>NW_008794408.1:2325782-2482360 GCF_000699145.1 Aptenodytes forsteri
AGGAAAAAAAAAAAAAAAAACCTATTGAGTAGAATTGATTTACAGAAACGTCAAGCAAATGCTGCTTAATTTCTAGACACCAGTGTTTTTCCCCCTCTGGGTGGCCAGGGAATAATAAATGTTTGACTCCTCTTCCCTTCGAGCTCAGCACTATATTTGGCACCCACTTAAATGGAAGAAAAAGCAGAGCACAGAGGCGTTTCATTCACTGTGAGGCTACCTACAACCATACAGAACATTTAGGTAGGTCTTATTTTCCACTGACTGCAAAAATGGTTTTAGTCTGTATGTTTCATAGGGAGAAAATTGCAGAGCAAACTGCATTCTTTCACAGCTTACAAAGTTTTCTAATGGTTGGGCAAGCACTGGTTAGAGCTTGGTCTGTTAATTTGCCTTGGAGTGCTTCCAAATACTACTTGGTAAGCCACAGCATCTCTCTGTTTTGTTTTGTACAGCAGGTAGCACAATGACATCTACAACTGGAGAAAAATGTGTGTAGGAAGCCAAGGCCTTTTTACAGAGATTTGATTCAGTTTACAAAGCTCTCTGGATTGAAATACGGATTTAGGAAAGTTAACATACGAAGCCCCTTGAACCTGGGTAAGTCCAGATGCATTTGTAAGGCTGTTGCAAACTCAAAATTCAAAGCAGGAGTCTAGGTGGTCATGAGGAGAAGCTGTGAGAAAGGAGTGACTACATGCATGAGAACTCAAGCCATCTAAGATGATGCAGTTTTACATGAACTGTATGATAATCTCTTCCGTACGTCTTCCTGCCAGATGCTCTGCTCTCACACCACGGCAATTACACAGCCTGGCAACCAACGCAGGGGTTTTGGTAGCGTTACTGTTCAGGTTAGAGATAGAGAGGCTTTAAATCCTGGATCTGGTTTTGTCCTGGACTTGTTTCTGTCAGTAGTCCCACTGATTTCAGTAAGTTCATGGTCTCACCCAAGATACTTCAGTGAGAACTTTCAATTCAATAAGAACTAAGCGAGTTGCTACACTGCACATTAATACGGACATCTCTGCCTGGAAAAAAAAATTGTTTGTCTGAAAAATGAATCCTTCATCCTTACCATCTGCTTCAGGGTGGGGCTGGTGAAAAACTACTAAGTAATACAGGGAAAGTTGTGCTCTACTTTTTCATTCCTCAGTTTAAGAAAACTTGGGTTTTATTTCAGATGAAAAAAAAAAAAACAAAAAAGACTGATGGTAAGATTATGAAAATCCACAAAAACTCTATAAATTTTATGATATGTAATAAAACAGTTTTTAATTATGTTTCTTAATTATTCTGGATACTAGATCATCATGAAAGTCTCAGCAATAGTGCAGCTACAGCACCAGTATTATACCTGTTTCCTACTATTAAATTTCCAGGGATCATTTCATGGCATTAGGATGGATATCTACATTAGCAATAGATGCACATTCTCTAATCTTTGTAATTCAGAAATACATGCTGTTGCATCTATGATTACTAGCAGCACTATTCATGTAGGACTTAAAATGCTTTTTTTACATTACAGACTAGTGCTTTTATAATTCAAACCTTACATGACAATCTTTGCTAATATCTAAGGGTTAGATCCAATAAAAGACTTACATACCCAAAGCAGGACACTTAGGCAGAATTGAAGCACCTAAATCCAAAATGGCAACAGAAACCCCTGATCACCTGTCACTTAACACTGAAGGTACTTATAGTCTAAACATGTATTCTGAACCAGGGAGGAGGATAGAGTTCTGCTGCTGCACCTCCTCAGAACCAAGTAATACAGCTACTTCCTTCTTCAAGCCCAGATGTCACCCAGAAGTCAGGAAAGCAGGGTCCAGTTCTGCTCCAGGGACCATTTCTACATTTTTCTTTCAACTGACATTGCATATCATACATAAAATATTGCAGAGCAGACAGGAAAAAAAACAGAAAATTTGAGATCAAATAGATAGTAAAAATTGAAAAAAAGAAAACTCTCAAAGACTAGCCTCTTATTTTCAGCTTTAAGCACTCATGTAATCAAACATATCCCTTACGTGTGCTGTTGAATTGGAGCAACTATTTCAAAAACAGGCTTATATTTATAAATATTTCACTCACGCAGATACAAAGTTAGTAATTGCCAAATACACATTAGACAATTTATGACTGAGCTGTCTTAGCCCAAAGCCGTAACACTCATGTAAGAGGCTCTGGTAAGAAGTGAGTCCTGGGAGTCCTCTACCAGTGAACAGCAACATTATTCAGTGGATTTGGGACTGGGAATGAAGTGATGAACATTACCATATGCAATTACGCTTGATAGGGCAGTAGAATGCCATCACCCGAATGAAGATCGGACTAGAGCACCTCAGTTAACAACTCGTAACCACCCCCCCAAAGTTATTAGCGTGTGAGCTTTGGCCACTACTTCATAATTGATTTTACCTCTGTCCTCAGGGCAATATTTTGACACTGTTGGTTACAGTGATTTAGGTTTTTTTTTTAATTAGACTAAGTTTTTGTGAGGCATTCAGAGCATGGAGTATATTGATCTCCGTATTTTAATCTCTGCTCCTGAGTCAATTTTTGACGTAACAATTAAAGGAAGGTGTGAAACTGTTTCAGACGATCCTAATGAAAACAGCAGAGAAAGAAAGCTAGGAATATTTCTTTAAATGCAAATGAAACTCAAAGATAACAGACTTTAAATAAATATTTTATCAGTCCTACTCTTCACTTCACTGAACAATCTTTTTTTTATGCCATACGAAATATATTTGCAATTACCGTTATAGGATTTCTTCAAGAGATGCATTTTATACATCTGTTCTATCTTATTATGTATCTAAACTATGTTTGTTTCTCACACCAGCATTTTTCTGAGTGTAATCCAACAGAATGGTTGCTCAGACAACCTATGGTAGATCTGGACTATTACACTTGTAGTTACTACTGGTTTAGGCCCAAGAGCTATTTTCCAGGGTCACCAGGCTAATTTCTCTGCTGGTTTAAAAGGTGAAATGCAACCTGTAGTGCACTTATTTCAATTACTAGAGAACTCGGTCGTGTTTCTTTAACTGTGGTTCCTTGCTTCAAAAAACCAAAACCACTATTCACAAGAAACCTGAACTCGTTTGCAAGTCTGTTGTTAACTGTACAGTGAATTTCTCTACCCCAAGAGAAGACTAGGAGTGATCCACTGGCCATGAGGTGAAAACCAGTCAACTGGGAAGAATTTTAGCAGCGATAACACGGTAGGGTAACACGTCCATAGTTACATATCTATTTTCAACATACCAGTTAATCACACTTGGCATAAATAGCAACCTGAGTGAGTCTGTGTATCAATAATTATATAAAGCTGGTGTGGGAACAGGAAAAGAAACTAGGAACAACAAAGAAGGCTGCTGAGAAATACAAATTCCTGAGCATTGCTGTGTAGAGTAAAATGAGGATGAAAAGAAGGAAAGGGTTCTAAGACTGGAAATAACTAGTACTAATTTTATCCATCACAGTACTCTCACTACTCAGTATAATGTTAGGAAGAAACATGCAGGTTAGCCTGATGCTTTAAAGCTTCCAGTTCGTCTGTCAAATTTGCAAAGAAATAGAACTAAGAACGTTTCACAGTGGGATAACATCAAAGTTGAACAGATCAGTCTTATAACACTATTTACAAATAAAATTTTAAAGTGGGACACATTGCAAAAAGAATCTTTTTTTCTTTTCTTTTCTCTTTTTTTAAAACTTAAATGTATCTAACATGGCTGGAATTTGGCTGACAAGGCAATCCTGCTCTGAGTGCTAAAGGAGGACTTTCATCAGTGGATGACTACAACTGCAACACACGTGACCAAGCCAGGTAGATCTATCGAAAGGACAGTCGAGATGCAGCTCAGCACTCTGTGCTTCAAAATGGACTCAGTAATTTAAATATTTACAAATTTGACTATAGGGTGCTCAAAGAAGACCACTCCTGCTGTATAAGGCAGGCTGTTACAGAGTCAGGAGTGAAGAAAGGGGACAAGGAAGGAACAAAACTGGTTCTGCAGGTTAAAGGCTAAGGAACTCGGCTGGGAAGAGGAGAAACCTGCTTTCTGGTCTCCGCTCCGAGTTACTTGGCTGCCTAGTCTGAGACAGGGAAATGGTTCTGAAAATGGGGACCAGAATCTGCTTTCCCAGCAGAATGGCTCGAGCACTAGGTTTCTCCCTCTACCACCCTAAGACTTGGCAATTACAATATGCTGCAGGGACAGAGCAGACTTTAATTCCGTCATGTGGAAATCAGCACAGAACCCCTATCTCCAGCCTTCTAGGCAAGTGCTCTCAGCAGCAAGGGGAGCTGCAAAAAGTGAGCATCTCTACCTTCTACCGCTATGAATTTTGATGAATGTGGCCACAGCTGCTAAGCTTTGGGTTGAACTCAATGCTGCCCACCCATGCTAGATGTTTTCTGAAGACCATTCTCTCAGGAGACTCGAGATGAGTTTAAGTACTTTGTTTCAGCAGCACAGTGAGGATAAGTGAACATTTGATATCTAGTTCCCCAGGGCTGCTGAGAAGGTGCAGGTACCTTTAGTTAGACAGCTATGAAACCTATTTTAGGTGTCCTGAGGACACTTAGAAGGTTACTGGATCTTAAGCTTCCTGGATCACTTTCTTTGACTCAGACACCTAAATTGCACTTGAATATTGCTGTAGGTGCCAAAATAGGCACTGGAGCCCCTCTGGACCTTTAAGCCCGATGCCTAAAGACATCTGGATATATGATACTGAAGTACTGTTGTCAAAAAAAAAGTATATATAATCATACCGATGTTTATGTTGATTTCTGTAACATTGATTAGTGACAATTATTCATCTACCTTCATTTCTCTATGGATTACTTTCTACAGACAAATTTCACTCAAGAGAAAATTGTATCCACCAGTTTTACTCACATGGCTCACATCCTCTGCCTCCTTTTCAAATACAGACAACTGTTTTTATTCCTTCAGCTCTTTTGACCTCACTACTGTTTCCAAAAGCGTTGAATTCTAGATAGCTGTTCAACCGGCTACAACTTGGTTGCAAGTTATCTGACCTTAAATATTTAAAATGAGACAAGGGTCACAGGGCACTGGCAGAATTCTCAGTGTCTCCTGCTCTCTTCATGTGGTATGTGACAATCGATAACTTATTTTCTCATATACTAAGACTTCAAGATTAACTGTACAGCCTATGAAGACAATGTTTGGGGTATATGACCAATGACTAAATCTCAGTTGCATGGTTGCGTGTAATCCAAAAAGGGTTCTGTGTTTCACAGTTTCATTGCTTTAGCTGCTGCTGTTTAACAACTTTACTGTAATACAGTTCATTATCATTATAGGGGAATAGATGCAAGAGCAATTGCAAGGCTATCTCCATGGCTTACTCATGTTTGTGGTAGTTGTGCTTATTGCACTTGTCCTTCCTTGCTACCCTCTCATAAAGCCAATAGCTTGAAAGCCAATCAAACAAAAAGGTATGATCAACACAACTCCCTTCTCCCATTCCTGATTATTTGCTTATTTTGGAAGATAAGGAGTTTTGACAGCAGAGTACATTAGTCAGAATAATATTTGAAGCTTCAAAATCTGCTGACCTACAACATAACCAAGGACTTGGTTTGCTGCAGTCAGTGAAGACTATAGTTCCACTTCCAGAGTGTCAGAGGATTTGGTACCAATTGGGATCCTACTTTAAGATCAATTACAGGCATTGGATTTCTCTTCCTCCTTTAATACAAAACAAAAACAAAATGTGTTTACTGCCATTACGGAGGGGTAACCTTGCTAAAGCTTGCAGCTGTAACTTGCCTCATGATATCATATTATTACATGACCTTCACTGTTTATTTAGTCAATAGAACATAACTAAATGACTTCATAGAATCAAATTAATTTCTCCTATGCCGTATTCATTTTAAAATAGAATCAATATTATTTACCCTACCTGACAATAATGCCCCGTGCTTCACATAAGATTGAATCAATACCAGCAGGTAGTTATCAATGAATGCACTTTGCTGTGGTAAATGAACACAATCAATACTCAGAAATGTGAGTTTTCTGGCATATGACTGAATTGTAACTGAAGTGAAGGCTGAGTTTTGTTCACGTCTTTTTACTTCTTTTAGGTTTCATATAAGGAGAATCTGAATTTCATAGTCAGCACCAGTACAGTAACCATCTGAAAAATTACCAGGCGGCACCACAGCACATTGAACATCATTATCCTCTGACAAGGTTATGCCGCATGAGATAGCAGACAGAAAAAAGGAAAACTCAAGAAAGAAATATCAGAGATTCTCAGCATTTCTTGAAAAACATGATTGTTTGAACTCTTAAGCATCACATGAGTATCATGTGAAAGACAACTCTGTATTGTGAAGGGCACGTTGCATGAATTTCACTTTGTTCTGTTCAAAACAGAGTAAGAAAGAAAAGCTATAGTACTTGGAAGGAGATCCCAAGACATCATTTCTCATTTAGGAAAAAATGTATTAATGTAATATCAGTTAATATAAGCTAAGAATCATTTTAAGTTACATTACATACATTGAAAAGAAAACTGATGTCAATGAGATTGACATAACTTCTCTTTTAACTTCAAAATGAACTAAAAATACGGACCTTGGCAAAGTCATTTCATTTACGGCAATTTTGAAGTGAAATGTGTGAAAAGGAGATTTTAGAAGACATTAAAGATATGGGTGTCCGTGACCACTCCCTTTCAGTGGGAGCTGGTCTTCTGGTTGCTCTTTCTCCCTTATAAAATGTGTCCTTGAATCCCCACAATCCTTCAGCTTTTTAATCTTTTTAAGGCAGTCCTCATTTTTCCTAGAGTAACTTAACCTAGCTTGCACTATTTCTGAAGTCATGCTGCACCAGTCATTTTCCCAGCTACCACGGTACCGCTCCTTCTTTCTAGCAAGTTCCTCAGCCTTTACATGTACTGAGCAATCCTGCTTTTACTTTATAGAAAATTCTAGGAAGTACACTGAAGAAAAGCACTTCCATAGCACACTTGATCTCATGTCTTACTACTGATTTAGTATTCAGATATTCTTTGTGTAAGAGCCAAGAAAACAAAAGCAGAACGCTTTAGAATAACATTGGCACATTTTTATGTATTTACTGAGAGAGAGATGAATGGCGATTTTAAATATAAACAGTCTTTACAGTTCACATCTTTCAGAAATCAACTACAACTTCACGGCTTTTTTATACGTGCGTTTTAAGACTGAAGTTGGCTTTCTTGATAAACCTGTGAATTCATGAAAATCTAAAGTAGCTCCTTTCCTTAAAAAAACAATAATCTGATCATATATAACATCTATTGTTTTGATGTCTGCTTGCAAAAAATACGGCAAGCCAGCATGCGTCATTCATCTTTCCTCCCCTTTACCTGTGTTTCATAAAAACATCCTTATGTCAACCATATTCTCCCAAAAATAGCATAAACGCTATATCTAGCTTCACAGAATAAAGATAAAACTGAATCACAATTAACAATCTACGCTTAAAATTATTTCCCTTAAAATATTAAACCACAAGCAGAAGAGAAGCTTCCGTAATTTACATTTCAAGTGCCCATAATGACAAACAGTAATCAATACAACATATGTTCAATGTAGAAGAGCTACTGTAACGGCTGGAGTCCACAAAACTGAAGGTTTGCCAGTGGGGCAGCGAGGCAATTTAACAAGTAGCAGTCAACAACAGCCACCAAGGAATACTTTTTCTTTTCTCTGCTGTTTTTTTCTTTTTGTTTCTATTCCTCCCAGCCTCATTTTCCCAACGTCCGACTACTTAATTTGAAATACCAGTTATTAACTGGCTTTATAATTCCACTAACTCATTTAACATTCACATCAACAAAGTTACATACTGGGGAAAAAAACAAATTAAGCTTCCCTATCACCTGCAGAACCTTACTACCCGAACACACAAAGTGCAATCATCATCTGATTCATTTATATTTACATTAAACTGTGTCCTTTTTATCACCTAAGTTTAATATTTATAAACAATATTTTTATATAAGCATATAAATCTACACTATGTACAAATTATATATACATATTTACATGTGTGCATATACAAATTTCCGTAAGTAGATATACATGTAATAATTTAGTTCTGTTTGGAGGTTTATAAAACCTTTTCTCTTACAGTTGTAAGAGTTCTTTCCTGTGCAAGAATGTATCTAGGGAGAGGTTAAGTGGAGGGGTGTTTATTGTGATCAGCAACATGAAACGTGGAACAAAACAAGGCTTTCTCTTGTTCTCATACATTTTGAAAGGCATCCTAAAGGAAGTTTTGTTCTTCGGTTAAGGTATTAGATAGCATGTCACACATTAAAGAGAAACTGTTGGTAATGTTCCCGGTAAATTCTAGGCTCTAACAGAAACTTCCTGTAACATCTTACCCAGCTTTAGGGGTGAGGTTCAGGTACCATTGCCATTTTGGATGCTTTACGGTGTCCCATTTGGCTCCTGCATGCTGCTCTAAAAAACTACAGGGCACCTGTAGGTCCTGTGTTATAGCTGTCAGCTCCCCATAGATGTCTTGGGTACATTACATGCATGAAAGTTAGATATCTAAGTTTGAACACGGGAACTTTGACCCCTTTACAGTCCCCTTTACAGACCAAGCAGAGAAGTATATGGAAGAGAATCGCCCCTGGAAGTACCTGATTCTCTCTACTGACCGAGTAGTCTCAGACTGCGATGTCTAATTTTTGGCCGCTTCCATTAGGGCAGGTGAAAGTCAGACTGCTGTTCTTTTCAATTCTGGAAAATGCTGTCCCTCATTCAGGCAACGTTAGCAAAAGAGACATGGGACAGAAAAACACAATTACACTCTCCTTTAAAAGGAAGCACAGCTATGTAGTTTTATCACAGTGGGATAACGGCAACAACCTCTTCACAAAAGGCCCTTCTGTGGAAAAAAAAAAAATTAGCTGAGTCACTGTTTCATAAATTTGCTGGTTGATTGTTGGGAGGGAGTTTCATGGCTTTCCTCCATGGCAGTTGAGTTTGCTTAAGACAAAATACAAATAGCTACTGAATTTTCTACAGGGAGTTTATCTAAAAGAAGGCATTACTGGACCTGGAGATGTGGAAAGGACCCCGGACTGTGGGGCCAACAGATAAGGACTCATCCACAAGGTATACACCAAGGCCTTTCGCATAGTCTTTGAGTAAGGAAGAGCTTTGTAGGAGCAGGGCAGGAGCTTGGCAGAATGTGAGCATGTGCACACATGATGAAGGAGAACAGGGCTGAAAGGGCCCATGGTGATAACAAGGCATAATTTTCCCCCAGCTTCTTGGCATTACTGGTCATCACCACAGTTTACGTCCTCTCCCTTCAAACAACTGCTTGAAGTGCAGAGGATTTGTCTGAGTGGCATGGTAACACAATGCCATAAATACACAAGTGACCATATATTATTTCTGATTCAAGCAATACATCATTTACTCACTGCTCAATATGGAATTCCAAACAGGCAAGTTTAATCATTTTAATTTCCAGTTATTTTACCCACTTTACTAATTACCATTACAGCACTGATTAGTTTGTAATAGTTATTCATTAGCTGTAAGTTGAACAAGAGCTGATTTGAGGTAATTGCTTCCTTGACATGTTCTGGGGACTAAGTATTTCATAGTCATCGGATAATGACTGACAAAATGCACGGTCAATAGCAAAGACTCAAAGAATCAGTGGTGAAGCTCTAAAATATTCTCAGAATCACCTCTACTTTTCTGCATGTGGATTATTTGGTAAAACCAGCTTTCCTCCAGCCAGAGTAACCAAGGATGTTACTGTAGATCATACATTATGGAATAGAAAAACAGACTTTGAGACAGCTCAGTATTATGCCTTACGTACTTTGTCTTGGAGGAAGACTGTATTTTGCCTATCTGAGGCCCTCCTTATAGGTGATTACAGTATCTTGTTTCTGGAGAACTGTTGTTTGTCCTTGCACTCAGCCTTCTCCTTATCCCATTGATCCTCAGTGACAAAAACAATCTTCCTCATAGACAAAATCACATGTGAGGAAAATACTTCTTGTTTCATTGGCTTGGAGTTGTCGTGGCTAGAAATACAGGATATTTCATAGGGAAGACATTGAAATCAGGGCTAGAGGATGTGTCTCTGAAACATCCCCGGGCATCTTCCTCATCCCCCTTGGCCCATTTACATGTTTAGTTTTCTCTTACCATTTTGTTGGGGGCTGCGTTTTGGATCTCGTCTTGAGGAAGCATTGATCAAGCCCCATCATTCTTACTACCTACCATTTAACTGGAAAACAAGTGCAGGATACAAGAGATACGCTCCTAGAGACAGGATATTGATACCTTTTTTCGCTGAGCAGTGATTTGTTATCCACGGGATATTCTTTTATCCCCTTGTGGAAACTCATGGAAATTCCTGACTTCGATGTGGCCAAGTAAACAGGTTGTGCAGCCCTCGGACTCATCCCAGTAAATCTCCCATCGGAGCTGCTCTAGTGGCTATGTTCCAGACCTTAAATACGAGATACGATCTCAGGAAAATGTCTTATCGGGGAGGAGTGAGTTAAACCCTGTTAAAAACTGCCCATGTTCAATCATCTAAGAGCACGGGTGAAGTGAAGGTAGCTCCAGCAGAATTTCCTTGCTTTTACTGCTCAGCTCTCTTCAAAGTCCTGTCACTTACAGTTTTGGCTACCATGGTCTACAAATTGAAGACTGGAGCTTTCCAATTCTGTTTCATGATCCTTACCCTTAGAGATTGAATGGTTTTGTTTTCAGATCCAGACTGTGCTCCCAAAGATGGGAACTCACAGTGAGGGACAAACATGAGGCTTAGAAGGATGGCAGCAACATAACACTACTCCCTCAAATGATTTGAAATTACTCAGAATTAAAAACAATGGAAGAAAACAAAACAGTAGCTTAGTTCATATGCCCAGAACTAGAAAACCTAAGATGTAGTTATTTGGGAAACACCCAAGCCTTTTCCTTTAAGCCTTGAGTCATTTCTTTACTCGATGGAACAAACACAAAGCACAACATTTAGCAGAAACAAAACAAAACAGAAATACCGAAATGGATACAGAACAGGTCAGAAGAACTTCAAACGGGAATGGGTTTTGTTATAGCTAATCATGACACCGAGGACAGATCAAATGACCTCCCAATATATCTTGTACTCTATGAAACTTTAACAATGCTTGAAAAAAAGTATGTGGTGGGGGAAGATGGAAGTGAAGAATTAACTTTAGACGCCTTTCTTAGCAACTTCTATTTTTACATGATCTGATCTGTCACCTTTGCTCATCACCCAAAATAATACCAACACCCCTCCTCCCCTGCCAAAGTCACCTCCCCCAAGTTCCACAATGAGTTCCATTGATTTTCGAGACATATTGTCAACTACCTAATAATTTAACTGGTGGCACAGCTCTTTCGGTTGAAGCTTCAGTTTCCCAAACAAAAGCTAACCACCTGAGACCACAGAGAACAGGATATGAGCTACTTATAGCAACACTGGACCAGTGAACAAGAATAGCAGGAAAGCTGCTTATTTTTATTTTTTTTTCCTCCAGCAAGGGCCTTTGAAGTAAACTATTTATTAAACATTATAATACTCGAAACAAAAATCTTTGAAGGCAGGTTATCCTCCTCTGCACCATGTCCCGTTGTGAATGAATTGCTTCCTTTTCCTTTTCGGATTTTTTTCACTTGTGAAACTGACACTCAAATTGTTCTCTTAAGCTACTTGGGTGAGCCCTCGCCTTTGCCGAGAGGAATAATCCATCCATCAACAAAGGGATCATTAAAAATATTTATAACTCCAACTACTCCAGTATCACCACGCTGTAAGCAGCCACCCTGTTCATCAGGCAGCGTTATATAAATACAATAAATAAGTTCCTTGTGCATAGAAAAATAGTATCGATTAATAAGTAATGATGCAGCCAGATCATTTGAAACAGAAACAAGCAGCCTAACAGCGAGACTTAATTTTTCCCCTTTTTAATTAAAAAAAAGTAAATTCTCCCCACTAACTCTGTTACCGATGAGTACACGTGGGTTTTCTTTGTTCTTCTGATTAAAACATTTGTCTCTCTCCGTCTCTGTTGTTGAAAGAACTCATTTTTCTCTATAGTATCACCAAGATTATTGAGAGTTTCAAAACCAGATTTAGAGAATTGCCTTTTCAAATACACGTATTTGAGCTGCAGAGACAGAACTGTCACACATTATACTGCATTTGCATCTTTGAAAATCTGGCACTGATGTGCAGTGAAGAAGGGGATTGCTCTGAAACAATCGCTCAGAACCATCTGAGCCTGAGAAATTCTCTGGCCAAAGCCTAGGAAATAATAAGAAGTGAACTGAAACTCCCACTGGGCCACCATGCATGCCTGCATAGTAAAGATGTCACTGGCAAGCTACAGACAAATTCACATTAAAAAAGGTCTTAATAATCCTCCATTGAGAGAAATAACTTACTCCAAGTGAGAGACAGTGGAGAAACCTAAACTATCAATATCCTGTTTTCTGAAAGATGGAAGAATTTGCAACTTCCACTGATTTGCATGGAATAGTGATCTACCACCTCTGAAAATCTAATCACAAAAACATGACTCAGAGTTCCTCAGTACTTTCTTAACTAAGGAGCAGACCCAGCCTTTATTCATGCAAAGTAAGGCACTCTTCACCGAGTAGGCACATTCACACGTTATTGCATTTGCATCTTTGAAAATCTGGCACTGATGTGCAGTGAAGAAGGGGATTGCTCTGAAACAATCGCTCAGAACCATCTGAGCCTGAGAAATTCTCTGGCCAAAGCCTAGGAAATAATAAGAAGTGAACTGAAACTCCCACTGGGCCACCATGCATGCCTGCATAGTAAAGATGTCACTGGCAAGCTACAGACAAATTCACATTAAAAAAGGTCTTAATAATCCTCCATTGAGAGAAATAACTTACTCCAAGTGAGAGACAGTGGAGAAACCTAAACTATCAATATCCTGTTTTCTGAAAGATGGAAGAATTTGCAACTTCCACTGATTTGCATGGAATAGTGATCTACCACCTCTGAAAATCTAATCACAAAAACATGACTCAGAGTTCCTCAGTACTTTCTTAACTAAGGAGCAGACCCAGCCTTTATTCATGCAAAGTAAGGCACTCTTCACCGAGTAGGCACATTTTCTCCATTTGTTCTGCCTTCTGCTTTCAGGTGCAACCTGGCACACATACAAGTGATGATCAAGCACTAAGAATTTTGAATCATTTTCTTCCCCATCTCTGCAACATTTGTCCATCTGACAATATATTTCCATTATGTATCATATTTTTGCATCTCACCTTCCAAAAAAACCTATGAGCAATTTTTAAAACAAACCTCAGGAGTTTTGGTGGGTTTTTTTTAATCAAAGCAAAGCTCTCCTTGCACAATAAAATGCTTTCTTGGGTATGGAAGTATTCTAGATGCCTCCTACTTGAAGTCTGTCACCGCTAACTAGCCTTAATTTATCTGTGCTATGTATAAATCTAATAGATTTCTACTAACAAGCAAGTGACTCATTTTATATTCCCACCAGGCTAAGCTGAAATTCGGTAGACTTATTCAATTCCACGGTACTGACTTTTGAAGAACAAAGAACCCATCCTCTAACCATTTTTCTTGCTGTTGGAGGGCATCATCATGCCTGTAGCCATGTTATTGCCTCTACCATAAGGACATAGTGTCAAGAAGCTGGATAAATGACACACGCTTGTAAAATCTGTACCAGTGGCAATCACTGGAGTTCTGGAGAACTTGAAGAAGGATTCTCTCCGGTGGGGAAAAACAGAGTGTAAGCTCATAATTTGCTGGAGATTTTACAGGCTTTCTATGGAACTGAAGTGCAGAGATGGCTCTGAAAATAAACTGTTATAAATGAAGAAAGATTCCTTGGGCATTCATAATTCTGTTACTTGTGAATCTTTATTCACATGCAGTATTTTCCCAGTAATTACTGGGAAAAGCAGAACATAAACTGGAGGGTGTGTCCTATTTTCCTCTGACTACCTGAGCTCACTCAAATAGGTTTTGAGTAGGGAACAAACTATAACAAACGTAGCTAAACGATGGATCAAGATAAAAATGTCTATACAGATCACAGCTCATAAAAGCATGTCAGTATTTTAAGTGCTCTTTAAGCCCCATTTTAAGTGCTTTCAAGGATAAGGACACGCTGAATCATACACTTTAGCACTTTCCTAAGGGCCTTCAATATGTCAGCAGCCTCTAGTTCTACCAGCTCTAAGGTGTAGTTGATAGTCTGGAGTCACTCTTCTGAATGGACAACTTCAGTGGTTCCATTCCCAAATCTTTTAAAAAGCCTAGTAAGTTATTAGGAGAAATCGCTCATTTATTTTGAGCGATCTCAGGAACAGCCGTAAGATTAAAACTCTTCAGTTCCTCTGTCAAATTGCTTCGCTTTAAATTTCAGTAAGACTATGAGTCAAAGGAAGAAGGAGGTGCTTGTAGGCTCTTGCTTCCCCAGGATTCTTCCTATCTGAAGATTTTTCAGCAGCTTGCCTTCACACTTCCAAGCAGAACTGGATCTCATTCATGAGTTCCCCCATAACATGCCCCATTTGTTCCAACTGTTTAAATCTGAGCCTGAATTTCAGAGTCAACTCACCCTCTGGCAACACAGGCACAAAGTGAATAAGGAACTTGCAGGGTAAAATGAAGAAATCAGTAAAAGATTTCCATGATTTCTCCAAGATCACTCAATTAAGTTTCACAACAAATTAACTAAATGTTGTAATTGCATAGCAGATTTCAATATATTTTTAATTTACAATGTTGAATTAATTTTTACAACTTTTTTTGTGTTTTTCCATTTTTGTTATAGAGTACATAAAAAGGTTTTGATTATTACTTTAAAAAACACTTTTCCAGCCATGCGTTGAGCTGCCAACAAGAGCTGCAATTTACTTAGCTCATATATTGTATTCCTCACCACTGCACATTCTGCACTTCAACACCACAAATAGTGGTATGTGTCCTCACGTGTCAAAACTTTAAATCAAGTTTTGTTCATCTTTCCAACTTCTTTGCAATCCTCACTGAATCAGCTGCAAAGCCATTGCATGTTCAATAACCCTAGTCTGGAACCGCGGTGGGGAGGAGGCGTTCAGGGAAACGTTCAGAGAAAATCAGAGGGCAAACTGGGGACAAGGCAAAAGTAATTTGCAATTAATGAAGTAGCTACTGGAAAGAAGTTTCATTCATACTTGTAGCTTTGTTGGTTACATCAATTAGAGATACTCCCCTAGTAATGTAAGCAGAATTGGGCCTTAATATGCACACGCCTTTGCAAAATCCTTTAAAGTGTATGAAAAAGAGCTGTGAAATCAAGGCAAAACCATCTCATTACATCATTTTCAGACACCATTTATATCAGCTAGTGCCATCTCCAAGATTCATAATAGCATGATTTTATTAATTCTCATAAAGCCTGATTTTGCATTCAGGCCGTCAACATGATTTTAAGTGCCAATATCTCAACCTGAAAGTCAGCAAAATACAAAATAACATCACTAGAATATTAAAATCTCCCACTGAGATAAATAGAAATACGAAGGTTCAGACAGAGCCAAATAGATTAGTGCTCACTTCCTACTCATTATGTGCTTTCAGCTAGCACAGTACAGTTTTATAATTTGATGGAAAAAAATTATACTTTTTAGCTATTTTCCAGCCTGACTTTCTAAGGCTGCTCCTCCCTTTAAAAATGGCATAGTATTATTACCCATAAAATAAAACTATGACTACACAACAAGCTCAGTTCAATGATGTCCGTGTTGCTGGGATATATATTCTTTTCCCAAAACAAGTCTTGGGAGGAACACCGAAACCCAGGGGGAAAAAAAAAGTGGGGGGAGGGAAGGGGAAATTGTTCTTTGACATCCTCCTTACTTCAGAACTTATTTGTAGTTCAGAATGGAGTCAAATGTCATATCGGCAATTAAACTTTGACTTCTACTAGAGCAATATTAATGTAGAGCGAGTCCCAGAGCAGCACTGCCCAGCCCTGTGCTTGGGGTTAGCTCCAGTGCCAAACAGCACGTTGCTGACCGACACAGGAAATCCCTCTCCTGTTCCTTGAGTTGAACTGAAGGGCTGGCATAAAGAAAATGTCCAAAGTATTAACAGCAACAAAAACTACAGGCTTGGAGCCAGATTTCAAAGGCATTTAGGTGCCTCACTTGCATTAAAATTTTAGTGGGACTAAGTTGCCTGTGAAAATCTGGCCTTCAGTCTTCACTTTTCTTAAGCCACTCCAGATCCTGTGGCTCTGTCAGGATGTAGAAGCAATCACATTTCACAACTTTGAATCCAACAATATATTTTGGAAATTATTCAAAGTACAGTGCTTTTTTTAACATGAAGTTTCCTTGTCCAATAAAATACACTGGAATTTTATATACTCGGTATTTGCAGGTCTCACTCCTTTTTATTTAGATTGAGGCCAGAAGCCAGCAGTATGTTGAAACCGCTGACATCCAAATAAACTCTGCTTTCTTCCTTTAGGTGGGAGAAGTGTTTAATGGATACCAATGCTTTGACAAATACTTTATAAAGAGTAAAATATACAATTTCAGCCTTACTGAACACTAATGTAATTGCTCCTGAACAAAACCGTTGCCTAAAGAATGCTAATCCCAAAAGAAATAATGTAGGTGTTACAGTGCGTATAAAAATCAGAAATTAGCGTTTGAGGTGTCCATTCCCATAGAACTCCAAAATAAACTCAGCCAAACAAATACCAGCTTGGCTTGTAAAGGAATCCAGTGTAATGAAACACATTGAAAATGAGAAAACCAAATCCTCGTTTTGATTCACAAGGCAGATGTGCATACACTTGAGCTAACAAGATCGATCTGAGAATATTTTAATAAAAATAAACACAGGTAGCTGTAGTATCTAAACACAGGTAGCTGTAATACCTGTTAATGCCAGGCCATTTCATGAGATGATGCTCACACTGCACCAACAGATCATGCTATGCCAACTCTTCAGAGCAGAAACTGCAAGCCCTCTCCTCACTCGTGCCCATGTCCGGTTTGTCCCTTGCACTGGTTCCAGCTCCCCAGTGTCAAAGCACAGGAATGGAGCTTGTAAAAAGGTCTCAGACAAAGCTTTATCCCCCTTCCCCACTGAAGCTGCAGCAGGGAACAGGCGAAGAACTTACATGCTGCCTTTTTCCCCCCCCAACATCATCGGTTGGTGGTTTTCCCTGTGGAACTTGCCTCTCTAGTTTATACTAGTCAGTTGTTTTCCTTTCAGCAAGTCTTGCTTTTAATATCTAGTGATATTATACAAAGAAAACACACTGAAAATACATATATTAGCTCTTTAAACACTCCTTTTTCCCCAGTGGAAAAGGGTCTGTGGGCTAGCGCGTTAACCTCCTTCATGGTACAACACACATTGCCTCTCACGGGGAAGAGCAGAAATCTTGTTGTCTTCCAAGAGTACGCTACTTTCTCTCTGACCCTACGAGGCAGTATCCTTCTCTTCCCCAATGGAGTTTCTTCCTCGCTGGCCTCTCAGACCTCCTTGTAGCTGGCTCACACACTTCTGAAAACCACTCTTTAAGAGAATAACCCACCTCCCTTTAAGCACCTGCTTGAGTAATTTCAGGAAATTTGTTCCTGACTCAGGCTAATCCTTCCTGGCTAGTCATCTTCCCTTTCCTTCCCAACTCACTATTATCCTTTAATTGTTGATTTGATCCCTCATGTCCCAAGTCACCAGGGCTTCTTCCCCACTCCTGTGCAGGACTGGTTCAGCAGGAATCCCTAAGATGGTTAACACCTGGTCAGCCCCATGTCAGCTTATGAGGAAACCTCATTTCAAGTAGAAACTGAAGGCAGTAGTTTTGGCTTAGAGAAGACAAGGTTTTACTCTTCTTTTAATAAGGTACAAAATTAAAGAATTTACTGCTGCTTATGTAACCTAACAGTTCTTCAGGGTTTTTACTCCTTTGCCCTGGTTTAACCTTAGACATGAAACCTGTTGGGGAATGGAACTCAAAAAATGTAAAGTAGCTGCATTTTCTTTCATCTTTCTTCTGGAACGCAAACAAAACTGATGAAAGGCCATTTGTAACACAGATGTTAATGCAATACTAAATGAGACAAAAATCACCAATGCAGTTTGCAAGGCTCCCTGTGATGTGCAGTCATCAGGCGACACTGAGACCAGCGCTGACCAGCACTAACCTAAACTGCATACTCAACCATACATGTTTCATTATTAATTTCAATGTTCTTATCACACACAGCTGGGTTAACTGAATGTAACAATGATCACATTCCCCCAACCTGTACCAAAAATATAAACGGTCTTTAAAGCAAATACTAGCAACATACAAAGGAAACACTCGAGATGCTTTCACAGGTAATTTTACAACCTGTACGTGCAAGGTGAAGTACCTGTTACTGGCAGAACGTATGGAGAGGCCGTCCAGCATATTAAAAAGAACAGTTTAAGCCATCATTTGGCTCCATTCGCAACACATTCCAAGAACCCCATAAACAAAGACAACATGTGCAATGTTAACTTTCTCTTTTATGCTGACAGCTTTTTTTCTCCCGTATAATGACCTTCCTGCACAGTGTGTGTTACCATAAAAAGAAACAGAGCCCAGTAAAATTAGAGGAACTGCTTAATATCAAAACGTTTTATCTGAGGAAGACACCACCGCCAGTGTAAATATAAAAAGCACAAGAATTAAAAAGTATTTGTTTTGCTGTCTCTTCTTTAAGTTTAGATTGTTCAAACAAACCTAGCTCGAGTTTTCAGTTACTCTGCACTAGACGGTCCTCCCAAAGGCTGAAACGGTACTCCAGAGAATGTGAACTTGGCTCCAGTTTCAGACAATTTTCATCTTCTTTTTTCAACAAAGAGAAAAGTATTTGAATGCTTTGTCTGTAGCCAAGAATTTGGATATGAAAGACACACCAGTAAACAAGTCACCAAAATGGGCCACCACTACACAGACTGTAGTGCATGCTTGTTTTTAAAAAAAACTTCTCTGGCCCAAAGGACACTGTTTTATTTTACAAGCAGAATGCTAATGTGAAATTTTAGTTAGAGATTATCTCTCTCATCTCAGTACAAAAGAAAAGCTACATGCATTTTTGATAGACAGAGCCTAAGTTTGCTATTTTGTTTGTACAAAGAAAAGTAAAAAGGAAGATAAAACAAGAACCTCACAGCTAGTCGGCTTGGTAAAATGCTGCACCAAACTGAATTACTTTTTTACAGTTTTATTTGAACTACTACAGAGAGCCAACAACCCTTATCCATAGCATTCATCTTTCTATCAGCATTCCCAGAATGAAAACTGAAACTTTAAAAATATCATTGCTTTGTACCAAACGCACACTAGCTTCCACCATGGCAACTCTCCCATAAAACTCAGGCAAGGCTAATCACAGTTCCCTAGGTTTATTATCTTTTATATCAGGGACGCATTCAAAAGCACTATGGCTGTCTGGCGGCTAAGGCAGATATTGTCCTCACCCAAAAGAGTTTTAATTTTAGCCTCATACATTTGGTGAAAATACATTTCTGAAAATCAGAGAACACGCCAGGCAAAAGCTCACACCAGCTCCAATATGGAGCTTCTTGCTCTGCGAAGTGGCATATATGAGAACTGAGCAATAGCTCAGCGATGCCAGGGAGACTTCACCGAACATGCTAGTAAAGTCTCCCTAAGCCGGCCAGAAACCCAAGGGAAGGAAATGAGAGTGATTATATACAGCTGAGCAAGCACAGTACAGAGACTCCTAAATCAGTGATATGGTGTTCACTGCTGGTGTTCTGTGGTAAAAATGTTTACCATCTGTGTTACTCCCTCTTTGTTATGGACACTAATGGAGCCTTCAAACATAAAAGCATGGGGGTGAGGAACAAAAACACAATTAAGCCGAAGTACTTTAAAATCACTTTTAGCTGTATATTACATAAGGAAATCCTGACACTAAATGAAAAATGCATCGAAACCAAAACAGAGCAGTTTCAGGCTGAGCTCAGGAGGGCTGCACAGAGCTGGGTTACTCTGCCCTGGAGGTCTAGATCTGAGCTATCAGGCACAGACAAATCCTTTAGGTACTGAGAAGCGGCGCTAGTTTGGACACAAGGGAGTGAGGTATACCCCAATAGCTGCTAGGCCTTTCAGCCCATCCTTACGCCGAGCATGCCTGTGGCAGTGAGTTTCCTAGGAAGCAGCTGCGCTTGTACAAAGCTTTTCTGCAGGGGAACTTCTCCGCTGCTCGTCTCCCGCTGCTGAGAGGCCACGATGGCCTGGAGAGTATGACAGTCTGTAGTGAAGCCAAAAACTAATATACGCCATTCAGTTTGCAGTCTGTGCATAAAACCAAGCATCTGACTTGCTCATGCTAGACATCGCACACTGTCATATATGAAAATAGGCAGAAATCACGGCCTCCAGCCTGACTTCCACCTCAAACATTTTTTACTCTGCTCATCAAAATTTATGTAAGGGAAAGGAGTTCCAACAACCCGTTATCTCCACTACAACCTCAAGTAGTTGCCTCATTATGTCTTCTCACAGCCCCCTCCTCCCTCACTACCCAGAATGACACTGCAGGGCATCTACAGTAACAGGGGTCCACGCTGCTTCCTGCAAGCCCAAGGAAGAGAACTTGGCTCAGACACCCCTACTTCCATTCAATACAACTAGCTATCGGGGCACCTATTCTCCAACCCCAGCATACCCAAATTCTTTGGCAGCCAGTGCCCAGTTTCAACAGAGCTGTCAGTAATTTGAGGCTAACTATTCAATTCAGCACATGCACACAGCACAGCCTCACAACAACGCAAGATCATCTGTCAGTGAGAATAATGCTTTTTCAGATGAGATGTTTCAGGTAAGTTGTTACATCTCTCATGTTACTGATGTCAGTTCAAATGTAATTCTAGCAGAGCAGGAGTGGACTTCATGAACCACAAACCAAGCCAGGAAGAGGAAAATCAGAAGTGGAATAGCAGTTTGTTTTATCTAGAACTGGAGGGGCCTCCCAGCAGTCTCACAATGCTGAAAGTCATTTGGGAAGTGATTTGTGCCACCTGCAACATGACCAAAACTGAAACACCACATGGGCTTGAAAAATGCTTCCAGAGCTGGCACAAAGTTGGAGGAGCTTCCCCACCTGAAAAGAATACAACTGAATCAGTCTCTGGCCCAAAATTCACCACTGCTAATGCATGGCCTCAGCAGAGGAACCACTGAGGGTGGATCATTCAGTGACGTGCTCATGAAAACTCCTTCCTGAATTCCAGGGAACTCATTGACTTTTGGTTCCTTATGCCTCTCAACAAGTGCTCTACGATTAGAGTTAAAAGGGCGAAGTGTAAAAGGCAATGTTTGCCACAAGTAGAGCTTCTTCTGGAGCGCAGCAAATAACCATGTAGGGAAACTTGCGTGGAAATGAGCCAGCAACCATAATCCTAATAATAAAGAAAAAACTCTGTAACTAAAAGAGCAAAGAACAAACCACTGAACCTTCAGATCATGGAGGGAAATTAATCAGACAGCGTTGATACTATTTTTCTAATTCTTACCTTCTCAGCGAACCCTCACGTTATTGAGGCATGCAACTAAGATTCTCGAAGTCATGCACTTTTTCTCTCTCTAATAATTTACCTACCGTCCAAAAGAAAAGTGGTGAACTTACACACATCTACAAAAACCATGCATTTACTTTTTAGCATTTAACCGTGACATGGTTATAAAGTGTTTACTGGGCAGGGGGGGAAGCCCTCTGTTTTGTATACAGATTCCCTTTGCTTGACACTTTGCCTCTGATATTCTGTTTCCTGCGTACCCTGCATATGTTTCTATTAAAATCTTTATTCCTTCAGGGCACTAATGGTAGATTGTTTGAGAGTTCAATTCATCTCTGGTGATAATCTCTTCTTAAACCTTCTCTACAGCTTCCATCATCGCCTTCCAGCTGAATTTTGACAGGTTAAGAGGCTTCAACTTGCCAGAGCTCTCTTGATCTTCAAACCTCTACAACACTACCAGTGCATTCTGCTCCGTGCCTATGTTTCCACCACAAGCGTCCATCCTTTTTCAGATTAGAAACGGAGCTTCTGACCTCTCCTCAACTGGATACTTCTCAGTGCAGTCATACAACCTCTTGTAAAGAACGATTATTCCCTTTTACACTCAGCATTACCACATACCTGGAATTGCTTGTCCTGATTTTCTCCATCTATATTACCTCTGTGTCACTGCCCTGTAAAGCCTTCAGGGACACCCAAGAATTTGCAAAATCACTGAATACGTCGCCAAGATGTGGAGTTGTGGAGTCCTTAGAGATATTCAAAAGCCAGACGGACACAGCCCTGATCAGCCTGCTCTAGTTGACCCTGCTTTGAACAGGCAGGTGGTGTGTGGTCCTGTCCAACCTCTAATATTCTATGACTATGAGAGTCTTCTCTGGCCTCTCCAAGAGCGTGAGTGTGTTTGTACAGTTACTTCACATGTAACATTACATTTCTATTTGGCTATTTAAGATAAATTAGGAAACAGTAACATTCTGGGTTTTCATCTTGCCTGCAGCATGGTGAGAAATGTTTCAAGGGCGGAGAAACTCACTGCCTCTCTTGCAACTTGAGATGCTTCCCAACTTCTCGAAGGTATCTTCTGCTTTACAGGAAACATTAGTACAGTTTGTGCCTCGTAAAAGCCACCACTTGATGCTATAAACTAGGATATTTCCATCATCACATACTCCTTTTCTAAGTCAGTGTGTCAAAAACGGGCGGTGGGACAGATGCCTTTCAGAATGTAGCTGTGATCTTGATGCGGTGTCCAGATCTGGCTTTGGTACAGCGACCACATTGGGTTGTTCTGCTTGCTGAGCATTTGTTAAATGTTAACAGTGGGCTTGGAACTTACAAGGCTAAGGGAGGGCTTCCCTGCGGCTCTTTTATAACTAAAAGATAAACCTAGGGAGAAAAAAACAAAATAACACAAAACCCTCACAAAAAAACAAGGAACGCCCAAAGACTTGTAACAGAACACCAATGTAAGTATTTTAAAATTCAAACATCTTTGTTTTTCCTCATATGAAGACTGACATCAAAGAAAGCAGCGAGAGTTGGTTCTGAGGGCATGTGAGGAGAAATTGCTCTGAAGGAGGGAGGAGAAGGAGGTAGCAGTGGAAACACAGGACATCACCACAGCTTTCCTACCTACAGGGCTTTTCGGCCTTGATGGAATATTCCCACATCCCACTCAGTGCTGCTGTGTCATATACGCTGAAGCTCTTTGGCACAGGGGCAGTTTGTTTTCACTGTCCTTACAATAGTGCGGGCCTTTCCTTTTCATCCGCATTGCCCTGACCTCCCTTTTCTCCCTCCCTCCCCCCAATCAAACAATTATCATCAGATGCAGGAAGAACCTTGTTGTGGTTCTGCTGCTCGTAACACAATTTGCTATGCGAATACTTCCTGTGCACCCTGCCAACATGGCATCTCTCCAAGACATAAGACTGGTGTTTGGGAGATGGTCACACAAGCATGATACTTCCTACTACAACTGCTCTGCCCTTCACCTTCCTTCGCCTTACTATGGGCAAGGGCTATAAATATCAAATGGCATGAATGAAACGAAGATGGAGGCTGCCTGTACCAGTATGAGTGTTTGCAGCAGTGTGGATTGCTGTCCTTCAGATAAGCAGGGATGCACAAGATCTTTGTTAAAATGTCATTAATGTAATTTTCAATGTACTTTACACAGAAGAGAATTTATGTGAAACTTTAGTTTCGTAAAAAGTGAAATAAATTGACTGTTCCTGCTTGGTAAATTCAGTTCCCCTATTACTTGCATAGAGCCTTAAACGAACACTGGGAAAATTTCCAGAGCTTCAAAACATCAATTGAAGGCTAGTATTAGATTTTACATGCAATGAATAAACTGGACCCAGATACTGTAAGATACAATAGGGACAAAGGAAAGACTTTTGTCTTACAAGAGTCCCTGGTGTTCTCTGTCTGTAGTACTTGTATGTTAACTCCAGTAGCTGTATGACTTGCTGATGCATAGCAATTTTTCTATAGTTTATTCTTATCCTCATATTTCTCCTAAACGCTACTTACAGAACAACATGAGAGTCAATGTCAGATTAATAGTAATACCTGTCTTCTCAACCCATGTATCTAGCAAAAAAACCAAGTACGCCTAAAAAAACTTGATGCAGGAAATGCACAAGAGAAGCAATCTGAGAAAAGATGGAGAAGACAAACATAGCAGAAAAATCAAAGAAAGGATGACTAGAAAGAACAAATGAAATATCAAGAAAAAGAAGATTTGACATGGCATACGACAAAATAATATAAAACGCTGGGGAGAAAAACACAAGAAGACTGAACTTCATGTATAAAGCAATAAATCCTACCAAAAGAGGCAACACAGAAGCAGACCATTTTAAAGACAGCATAGTTGAACACATACTCTGGAGTCCACGAAAGGCATCTGCAAAGAGGAACTGAAACCAGTTTTAGTTAAGAGACAAATGCATAAGCCAAGGGTTTCAGTTGTGGGAACAAAAAAGTATGGAACGCAAGTAAAAGCCAACTGAGCACATGATGACAGCACTTAGGGCCCCACACCGGCTTCCTACCTGCTTCAAAGCACCGTGCAGTGTGTTAAGTTTGACCTCTGACATGGTCTGCTAGTTGGCCTTTCCCTCAGTGATGGTCCTAGCAGTAGAGCTATTTTAGTTCACAGACAGCCAAAATGCAACGAAACGGAAAAGTCAAAAAATTAGAGTTATTTCATCGGTTTGTGAATTTAATTACATATCCTACTGTTTACTCATCTTTTGTCACATATCCCGGTGCTTTAACAATGGGAAAACAAAATTCACTAAGGTAATTTACAGGAATCTCTTTATCTGAACTTAGGATATAATCCACAGTAATTATGAGCAGTGTGTGGCAATATTTGCACTATTTAGGACAGGAAGTGAAAAATACCAAACACATCTAAAATTGCATTAGGGATTTGTGCAGACAGAAGGTAATTACACAAAGTGGACTTTGGCCAAGATTCTCAGAATATGAAGCAATCTCAGAACCTTGTGGAAATTACCATGGGAACTTTAATGATACGTGGGCTAAATCTTCGTTTAAATCATCCTAAAAAAAAGATGCCTTCTCTAACAGCACATTGTCCCTTTGCTACACGGATTGACAGCACCATCATACTCCAAAATTAGATGGCATGTCCAGCACTACAGCTCACAAGTGGAAAAATAAAAACAAACAAACAAACAAACAAACAAACAAACAAACAAACAAACAAACAAACAAACAAACAAACAAACAAACAAACAAACAAACAAACAAACAAACAAACAAAAAAAAACCCCAAAGCACAGTCATTTAAAAAATAGAACAGTCATTTAAAAAATAGACCAGGAGTAGACATCTCGAGTGTTTCACATGCACAGAATTACTTGCTTCCCCCTCTGTCTAACTTATTTCAGATTAGTAAGAGATCCCTTATTTTAGGTCAGTGCTATGACAATGGAAGTATGCCAACGTAACCTTCGTTTTCTTAATTAGCATTTAACAAGAAGTTTGTCCTCCTCTAGAAATATTTCCTTCCATAAGGAAGAATAACCTTGAACAGAAGACAAAACTAAGCCAAGGAGAGGAGAGAAATGAAACTGAACCTCCCGATATATTTACATGCCTTTAAAATAGATTTATTTACATACCCTGAAAATGTAAATAAAATAGATCTGAGTAAAAAAATTACTTCATCTCCCAGAAGCAAGCACAGCACTGTTTCTGTATTCATAACTACTCCGGGGAAAACCAACCACAAAGAAAGTCCCTCTTTTACACATGCTTCCTACCATGGACCATGTGCTCATGTAACTCATTGTTTATCTAGTCTGGAAACAAAAATGCTACGAAAAAGCAATCACAAGGCAGATGGCTGGTTTCACTAATCTGACCCTATTTCTTCCAAGTAAATCTAGTCTACAGTAGTGATGCCCCAAATAACCCACCATTCCTATAATACTTAGATTTGCATATTTAGGTTAGAAATGTGCGGCATTGCTGGATTAAGATTTTCCCCCAGTAAAACAATGCTTTGTCATAAATTCTACTCCAGAGACCATGCCGATTCTTAAACCAGATGAGTCCGCACACTGAAAACCTGAGTGGAAGCACGCTCGCAAAACGTTCTTACCAACGCTCACCTCTATAGCTGAAATGCGTTTGGAAGTTTCCTTTTACTCTACTGAAACGTGACCATAAAGAGTGACAAATGCAAAGATTCTCTCTGTAGCCGCCCCCATGATAACAGATGACAAGATGCAGCACAAGCTTCATCTCTTGCTAATTAAACGAATCAATTAAGAGACTATTGTTGCAACTGTGTAACTGCTGTTCTATAGTGGCAATAACAACCCCACGGGGAGGTCTTTTACTACATTAAAATGCTGTCCTCCACAACTCCATTTGATATTATTAGAAACAGTTTTTTGTGTCTTGCTGTCATATTAGTAGCAAAGGCAAATTATGGAAATATGTAGACCAGAATGGTCCCAGTATGAGATCAGGTTTGGTTTTCAGCCTCCAAGGGAACAATTGCTGAAATTCCAAAGTTCCCTAAAGTTCTTTAATGGAACTGATAAATCTATCAGCACAGCATCCATTTAGATTCTAGGTAAGGGTCACATATTTGCATACGTTCCTGCTAAGCTGATACAATTCAACTAGATAAATTATCATATTAAGTTTACCCTCCTGAGTTGAACTGATGGAGTTCAAAATTGTTTTCGATGGTTGTCATTAATCGCTGTTACATCCTAAATGCTCACTTTGAAATCTAATTGTGTTGGTGTACCAAGGGTCATATTAATAGCATTTTTAATGTTCAATCTTTGTAAAACATGTTTATTTTACTGATATTACCACTGAAGCCTAGAAGACTAATGAGAAACAAAGTATATTTATTATCAATAAAAACTTCATTTAAAATTTACATTCAGAGATTTAAATTAGCTTTACTAACTTCATCATGCCTTTGTTTCATTAAGATTCCTGGTTAAGCTTCAAAGCCATATAAATTAATACCTCCTAAACAGTTCTTGGGTATATGCCAAAGTTGCAGCCATCAAAAAGCTGTTTAAAAACATGGGCTACACATATGTTTATTACTTGGCAGTAGACATCATCTTCAGAAGAAAACACTAGTTCTTCACTATGAGGTAACAGTCTTGATACAGTTAAAAAAAATCACCAATACTTCTTTGGCCAAACAAAGCAACTAATAATTATTTCAACACTGGTAAATCTTAGTCTACTGAAAGAAATCACTTGAGTTACCTTTGGGTAACCTGTCCACTTGTGTTCCAAGAAGTAACACGCTAACCAACCAAGTTCAGTCCTTGTCCTTAAAGGATTACTGAGCTCAATAAGAAAGACACTTGTCAAATGAAGTATGGAAAATCAGAAATCCTTATTTTTCTATTTGCTTATTTCCGAGGGATAAGGGGCATAATTTATTATAAGCAAAGACTAGTACACTACAGATAGCACACGCACTACAGAATCCACCAACATTAAGGACGTTTATGGGAATTCTGACCTACTTATGATGTTATCACACTTTTTTTTCCCTCTGCAAATTGAAACTTTAATTGAACACAGAAGAAAAGGCCAAGATTAAAAATGAACAAATAAAAAGCAAAACATTAGAATCTCAATGTAATAGCCCATTTCCAGTCTGGTTTTGTAAGAAAGCAAGGCTTGCAATCCAGATTTCTGCCTCTCAATCCCCATCCCCAACTCATTCCATCTAATTATCCCATTTGCACCCACATACACAATTTTAACCTGCTGATCGATTTCAACCAAATTTGAAGAAAAGGTAGTTAAGTCCAACTTTCTATAAGTATTGTAGGAACCATAACTATGTTTCCACAAATCTTCTGAAGAGCACTGGCTGTGTTAAGGAGACAATATACCTCAATCCATACTCCAGCTGAGGGAAATTTGGCAGCAGCCAGTTGGCCAGCCAGCATGCTCACACTGGCCATCCAACAAGCACATATGCAGCTTCAGCTTCACCTTGACACCACCACCTCTCGCTCAAGGAGGTCTCAGGCAAAGACTACAAGAAGTTGTTCTGTGGGAACTTGTGGCACTTCTGGTTTCTTTTAAGTCACAGAAGCAAAATTCAGAAAGAACTCCAAGCGCTTTCTTATTTCTCTTTCCAAAGGAATCCTGAGCAAGATTCCCAAAATAATCAAAGTGATTTTAGGACATGGCTTTTGGTAACACCGCTATTTCTAAATCTCTCAGGTGCTTTTGAGTTTGCCTCCAATGGACAGCTTTAACATATTCACTATACCTTCTGCTTTAAAACATACAAATATATAACAGAATTGAAATGAGAACGGCATATGCAGCTGTGTGGTTGCACCCGATCATCCACATCACGTGAGCTGGAACAATTCTCATTGACCAGGCCTAATGATGGGCCGAAGTGTCACTACTTTCACAAGTGAAATCCTTGTTGCATGAATTACCCACTTGCTGCAGAATACTGCAGCAGCTTGTAGCCAGTCTCAGGATTCTCACCACCCATGTTCAAAAGGGACTTGCAGAAGCTAATGCTTCCAGAAGCTGCACGTTTTTCCTAGTGACACCTTCTGCACTACTGACGATAGCTCTACTACTAGAAGCACTGTGGTTTCACAATGCCTCTGAAGCTGGGTGGAAAGAAAAAAATCTATACAACAGTAGAATTCCCTTTAGATCAGCAGGGGCCCTAATCTTAAGGCTTGTGAAAAGGAAGAGCAAAAAAACCATTTTAAAAAAAGACATTAGCTTGCAAAATAAACACCTACTGGACCATAATTATTTTCCTGTGGTTAATACTCTACATATTCTAATAAATACAACCTTTGTAATCTCTGCAGGTTTTCAACCAATGTTTGAAAGTCTGCATAAATCTTCAGTATCTAGTTTCAGAAGTTTCACATACAGAAAGAAAAGCAGAAAGAAAGAAAACCTGTTAAGAACTGCAAAGATTTGTAAGGGTGAAAGAGGCAGGTTGTTAAACATTTGTCATTGTGAGCTAAATCAGACTCATACAGTCAAAGCTTCCATCTTTATTGCTATTTAATTGGTCTTTGTAAGAATGCAGGGGGAAAGGAAAAAGGAGGAAGCTGTCCGGAAGCTGATGAGATTATATACAGACTGAAAAGTTCCAGGACAATTTGTAAGCCTCAGTAATGGGACAGAAAATTGGAAGTTTGCTGTTGAAGCAAAAGCAGACAAGTCATGGCAGGAGGGAGCGGGAAGGGGAATCAGCAGTGAGAGGTAAAGTTAGTATACTGACCTGCAGCTCCTAGGATTACCTTAGATACATAAATGATGAATATGCAATAAGCCAGGGAGCAAAGGCAAAGATTTTGAGGAATGCCTCAAATGTAAAGCTCTCCATTTCTGACCAACTTCATAAACAACATACATAACTAATAACCCTGACGGTGTATGAAACATCCTTTTGCCAATCTATCTGGAAGTAGCTAAAGAACAATCAAAAAGTCATTAATATTGAGTGATCACTACTGTACTAGAACGTATGCCAACTATGCTAAAAAGCATGGCCAGGGCTTGACAGAGACTAGTTTTCCTAAATCCAGTGTTCTCAACCTGGAATTTGCATATCTGGTTGTGGCAGTGGGTCTCTGGACTATTTTAAATGGGTCTGCAAAAAGGCTGAAGAACAGAAAGCGTAGCATTAAGAGGCTAATAGTAATCATAAGAGAGCATAAGCCTCCACAGCAAAACTTCAAATGTTTTGTAAGTCAAAGGTGGCAAAAAGCACTCCATCAGGGATGAGACTGAAGCAATGGGAAAACCTCCAGTGAGAAGGCTGAACCAAGAAAACAGTGCTAGGAAACTCAGAAGCACCTAAAGAGGGCTTGATCCTTAGGCCAGAGCAATTCCACTCTGTTCCACGTGGGTTCCTATATTGTGTTCACCACTGAAGGAACGTTGTCAAGTGATATACCAAGCAACATGACTAACATCTGTCACATACATGTTCTTTCATCCTTCCCCTGAGGAAAGGAATAACTGTTTTGCTCTGTATCACTGCTCTGATGTTAGAGAACCGAAGATCAAAGAAATGGCACAAACGATGAGCAGAGGATAGTGAAATTTTCCACTGTGGCTGGTGACTTCTCACTGTCTGGGACTGTCTCTTTTGAGGAAAGTGTTCCACTGGGCCAGCAGAGCATTGCCTGCAAGCATGGCCTGCAGCCCAAAGCTGACAGTGACATTATGCGATGATGCAATGGAGCCAGGCCACTCACTATCTGAGCATACAGACAGTATTTCTTTATTCGAAATTCTACACAGAGGCCATTACACACAGTATAGAATAAGCTTAATGCTTCCATAATTGTCTGTAGTTCTATATATACTTGCAGCTTTCTTAGTGTGAAAGGCCGCCTGCCCAGATGTATTTCATTGCTGAAGTCCAGCTGACAGAGGCGTGAATAACCAACAAATGACTGGGGCCATCAGTGGGCCAGCAAAAAACATTCCTCTCGCGTATGAGAACAGAAGGTGAAACGAAGAGACAAGAGACATGACAGAAACTGGAGGCTAACTAGAAAGAGAGGAATGAAGGGTGGACTTCAGTCCTCTGAAAAGACTACTCAAAACATACAGCCTCTGCAAACAACTGCAGAGGCTGAAGCAGAAGCTCTGTGTATAGATCTTAGTATTTTTCTATAGATCTTTATGTTTGTTACAAATCTATTTCTGTGAGCTGCCTACACACAGGAGACAACCCATAAAGGACCGCCTCCTTGTTTTCTGGTACTCTTGCTTTTGGGCATTGTTTTGGACATTAATCTGAAGCATGGATTATCTTGTTTCCTTTTTCTTTGTACAATATATAGCACAATAAGATTCCTCGGTGTTACGGTAATGCTATTAATAAATACACTACCTGAATAATTCTAGCTTTAAGTGGCAGAATAGCAGGACTCCATCAGCATATGATATCTAGTCATGTCTACCAGAGAGGAACAATGAGTAAAAACTCATATAAAGTCTCAATTACAGCAATAACCCATGATCTGTTCTGAAATAATTTAATTAGGACTCAAAATGTTATCATGCCAAGAAAATTAAACCAAATCAGTGTAGTTTCCCATTCTCCAACCATTTCTTACAGCGAAAAGTACACAAAAGTTGCTTGCTCCTCAGGCAGAAACATCCTTGTACATCCTCCAATAGCACGAGTCCTATATCAGATCGGAGACTCATAACCCTCTACCGAAAAACAATTCAGAGAAAATAAGCTATCTAATGCCACTACAATTTGAAGAGAAATGCTCAAGTAGCAAAGAATTCCTACTCATGATGAGAAACAAACAAAAATATTATTACAGATCCATGTAGACCCCCAAATGATGCTAACAGCGTGCACTCAAAGCTATGATTTCACTGGGGAAAGCAACATGATTTTTCTTGTTCTCCTCTAAAACAACAGAAATACGCTGCTACACTAACAGAAACATCTGTCCTACTGTCTACACGTTTGCCATAAGTTATGCAGCAGAATTCAATTAAACTGTTGTCTTTCTGCTGCAAAGTAGTTTTCTCTGTCCTTCACCTAGCTAACTGGGACAGCAAGGATGTTTCTAATAGAGAAGCATACCTTTCACTTCTCCTCAGAGTGTCAAACTGGCTTCCTGAAGCAGGGGCTTGTGTTTTATCAAAAACCAGTAGCAGAATTGTTTCTACTGTCCAATGTCAAAAAATCAAGTGAAGCCATTTATCGAAGCTGATGCCCTCCTGACAAGTCAGGGAGCTGTGCTCCTGATCAACTGGTTCTAAAAATACGTTCTGATGGACAGGTCAGCGGTGTGTACACTCAGTAGCACCACGCTGCCTGCCACCACTGAAGGGCCATCAACATTTGCCCCCGTCAAAAGTAACACAGAATGCTCAAAGCTATCCCTAATGTTTTCTACGATGAAAAAAAAGAGCAGAGTAAGAATTTAACAAGCTGTTTATTACGTTGATAACAATATATTATAATAATAATGAGCAATCAAGAGTTTCTTGCTGCTAAATATTCCTTTCAAACACTTACTCTCTTGACTGCACTTCTGTGTTAGCAAAGGTTTAGTAAGAGATACGTAATGGTGATCCCAAAATGTATTTCAAGGGCCTTCATTAAGATGATACTCTTTTCTTCGTTTGAACATTTACATTTGTGTATGTGTACACATACACACGCAGGTACACACACAGACTGTGTATCTATACGTGTAGGCAATTTGTAGGGGATATCATTGTAAGGAAAACCCATCCTTCCTCCCCATTACCTGAGCTGAGTGTATTAAGTTGGAATCAGAAGAGTACAAGGATGTTAAAGGAGCGAAGGACAAATTAAATAAAGGGACTTAGGGGAAAGAAGGACAGTAGGCTAGAGGAACCGATAGGAACACAGGTGCAGACTCTGGCTTGGATTCTGTGGGAAAACTGGTATCGGAGCAAACCCTGGGAAGCAGACTTCATTACTGCTTCTCCGCCCTGCTCGCTGAAGTTCTCTCTCTGGGTTTGATCAGCAAGACATGTGCATAATTTACATTAAATAAAAAATTGAGGATAGAGTACTACAGGCTTTTCTGTTTAGTCCTCTTGAGAATTTTAGTCGTAATCACATACTTGATTTCCCAAAATAACTAGGATCCAATAAACACACATGAGCTAGTCGGTAAGATCTGATATATATTACAATCCATTAGCTGTTTCATCATCAGTTTTTTAAAGCTAAAAGCACATCAATACTGTACCCTCTTTTGTCTTCTTTTGCTGTTGCGCAAGGCCCAGCACAAGAGTTCTAGTCTGTAAGCGAGGCCCCAGGGCACTTCTAACAATATAAATACAAAACATTTTCATATCTAACTTAACAAAAAATTTAATTTTTAATGTCACTAAATACACAATCAGAATTTTCTCTGCTACAGCACCCACTTACAGGGGATCAATTAAAATCTTTTCAGTATTATCTTACCAAGTTCCATTTGTGTTTATATCTTATCTACTTGGAGTAATTCTTTTCCTCTCACACAAAGACTATCAGATCAGTCAGCTAGCAGCAATCTTGCATATGCAGGATGCAACTCCAGAGCTGAAGCATCATTACAAATACAATAGTACAGAACAAAACTTTTGTGTCTTATTTGTAACTGCTGCTTTGCTTGATATTGAATAAGACAAATAAATGAATATGCATATATAGAGATATATTTATAGAAGCAAAAAATATTAGGGGCACTTTTCATCTCTGAAAAACAACATGCAAGCCTACAGGTATTCTTGTTAAGTTTACGCTTACCATGTTATACCTCCCAAAAAATGGCTTCATAGGACTTGCAGAACTAATCACAAGTAAGTAGAATGAAAGCGTTATCATTTGCAATCTTAATCTACTTTTGTCCAAAACCTTTAGTGCACAGAGATGTCAGGACTAAATTCTAATGGGAATGTTTCATTCCTAGGCTTTTCACTGTTAATGTCACTACAGGGAAACCTGTTGGCAGCAATCAGGACAACTTGCTTTAGAGGATACTTCAATTTTATTTCATTTTCAGAACTATTTTTAGGTGTATAAGGAACTCAGAAAAATTCAACAACTGCATTTTAATCATGCAGATCATGGAATCCGATGCTGCTTCAATCACATATATGTTTATCAGCATCCATCACCTAACACAAAACTTTAGTTTCTATATTATACGTGATTGCTCAAGATAATAGCAGATGAACAAACTATTTTATTGAGTAAATTCTGTCCAATGGTGTAAAATCTGATTAGGATTTTAAACATACTTCTCTCCAACAAACAGAATCTGGGAGAACCATAGAACACTTCGCATCACTAGACAGTCTTTCGATAAGACAGTTAGTGACCTGCCTCTGGGATGTGAGGGTATGTGGTATGGTGAAGCAACAGAGATCAGAAAGTTGAGGTGGTGGGGAAGAGTGGGTTTGATCCTGATGTGGATCAAACCTGAGTATGTTACAATAAACTTACAAGTCTACAACCAATTACTCTTAAATACTGTGCACCATGCCTTGGAAGTTAGCTTCAGAAAGTTGCCTAAATTCAGCTGTTAAGCTCAGAATATTTACACATGATACTAACCTTCACAAATACAAGCATAAATGTGCTGCCAGTGTCATTTACCTATTTTCTGTTTAGATTATATTCTTCTACCAGCATAACCCTTGACAATAGTTATACATACTTACCACTGTGCCTAGAAACTGAATGCTTGTATCTCCAGAGGCATTCCGAGAAAGCCGCTGAAAAAAACAGATGTAAAAACTGATTAGAAGCTTCTCTGGAATTCGAAACCGTTCCATTTTCTTTCTGTCACATCACTGTAATCAAAACTAATTGAGTACACAGAGCGATACATAAAACAGATAAAATATAACTATTTCCTTCAAGAATTTCAGTACTAGAAGTCTAATTCATACTTCAGCTCAGGTTTTGGTTTTGTTTCAGTCAACTCAATAAAATTTATTTCTGAAGAACAATGAAAACAAATACGGCCAAGTACAACACAGAACAACCTTGGGCTTGCAGAAAGATGAATGTCATGAATAATGAAGCTTTTGCCATCACTAAACATTTGTTATTCTGTATTCATGTTACTCACATTTAGTATTATCTTCATTCTCTCCTAATGGGAAACATTTTAAACTCTTTTTAAAATGCAAACCTCCAATGATGCTACTTTGAAAACAGGAAAAAAAAAATGACCTTATGAAATGTCTGATCACCTACTGTGGTTCAGGAGTTGATTGAAGTTATTAAACAGTCTTCAAATATTACATTGTCAGTAAGTCATAGGACAATGCAAAAGAAAATGTGTTATTGATTTAACACAGTATTATCCGTAATCTAAATATGTAAAATGCACGAAGAATTCTTTCTTCTTGTGAATCGTCTCCTCCTTCAACGTGAAAAGTTTTTTCTCCCTTTGTCTTCCTGCTGTTTAATTATGGCACATATAGACCCAAAATCAGGGCCCTAGTCACGGAACACAGCCCTAATGCTTAACACAATGCCAGGCGTACATACAAGTACAGGAGCACAGATTTGAGAAGGTGAGTATAAATTGCAAAGAGAGCGCTGCACGGAGATCTTCAGCATTTTAAAAACAACAAATCCTAGGAACAGGGCTGCAAATCATCTTCAGAGATCTTCTAAGTCTAGCACCCCTGGCAGAATCGAAACACACCCGTGTCACTCCCAAACGATGTGTCTAACCCATTCTTAAAACTTTCAACTGCAGAGATTTCACAGTCTCCCTAAGCAATTTATCCCAGTGTTCAGCATCCTTATCATTAGGAAGTTTTTTCATAATATCTGACTAAAATAACCCTTACTGCAACTGCAGCACATTAATTCTCCTCTTCTTCATCATAGACAGGAAACACAGATTATTCCCTTTCTTTTTACAGCTACCTACAAGTATGTGAAGAGCCATTATCACAGCTCCCTTTAGTCTTCTCTTCTCTGGACTAAGTGAGAAAGTGCTATACAACAATAGCTAGATATCGCCCGAAACAATTTTAATAGCAATAAATTAAATCCTGGTCCCTTTTCAATAATGGTGCATATTCCTCAGCTACACTTTATGAAGTAATAATTACTACAACCCAAACATGCTTATTTTTTGACTTAACAGGTCACACACTGACACTGCAATCTGTACAATCATATGAAAACAAAGGATGATGTGCCAAAGCCTGACATATTTCAACAATAACGATTAATGGAATGGAAAATATGGGAAATAAAATTTCATACAAAACCTGACGTTTACTTTTATAAAGGAAACAGGAATATACACTTTTCCCACAGTCTAGGATAAACACAATCAGGTTTTGGAAACCACAAAGAAGAACAAAGTACCGGCTGCCTACAATGAATGAACTGCATGCCAAAACAAACAAGTCCCAACCACTTGATAAGCTGTCAGAAAATGGCAAGCCGAAAAAAATTAAAGGATTTAATTTCTTTTTTTCCTGGAATGCCCTCCACCCTCGTTAGAGTTCTGTCACTTATTGTGCTACCCTTTTGTCCACTTTCAAGGGTCATTAGAGACCTTTTCATGTCCTAATAAAAATTCCATTTTTTTTGGCTAATCTCCCCATCACACAGAAAAACACAACTTAAAAAACAAAACAAAACAATAAAAAAGAAAAATAGAGCCCTTTTGTCATTTTCTTTAAAGGCTTTCAAAGTAAAGCCAGGTATCTTGACAACTTGACTTATTTCTCACAACTGAAAAGCAAATCATTGAAGTCTTTACTCACAATTAAATAAGTTAGCATAGCAATAACCGAGCCCTTTCAAAAATAATTTAATAAAGCCAAATATGTACGTATATTAAGAAGGCACCTTCTAAAGCCATAGTCTCAAGAGAAGACAAAGATATAAGCAGCCTTTTTCCTGCTCTGATGCTGTTGAAGTGCACTGGTATCAATGTATAGTAAATCCTCACTGCTACTGTTTGCTGTGTCCAAAATACAAAGCATTACATTCATTTGTCGATAGCATCAAGAGTCAGCATCAGTACTAAAATCCATCTCTTGAAAAAACAGCCAGTGAGGGGGGGGAATAAATAAATAATGGGGAAGGTGAGGAAAATGGTTAACAAACAGAGGGAAAAAGAAAATTCCTTTCTGGGTATATTTCAAAGAACAAAAACAAGAAAGAAAGGTAGATAAATACTCCAAGTCACAAAACATATGTTACATCAAGACCAAAAAGAGAACTGCCAGGCTTTTGAGAACCATGTTACAAAAGAAGTCAGCACATTATCATAATTAATGTTTCAAATTACAGTTGTAAATAAATTTCAGCTGTTAGATGTGATTAGATTTTTTGAAGCATATTGAAAGGAGTTATTTCTGTTCCACTGGTGGGCTTGTGTTCCTGGGATTTGTAAATGTAATTGATGTTTTCAAGAAAATGAAAGGACATGGTTAACAATTATTCTTTTATTTTCCACCTCTTTAGAAAAAGGACCAGTCTCCAGTTTCTCTTGTAAAGTTAGATATTTACATATTCTATACCTCATAATAGATGGTTTCATATTGCATGTGATAGCAGGAAAGTAATCAAATAGACGTAACAAAAGAGAATAGCTAATTATATGCATTGTCATTGTTTTCCTAACAAATTGCAAATTATTTACTAGGAGGTTTACACCAAAAAGCAAGGGAAGTCTACCATTTGAACAAAGACAAAACAATACTGTATGTTTACCTGCCAATAGAGTAAAATTACATTGTTGGCATCAATTATGTGATCTTAGGCATAACCGATGCTCTTCTGGTTGATTCAACTCATAGAGCTTCAGACTAACTTAATTAGCATAATATGAGCTAAAAGTATAATTTTTTTCCTTATGAGAAAGTTACAAGCTAAATCAAATCTGAAAAAAAAAAGAAATCACAACTTCAAAAAATCCATCTGCAGTCTCAAAGCTGTCAAATGGGTGTGTTACATAAATATTATATGTATTTTTACACACACAGGTTACAGTATGCTATACTGCATATGCTATGTATATACAAACAAAATGCTTATGTGCACATTTAAAAATAGACAAGTGTATACAATCATACAAAATGTGTTTGATTTTCCTCCTCTATCTTAAGTGTACGCTATACCACAGTCATTTCACAAATAATCGTTTTAATCTGTAAATCCCAGTAAATTACCAGAGGTTAGTGTGATATGACTTTAAATTCTTCTGCTTTGCCATAGAAAATTATTTCCACTTAGTTGGGTATCAATGATCTATTCATCGTAAGATGCAGTAGGGTTACAATCAGCTTTGCATTAAGCCTGCAGTGGATGAGCACTTGCAGATAAAAATGACAACAACCTTTACATGAAGAAGGATAAAAAAGCTCAGCCAAACATAAAATATACATTACTGAAAGAGATTCTAAATCAACATAGACATTATTAGACAACAACAAGGTCTCAGTGTTTTCCACAAATCTTCTGGTATCTTGGGCTCTCCAAGTTACTGGAGGGGAGCAGCTGCAGGGAAGGAACGATACCAAAACAAAGAAACTCCAACAGACCAAAAGCGATTTTTTTGCTTTGCTTACAAATGAAAAAGTAATGTGTCAAGTCAAAATGAATAGGAACTGGCAAAGGAAATAATGTATTAAAGTTTCCCAAACACATTTATCTTGAACTACATATACCGCCTTTATTTGTTGAAAGTAAAGTTGGAGACCATTTGTTACAGAAAATGTACAGATCATTACTTGGTCAAAGTTTTTTTGCAACTTTTTCAAGCCATGGCATGACTACATTATCAGTTGGACAATAAGTATCAGACTATACAGAACAAAAACCAAAAACAAAACCAACCAACCAAACAAACAAACGCCCAGAAAACCCACTGATAAGTATCCAAAATCATTACAGAAGACTATTGATAAAATTTTGAGTGAAACACTTGCAATTTCCCAGCACGGTGCTGTTTTTCAGAAAGCAGTTCTTGCAGCCCCTGTTGCTTCATCTCAACTGCTCACTACCAGAAATTCTGAATATCTTATGCCATGAATTTCAAATGGAGAATGCTATCCACTTTTTGGCCAATATTTATAAATTCCTGAAAATTCAACCTAGCAAAATACAGGCCAGAATCATCCCCAGACAGGTTTAATTAAAAAACAAATTATTCCCACAATAGAGAAGTCAGAAAAAAACCACAGTATTTTACCTTGTAAAGTTACAGCAGATTCATCTGCTAGTACCTCATCTATGAGATTTTGTGTACGTGAGGGTGCTTGGACATCTGGAAAGCTCCATCATCCACCTATGTCACTCCCACCTTTGGAGCCCCATGGTTGTTGGGTCAGAGAGGAGGAGAAAGCTGCAGAAGCAGCTGTGAAACCATGAAGTCATCTTCCAGTCAAAACATGAGGATTGGTTTGGCTTTATCAATCTCCTTTCCCTCTCCTCCTAGAACCTCTGCAGAAAGCAGAACTTCATTTCAGCACTCCCTTTCCACTGTGCAAAATCCCAGAGAGTCCCATCAGTCCAGAGATGTGATCCCAGAGTAGCAATGTGACCAAGCTTTCTTATACGTTGGAAACCGTTCGCATTGCGCTCTATGTTCAGACTTGTGCAGCCTCGCAAGACTTTCCACTTAGGGGATCACTGCTTTTGTCACAATTTAGTGTTTTCTACTGGTGGTGCCATCATTTCCTCCCCTTAGTGTATTAAACTACAGATAGAAACTTAGCTCGATTTTGAGTGCTGCTCTACCCCTAGCCATTATCAGTTTTAGATTGCACTTCACAGTAAATGAAGCCCCAGTTAGCTGTTCTTCCTCAGGGCACGTCCACATTTTCCAGCTTCTTGTAAGGGCAGCGGTCACCCAGTGGGGAACGAGATGATCAAGACCTGCTGTGTATGAAGCATTTTGACACGTGAAAGATTTTTAAGACTGGCTTAAATGGTACTATGCTGAAGTAGTCTTTCCCTTTAAAAGGGATCCTGCCAGGATGCTGAGGTACTGGCCTCCTCAGCACCTGTTGCAAGCTGCCCCAGTCCTTTCCCAGGGATTAAATGGAATCTGTTCCCAAACAGTACAATTACAGATGCTAAACACAGCATGAATGGCTTACAGGGCATCAATCCACGTAAAGAAACTGCACCTTTGTAAGAGGCTGAGGCACCATATTACTACTTTTAAAAGAACCACCGCTCTCTTAATGCCTGGGATTTAATTACAGTAGGTGGCTTAGGAATTTCTGTCCTCCCATGAACAGAAAAATGAAAACACAGATCCTTCCCAATATTTCTTTAGGTGATATCCAATGTTAATGTCACTTGTTACTTCTTTTTGCCAAGCTTTAGACATGCAAATGTTTAGTAATAATACCACTTCAGTACTGCTATTATATATACATAGAGCACCTTCCAAGAATGCCTATGTGCCCCTCTAACCCTCTGAGGTAGGTAGGTGTTACAAAGCAGTGGATGAGAGGCTTTAAAACAAAAAAACCCAAAACCAACCAACCAAACAAACAAAAAAAACCACCAAAAAAACCCCCACAGGGAAGATTGTTTATTTGGTGTTGGTAAAGAATGAATCTAAGAGACATTTACTCCAGCCCAACATTTCCAGCTATTTACAATTATTTACAATAATGAAGAGTTTACTCCTCCCCGTGAACTTCTAAATTTTTGCTGTTATTACATTAAATCACAAAATGGCTAAGACTTTTAGAAACTTTACCTTTGTTTTGACATGCTGTAATATGTTTTGCTCTTATAGGGGACACTGTGCAGGTAATATGCTGCCATGTGATTCTAGATGTGATAATGTTTATGACTGCCCCGAGACAGATTCTTTGCAGGATCCATAGTCCTTTCTCGCCCTTTGATGTTCCTCCTCTTCCTTCCCCTTTGCTCTCTGAACGCGTTACCGTTTTCAAGAGAACCATTCCTTGCCTTTCAAGGTTTAGATATCATGAAATTACAATGTCTGTCAACAACTGGATACAATGCTTTGGTCTTTGGACACATATAGAATCCTTATTCATCCTGAATATTGTCTGTCATTAAAATTTATAGCTCCTTTGGAAAAAAATATGGCATAAGACACTGTGACAACTAACATTATTTGATTAACCCCTTGAGTAGCACAGGATATTACTAATCCCATTAGGTTAAAGAAAGGGAGAAGCATGTTGTTTGTAGATAGAGATTTATTGTAGGAGACCTCTCCCTGAAAAGTGGCCAATAAATTCCAGAGGGATTGATTGGGCATAGCGGTTGATCACTCATTTCCTTCCCAGCTGAAGAAAAAAAACAACCCTTATTTTCATGAAAGAATCAGTAAGGGTGGTGGTATGTGCTCTTTGCTTCTGCTGCTCAATTTAAAAAAAAAAAAAAGAAAAAGAAAAAGAAAAAGGCAGCAATAATCTGTAATTTCATGATGTTTTATTTCCTTGAATTTCCCCCTTCCCTTCACACATTCTCCATTCAAACCATGGACAAGAGTGTGGAGTCAGCCTTGAGTTAAACTGATTTCACACAAATTGCAGACCACTCATGAGATTCAGGTACTTGCTATTTAAAGTAGACATTAATACAAATACTGTGGTATGACAGTAAAGGATATCCGATATTTTTTAAGGCTTCATGACTCAGAAGCTGGGCATGATGCTGTTGTATAGGCATACATGTATTCAGGGCTCATTTTAAAAATTAGTAATTTTAAAAATTTTGACTAACACCCACGTCAATGAAGCCATAATAGCAATATTTGTTTTAATATGCATTATGGCCAATTACAGCAAGAAGCAGCAAAAAGGCCAGCTTTTATACGCCTTTCCTTTCCCTACAACCCTTGGAAATAAAGGAAGTCTCAGTCCTTCCTTAGATCACCCATGATCAAATGGTGAAACCTAAGTGGTACAATTATTAATTTTCTTGTGCAGAATCTTTCACAAACTCAGCAAGTTGAATTTTCTAATAATTATCTAAAGCAGATCACTCAGGTCTTTCCAAGTACACCTAGGAGATATGCATTGAATCATGTATGCTGATGAAGTTTCAGAATTCCTTCTAACTATGACTTTTCTCTGCTTCTGTGTCTGGTCCTTTGGGAGGGATCCACCTCCACCCCCAAGAACAGCTATGTTGTTTGCCAAGGGTGACAGCAGGACCTCAATATCCGTGCTCTAGAATGCAACACAGCTTCAAAGTTTCCTGGTAAAGCCTCCTTGCCAAGAGTTTATCTTTTTTTTTCCTTGCCCACATGGTTTCCCTCCCCTCCCCAGCCCTTACCAACCAGAAGTGATAGTTCAATAGGAAAATCAGCTCCATGCTTGGTTTTGGCCAAAAAAGCCAAAGGAAACAGTTGACATTATTAATGAGAACAGATAACAAATCAGCGAACACCATTAAGTTATGGTAGAAGTCTAAGTTTTGCCCCATGCTTTTAACTCTGAGCACGGTCCTGGTCCCCACAGCTCAGAAAGAAGATAACAGAAATGGAAGATGTTCAGAGAGCAACATAAACATAAAGACAGGCTTCTCTGCAAGGAACAACTCTGCACCACTGAAGAGAGGCAACTGAGTGAGGATACAAGAAGCGTGGACCCAGTGGGTAAAGATTAACTGCTCACGGTCTCTTCCAATACAGGAACTAGCAGGAATTCAAATGAAGCTAAAGGACACTGCCACAGCAATTATTAGGCAATGATTGCTGCAACAAGCAACTTGCCAAAATCTACAAGTTCTCTTTGCGCAACTGCAGGGAAAGAATTAACAACAATAACAGTGCCCTGACCAAGAGATACTAATACTTTCAAAAAAAATTTAAAAGCCTGAAACACAGCAAGGTATACTACACTGTACGCAATAGGCTTTTGTATTTGTCGTCTACCTGGGATATGAGTCCTTGTTTGTAGTTGTTTCAAATGCCAAGAGAGTGTCAAGTGAGGCGATAAAAATCAGTTTCTCTCTATCGTATCCACTGATCATTTTTGGAGTTTCGAGGCTGAGCTCTAGTTTTCTCAGATTACTGTGGCTGGATGAGCAAACAGGAAAACACGGGCAGCCTGTGTTTCTATACTGCTAAATAAAGGAGGGCCATGGACTGATGCCTGGTCCCAAAGCCAAATGGCAATGACTATCTCAGTCCCACTGCTTGAGTCTATACGGCAATCTATAACAGGTTTGTCTAGGTCAGCCATAACTGGAACAGGCTGAAACAAAGCCAGGGAACGAGCTACCAATTAATCAATACAGGCCATCAGGAATCCAGTGCTGGGGCTCACGCTCTGGCTTTTCTTTACCTGACAGTATAGCTATTTGGATATAGTATATCCAAATGTCTGCCCCTGTTTGCGAATCATTGTGTGTCCCTCTTCTAAAGATAACCTAGCAAAAATAATTCCGAAATCATGGGTAAATGACAACAGCAGAGTGGGTGCAGTAATTGCACAGCACAAAAGAACAGACTGCTGAGCAGTCTTCATGTACACTGCTCACTAAAGCTTCCCAAAATCATTTTAAAGGTTTAAGAAAATGAGTGTGCTGAAGTAATGGTACTTTAGACCTGAAACCTATGTAATATATCATTATCACAGATTACACCTGAGATCTCAAAACAGTAAAAAAAAAAAAATATATATATATATAGGTAATTTTTCTAAAAAAATATTACACATTTGAAAAAAGTGTCCATGGGGTTGAAGGAAATGAATACTTGGGCATAGGCTTTGTTCTCCTGTCAGACATTCCCAGGAACAAAGGCTTCATAACCTACAGCATTTTCGTTTTTTCTGCTCTTATAAACCAAAATAATAATCAAAAGAAACATTGTATCAGAGAAGCACTTAAATTTGTCATATCCCAGGATGTAGAATATACTCCTCCTGCTGCAATTGTTGATGCAATAAATAAATTAAATGAAAAAATAATAAGCGATGCCATCACTGAATTCCCTGTAACACTGTAAGTAGAGAAAACTCCACTAATAAATCTTCATCTACTTCATTTACAAAAACACTTGAAGCTTGAGACTGATGATTTCAGCTTTACAGGATCACGTTCTTGTTTATTAACTCCATTACTCTCTTAATTACACCTTGCTGTAACTGATAAAGACCTTTTTACTGCAGAGTTTGGGGTGTCCAACAGAGTTACAGAACAGTTAGGCTGGAAGGGACCTCTGGAAATCAGGTAGTCGTATTCCCTTGTTCAAAGCAAGGCTAATGTCAAAGTAATATCGAGCTACTCAGGACCTTGTCCAATTGAGTTCTATGTCCTACAGAGCTTCAGTTCAGCAGAGACCAATCCTCTGAAAGGCAGGAAATATAAAGAGGAGGCATCACTAGTGCCACTGTAAAATTGCGTTGCTGAAGCTGCCAAAAGCCACCAAGAGTTTTCCAGGCTCCAGGCAGAATGCCTGCACTACCTTTAGAGGGTGAAAGGTTTCATTACAGAAAGCTAGCAGAGCTATGAAACCAGTGTGGGACGACAATATGCCAGTGGAAAGGCTGTGTGCATACAATATAGAATCATAGAATCATTAAGGTTGGAAAAGACCTCTAAGATCATCAAGTCCAACCGTCAACCCAACACCACCATGCCCACTAAACCATGTCCCTAAGCGCCTCATCTACACGTCTTTTAAATACCTCGAGGGATGGGGACTCCACCACTTCCCTGGGCAGCCTGTTCCAGTGTTTCACCACTCTTTCAGTAAAGACATTTTTCCTCATGTCCAATGTAAACCTCCCCTGGTGCAACTTGAGGCCGTTTCCTCTCGTCCTATCGCTAGTTACTTGGGAGAAGAGACTGACACCCACCTCGCTACAACCTCCTTTCAGGTAGTTGTAGAGAGCGACAAGGTCTCCCCTCAGCCTCCTTTTCTCCAGGCTAAACAGTCCCAGTTCCCTCAGCTGCTCCTTATAAGACTTGTTCTCCAGACCCTTCACCAGCTTCGTTGCCCTTCTCTGGACACGCTCCAGCACCTCGACGTCCTTCTTGTAGTGAGGGGCCCAAAACTGAACACAGTATTCAAGGTGCGGCCTCACCAGTGCAATATGACAAAGAGGTACAAGTGTTTGCAAAAGATGGTGACAAATAATTTATTCTGGCTCAGAATCCTTTTGCTATAGGGAACTGTCTGCAAGTAAGTGGTATATAAGGATGGGGTGAGTGTTTGATGATGGGATCAATGAAAGCAGAGCATTTAACAGCGCTAAGGAGTTATAACATTTGTCCATGTGGTGTTGCCATAGAGCAGCCTCAGAATTTGAATGGTCGGTGGGGTGGTTTTTGAGAACTTGCCCAAACACAAGTAGTGCCAAAGCAAAGAGGATTTGAGGATCTCCTGCATGCATTTTTTTTCTTGGGCAACCTGCCCTCTCTGCAGATAGCTGATCTTCCTGCACAGCGTCCCAGTAGAAGGCACCTACTTGCAAGCTGACTGTAGTAAGGACAGACTTGCAGTTAGGTTCAAGTCCACCTGCTGGACTTCACAGATTCATTGATTTATCTTCAGGTCCCCTTAGATTCTGGTTCACATGAGGGAATAAAAGGAGATGTTCAGCTCTATGGAAAAGGCAGCTTATTCCCTTCTCTCCTTCAACCCCCTCCCCAGTTCATACGCACAGGGAGAGAGAAGATATCATAGACGACAACTTCTGCAGGCACAGGGCTCACTGAAATCCAGCTTACTTGTACATGGGAGCAGAGACAGAGGGATAAAAATGCCCTCATTGTCCCAAAATACGCCTGCTGCCTTTCTTCCAACTGCTGTTACTTTCCAGGATACCATTCTCCCTTCCAGTTTCCACTGGAGTTCTTATGGTTCTCTTCCACAACTCAACCAACCTCCTCTTTTCCCCTCGCTCTTCATAGGAATCATTACGCGCCTCAATTATTTGTTTATTTTTACTCTAAATATTGCCTGAAAGGCTATACCATATTCAAATTATGTTTTACATATAAATGTATTTTAAATAGGTATTTTCAATTAAATAACAGGCAATCCCTTCAAATCTAAATCCTCAGGAAGACATATTGTAACCACATGCCTATATAGTTACTTCTCTGATTTTCAGCAAAGGCAGATTCCAAAAACACAATAGCCAGGTGTAAGTCAGATTCTGAGCCACTAACATCTTTGGAAACAGGTAGGGGAAATCATTTTGGCAAAGTATTTCTGCACACAAAAATTTCATTTGCTTGGTAAACAAAATCCTACACTTCACAATGCGTTAAATTCAGCCTCTCCAAATGAGAGGTAGAGTCTAGTCGTAAGTGGAGAAAATGCTGAGAAACTGGGATTAGCTGAGGAATTACTAAAAACAACAACAACAAAAAACCATGAGGGAATCTGCGTACTTCCAGAAATGCTATGGGGTCTGCCCACACCCTCATCCCTGGAGACTGCATCATAGAAATCTCTTGCTCAAATTATCCCAAGTTTTCATCAGCTCATCACCTTCTATAACATCCTATGGATTTCACAGTAATCCAAAGCAGCACAAAGATTTCAGAGCCCTTACGCTGCAGCCAAACGGACCTGCAGTATACCCCAGGGTTTTGGTCCCTCTATCACCTGGGGACCTGGCCAGGCACTCCGCAGTGCCCATCTGCTGCACACAGATGGGCTTCCTCGCAAGGGAAACAAAAGCGGGAGGGAGGGGGCTGCCACACATCCTAGTTGTGCCCTGATACGCCCTAGACAGACTGTGACCAGGGCATATACCTCTTCTCAGGCGCTCAGATGTATTCCCAGGTCCCATACTCTAGAAATAGTCTTAGAAAACCTGGTTTTTAAATTCATAGATCTTCTTAACTCTGTGGCAGAGTTGGTGCTCTGCTTTGCTCATTGAGCCTTTAGCAGGAGTGGAAATACAGGAGCATGCTTAATTACTTATTTTTAAATGTGCGACAGATATGCAACAATTTGAATGTCTAGACTATAATTTACATAAATACATTTTAAACCAAAACATTTTAAAATTATTTATTTCCTGCTTCTATGCTTAAGTGCTTTGCTGGATTGGGGCCAGACTGCAGGATCGAGCCGAAGGTGCATAAATCAAACCTTCAAAGAAATATAATGTTCACAAAGACTGTATTTGGTTGAGCAAATTTAGAAGAATGAAACCAACTATGAAGAGAAATTAGATTGGCTGAAAATTAATAAAGCACAGCTGGAATTATTCGATTCATCCATATTTGTTGCTTAAATGGCTCTAGGGCTAAGTCTTGCTGAAAGAAGATACTTCAAGACTCAGGGGTCAATTGCTTTTGGAGACAAATTGACCTACAGGAATACACTTGTCTAATTTGGTTCTTGCAGCGGGGCAAGTCTAGAGAAATATATAACCAAAAAACCAATTTAGATTCCAGTGAGTGGGTATCAGAGGTCAAGTTTAAGGTTCCCATAAATTTACATATATACACACACTAAAAGATTAATAACTTTTCAAGCTACTGGGTTTCTTTTCTAAAAGCAAAGACATAGATAACATCTGAGAAAGAAAACAACATTATGTGCTTATTCCACATTCTGTTGAACAGATACCATGCAGCCAGCTCATTGCCTATTGCTGTGGCTAGCCCTGCAGTATTTCATACAATTTGGGCATACTCAGGGCGTGCAGGTAACATTATTGCTGGCTCAGCTCCTAGAAGAAAGCATGTTCAGATCTCACGATCATTAATTTTGAAACTCATTTTATGTGCCAGTTCAGATATTACACTTTTAGTTAACTGGTCTTACTACTATTAGTATATGGAGACCTGTATCCAGCCATATATTTATTATATACTTTGCAATGAGGCCTTCTGAATACTGCTCTAAATATAATGCTTTTCTCCTAGACAAATTTTGTATGTTCATACATCGGTATTGTTTCCTACTGAAAATCAGGAATTTCCTTTATAAAATAGCAGTGAAAGGGACCAATATTAAAATATAAAACTACACTTTAGAATACAAAATTATTTTAGATATATGCAAGCCCTGAAGCTGGCATTAACCTTCCAAGAAATCTACAAAACATAAGTCCAGAATTTACTTGGGCACGTTATGAAAATTTTACTCTCAGTCAATAGTATCCTTGAAAGATATAATATTTCTTATCTTCAAGTTGCAGTCTTTTAAATTCAGTCACAGCAAGAAGAACATTTCCATTTGGGTAATTTTCCAGGGGTGAAAATGAAAAAATAAATTCACATACTTCACTGTAAATTGTCAGAAATCTGACCACTGTACCACTGATAAACGTATACAAAATAAACAGATAATAATGTTACATACAAAAATACTTTTACAAACTCAAAAAGTTCTTTTTTTTTGTTTTTTTCCTTTCACTACTTCCAGGCTCAATAGATATTTATAAATGAATGATTTCTCAAGAAATATATAAATCCTGACTGGCATTGCCTTCAGAAAATTTGCATGGCAGTTAAAGGCACACCTTTTTGTTTGGAGTTGCTTTCAAACACATTATTGGTCAGAAGAAAATGTGCATTAATCTTTTTTAGACCTCTTTTCTTAGAAACACATAGGTTTGGGATGTTTTCTACATTATTCTTTTCAAGTCATGGAACTTATCATATTTCATAAGAGCATATATAAAAACAAAGCAATGGGAGATGCACTGTCCTGCGACTTTCAATCTGCAAAGGCCCAAAGGTGGAAAAACCACTCAATCCAAACATGAGGAAGAGATTAATTTTACTGCAGGACCCCACTTTTTTGTAAACAGCAATCTGTTCTTTATTTCTTAAGTGATTAAGAAACTGTATCTCCTCACAGCCAGTAAGTAAAGAGATCGTAGAAACCGGGGTAGATTTCTGGCTAAAATAAGCAACAACTTCTCTTTAAATGAATGATGTTCAAAACTCTAGATGAGTAAGTCTGAGATAAGTTCACTCCACTGAAGCTCTGGATGTATTCAAAGCAGAAAGATTGTGTTATTTGCACAACGTAACATAATTTTTATGATGCAGCAAGTTTAGACCCCACGTATCAGTATTATTTGTATACCCAAAGGCTTCTGGTTATCTGAGCTCTACAAACAAAGCGTTGGCGAGTTTACCTGTATAGTCCTCTGAGTGCCATCAATGGTGACAGACAATAAGGGTGAAGCCAGGTTCCACTCACTGGTCACGTTTAGTTTCATCCCATCAACTTCCACCTGTTGTGACACCAAACAAGGCTGTTACTATGAAGACAGACAGAAAACTGATCTCAAGTTCATTACTGCATACAAAGCAGCAACCATTTTAAAACAGATGGCTCCCAAACAACCTGTCATGTTTACTGCTTCTGCCATAAAAGACAGGGTCCAACAACAGAGTCTTCCAGCTATCTCTGGGGAGAGGTGAAGGACCTGTGAACAGCTGCCTCTGAGTAGCAAGGTTTCAAGTGATTTCCAGCAAGTAACAAACAGCCATCCAACTTTTAAACCTATCTGGACATGCTACATTTACTGCAATTAGACAAGTAATGCATATAAATTCCAGTGACACCTTGCAACCCACACAACAGGGCTTGCATATAATATTCTCTCCAAGGACCAAGGAAGAACTTTTCCTATGCTTCTAATGAAGGGTTTTGCATTGTTATCTTAATTAATATGAGGCAGTAATTAATTCTTCATCGTTTTGCCTCAAAGTCCAGAAAAACTTTGCAAATTCTGTCATGTTTTCTTCCAATATACAGCTGATCAGAGGAATACAATTTCTGACTTGAATGCCAATATGGCTATCCAGAAAGAAATTTAAAAAAAAAAAATCATCCCATGATTTTTATACAAGAATATTTCTATGTGAAGAGCAAAAGTCCTGAGTTGTGAAAAAAGTGTAAGTACACACAGAGTAGCTGTAATGACACTTCTGTTATTCTTCTATTGTATAATACTGCCTGTTTAAACACATGTATCAAGCGTTCAACCCTGTTAGAGCCTCAGAAGAAGAGCTAGATTATGAAAAAAAAAAAATTACTATGCAAGGAGTAATATAATTACTGATTAAGGTTTGTGGCATGTTTTGGACACTCATCATGCTAATCAAGGTAGGTATATGATTTCAGTTATACATTTTTACTATAAACAGAAGAAAAATCATGGTTGGCTGATTTCCTTCCCCTCTCAAAATCTCCAAAATATTTTCAATCAGTAAATTGCAGACAATATTGATAACGACACAAATATTGCATACATTCTCAGTAAACTAGAAGAAAATGACTGCATTTAGAATAAAAGCTGAGCCCACATTTTTCAAAATAAAACTTATAAAGCCTGCTCTTTTAGATCTCAGACTAATCATTATTTCATCTTATAACAAGAACAGGCAACTGTAATCTTAATGTAACTTAAAAGAAACCCATAACAGACAAATGCAGAGGAGCAATGTGTAATTTGATAATTTTATTTCAGTTAGGAAGAAAAACTCTGGCTTAAAAAACCTCTAATTTTATAGACTTTAGTTTAGAACACAAAATCTGTCTTTTAGTGATACAACCTACTCAATTTCTATAGGCTTTAACTATAAATAAAGTTACATGTAAAAAACACGAAGAAAAACAAGTCATTTATAATGGTTCACCAATAGGCCAGATTAGCTGGCACGCTTCAGGTACTTTACACTGCTCCAGTGATGCAAACCAGCCATAAACCTGGCTTGAGTTAAGCCAGACCTGCAGCTGGTTTGCATTGGCAGAGCACTGCAAAGCAGCTGGAACACGCCAGTGAACCTAGCCCGCTCTCAGCAAATACTGTCTTTATCGAGAACAGCAGAAACATCTGGAAAAGACTTTCCAAATGGAGAAAAGCAAATCCGGTGCTCTTCTCAACCCTCTTTGATTAGCAATTGAACTTTGGTAAGGGAATTATTTAAAAAGCAGTCTGTCACTACCGCTATAACCAAAGAAAGACTGTCTGCACTGGAGCCTGGGCCTGAAAACATCATTTACCATGTTCCACCAGGGAAGGAGGGGAGATGATATGAAAGCATACCAGGCTACTGGCCACCAAAAAAACATCAACTGTATACCACACTTGTTGCACTGTGGAATTTACACGCAGCCTTGAAGAAAATCTGTAGCCGATATCTATAGTCCTAGTGAAGGGTGTTCCAGTGGCAAGATGCAAGTTGGTACCTCCACAACAAACTCGATTTAATCATTAGCTCTTTTGTCACTGTACAGACGAACAAAAGAAAAGTAAGCCAAGTGTGTCACAGCAGTAAATGATCTGTTTAAAATCCCTCACAAGGGCCTACACAAGTCTAGACATCATTGATTCCAGATTACATTAGTATCAAAAAATTTCTGGTGGAATCCATCCTGAAAGAAGAGATGCAAGCAGTCAGATGGCAGGTCTAAACAAACCGTGGCACTCTAGGAACACTATGGCTGCTTATGTGCCATAGAAAAACCAGCAGACAATATATTGCCTCTACTATGTTTTCCCCATTCAAGAAAGAATAAAGGGGTGGGGGAAGCGTTATTTGAACTAATGCATACTTCAGTAAACTGCAGCAGTCTTCTCACAGAACAGAGCTACAGGCTTTCACCTGGGGCTCACCACAGTATGTGTAACTGGGGAGGATGATGTGAAGCCAAGAGGATCACAAGGAAGTTGGCTATCTCTGCTCCAGTAGGTAGGATGACAAAGCCAGGAGGTCAAGCCATCAGAGAAAATGAACAAGGACTGAGGGTAAGAGATTTACCATGTAGTGAGCATGTTACTTTCATTACAAATGAGGGGAAAGCGGGCCTTTGCTGCTCCAACTCCAGACTCCAGATACTCTGACACAACACAGACTGTTTTTTTTTTCTCCAAAAAAGAAATAAAGTTGTGAAGTTGACTTATTCTGTGATATAAATACTGGGGGGGAGGGGGGGGGGAACACAAACAAGAAAACCCACAAACAGATGGGGGTTGAAATCAAACCAATGCTTTACCTAATAGAGCAAATCTTCCTTCTGCAGCTCAGCAGCCAACAGCCAAGCAAGGTTAGTTGGTGGAGGTAGGAGAATAGATAAGATGTTCAAAGAACTTGTCAGAAGTTTGCATTTACCTTCATTCCTCCTCCAGCAATGGATATGATAATAGAACCTAACAGTGCAATAAAACCAGGGCCTTTTTGCTTTAGTCTTGAGGGGGTGAAGGGGGACACGGGGCTGACTAATTGACTATTTCCTGTTTTATTTTGTTTCTGTGCTCATAAGACAGCCAGGAACGAACCATCACTCAATGGATACTAACACTGGAACTGTAGGGAGGAGATCCCAGTCAAATCACTCATGCAGTGGGCCACATTGCGCTTTACACCACAGCTATATAGTCTAGCTTTATCCTCAACTACTCAGTTCCAAGTGTGCGCACGTGTGTGTATGCGTGCATATGCACATCATGTTGTGTGGAAGAATTACTCTACAGTAACTATGGTTGTCTGAACCATTGCTACGCTACATCAATGTGGCATGGTCGTGGTGGATTTTTTTTTTTAAATAGGATTCTTTGTCCCTGTGTAAGGGCATAAAAGATAAAAGCAGCCATGGCCCTCCTTTACAATTATTTCCAATTCAAAAGCTATTGTAAATGAGGTCTCAGAAAGAAGAATGACAAGTCCAAGACACGATGCTAGAAAAAGGTCAACAGCTTACTCTACTGTCACAACTTTGCAGACTTTCGCTGGCATGCACCTGAACTACACAAGTAGCAGCCCCTTCACCTCTTGTGGACTGAGCTCCTGATGTTCAGCATGATAGGTACCAGCTAACCAATAGTGCAAAGAGCTGCAAAGCATAATCTGCATTCAGTTTCCTTTAGAGAACATCATTTGGCATTCTATATGCATGTCAGGCAATTAAAGGAGGCAGCACAAGCCTGAGTGTTATAGCCCTGTTAATTTACTAATGCAGAGTCTCGCATACATCTGGCACATGTCACTTCTTTTCTCCTGGAAATGAAGGTGGTTTTCCAGGAGACCGGAGGGCAGCTCAAGCAGTTGTTTCCTGCCTGATGCTTCAAAACATTATGCCTCAAGTTCCTCATGCCAGCCTTGAGTCTGACTAACTTAAGTCTGCTGACTTAATCCCATGGTTCCAATTTTGCCTCCCAGCATGGTGTTTAACTCGACTTTAACTTGATGCTTTTGGTTTAACTCCTGGCCTAGAGAGTCCTGGCCCTAATTACTGGGTTATGCCACCCCTACCCTGATTCCTTACACCCCTTAATTCTACCTCTTGCTATAGCAGAAGTAATGGCTTTCCCTAGTCGATCCAATCAACCAAATGAAAAGTCATCCTCTGCAGACCTGTCTTGCTGAAATCTTTCTCTGCTCAAGACAGCTGCCCATGAAGATGTTACCTTTCAGGAAAACAAACATTACTATTCACAGGAGATTTATGAATACTCAGTCTCATAGACTCCAACCCCTTCAACTGGCATTAATTTAGCTGTAAATCTAAGGCACATCCAGTAGGCAGCAAGGACTCTACAAACTGAAACTTTAAAATCATCCTGCAAAGAAGGAACAATGGTAGCAAGCATCGCTGTTGTAAACGTGAGGTAGCATACATGTTGGAGGACTTTCCTCAAGCCTACACAAAAGTAAAGATGTCCTCTTCTCTGGGAAAAGTAACTGTCTCGGGCAGAAGCCTCTTCACCTCCATTACTGCTAAACACAACCAACCCATGCCAAAATAGCAAGGAGATTCTTTTCATTTTTGAGTCAGGTAACGCTATTGCTTCTTGTGCAGAAGAGGGGGCGGGCAGAGGACTCATAGCACAGTGTGGCAATAGAGGGTCCAGCTGTAGGCAGCAGTATTCAGCAACAGTCAGTCTGCAGTGATCTCAGACTAAGCCAAATTGAGTTGGACAAAGCGCCTTTTGATTCCCAAGCAGTTTTCACAAAATTCCTGAAATTCTCATCTAATCTACTGGCCAGCTAATGGAGAAGCACATGGAATGGAAAAGGCAAGAGAAAACTGTCGTGTGCCAAAGCTGTCGTCCCTTACCTTTTGCAGTCCCATGTATCCCTAGAAATGAGGACAAAGTCTTTATGGAGCTGATGAGTCTAAGGCTTCCTTTAGAAGCATGATGCATGAAACCCCAGGCATTTTGTAAAATATTTGCTAGTCCTCAATGTAAAAAAACCCTCTTTCCCAGTCAGAAGGAGAGCACAAACACTTATCTTGCATCTCTCTGTATACTCCCAAAGCTAATAACCACAACACACTTCCTTATCATGAAGATTACCAGCCACCTGGAGGCTTGTAAGGGCTTGTAGTCATTTGCAGAGTTGTCTTGGCAATTACTGGGTCTTCCTATACAATTTTCTCCAACTCCCCCACACTGTCTTTAAGTACCTTGAATAAAAAGGGAGTCATATCTGCCACATTAGGAAATAGTATCAACCAAATAGTACTTCACATGTTGTCATTCATAAATGCAAAGAAACACATAAAGATTTCCCATGGGGGTAGTTCTTATTAGTTAAGCTCCTTCTTCTTGTATATGCTTTTTCTCCTGTTCTTTAGACTATATTTGCCAGTGCCCCAGGGTTATTATCCATAAAATGTTTGATGTTTTTCAGGGTCATGTCCTGGAAGAGGTGACAGTGTACTCGTCAAGTTTACAGATGGCACAAAACTGGAGCAAACAGTTAACACACTCTAGGGCAAGGCTGCCATCCAGGGGGGGCCTAGACAGGCAAGAGGAAGGGGCTAATGGAAACTTTGTGAAATTCAAGACAAATTGTTAAGTCCAGCATGCGGGAAGGAAGAGCCCATTGCAATGATACAAGGCTGGGACCTGACTGGCTGGGGAGCAGCTCTGTGGAGAAGGACTTGGAGATGGGGGCAGACATGTCAGCTGGACATGAATGAGTCAGCAGCATGCCCTGGCAGCAAGGGCAGCTAACAGTATCTTGTGCTCTGTTAACAAAAGTATAGTCTGCTGACAGAGGGAAGTGATTAGCCCCCTCTACCCAAAACTCAGACCACATCTAGATACTACGTCCGCAAGAAAGACATTGACTTTGTTTAGTTATACAAAGTTCCCATTAGGTCATTCCTCCCGCCTGTCTAGGTCCCACTGGGTGGCAGCATTGCTCCTGACTGTATTGAGCAGCTTCCCCAATTCTGCATCTTCTGTAAATTTTATGACTGTGCACTCCCATTACCTCCTCCAGGTCACTGATAAGGTTGTTGAACAGGACTGGTCACAATACAGATCCTTGCAGACCCTTGATGACCTCCGAGTAGAGTACAACCCATTAACCATGACCCACTGAGCCTGACCACTCAACTGGCTTTTTATCCATCTGGTTATGCGAGATGGTGTCAAAAGACTTGTTAAAGTCAAGGTAAATGACATTCACTGCTCTCCCCTAGTCCACAAATCCTGTCAATTTATCATAGAAGGCTGTCAGGTTGATCAGCCCTCAGTAAATTCATGCTGACTATTCCCTATCACCTTCTTTATGTGCCCAGAACTTTGCTCCAAGAAGACTCACTTTATGAGCTTCCCAGGAATTGGAGTGAGGCTGACCAGGCTGTAGTTCCATGGGGTTTGCTTTTGGCCTTTTCTGAAGACTGGGGCAACATTTGCTTTTCTCCAGTAATGAGGGACCTTCTTCAACCTTCATGACCTTTCAAAGGTAGAGACTGCAGTCTTGCTACCATATCAGTCAGCTCTCTTAGCACTCTTGGATGCAGTCTGTCTGGTCCCATGGATTTCCATGCCTTGAACTCTCCCAATCACTGACTTGATCTGCATCTGCCTCCTCCCTGAACTCTTTCACTAACAACAGAGGCCTGGGAGACTTTGCTGAAGACTGAAGCAAAGAAGTCATTAGGTGTCTTGGGCTTATCTGTGTCTGCTGTTACCGAATCACTTCTGATCCCTTTGTTGATGCAGCATTTCCCCTTTTCAGCTTTTTATTACTAATGCAGTGATCGAAGCTCTTCTCGTTGCTCCTTACATTCCTTGCAACTGTCAAGGCAAGCTTTGGCTTTCCTAACACCATCCCTTCATGCCCGGACAATTTTTCTAAATTCTTCCTTTGTATTCTGTCCCTGCTTCCACCTCTCAAATGCTGCCTTTTTGCACTGGAGCTCTACCATTATATCTGTTCTTAAAGAAGCTGTTTTCCTGAATATTCTTACACTTAGAGGATGCTGTCCTTAAAGACCTGCCAGCTTTTCTGAGCTCTTTTGCTCTTCAGAGCCATCTCTCACAGAACTCTCCCTACCTGCTAAATAAATAAAGAATAAGCTGAAGTCCACTAGCCTGAAGTCCAGGGTCTGTACCCTGCTAATCTTGTTCCTCACTCCCTTCAGGATCCTGAACACCAACCATTTATTTCATGGTTGCCACAGCCAAGGCTGTCATTGATCATCATGTCTTCAACCAGTTCTTCCTTGATAGTGAATAGCAGATCCAGCTGTGTCAACACAACTGGTACCATCCAGTACCAGTATCAACCAGTTATCCCAAACACCCTTCAGAAATCTTCCTGCTTGCATCCCACCATGTTGTCCTTCCAGAAGATGTCAGGGTCCCCTATGAGGACCACGTCCTGTGACAGCTATTTCCTCCAGTTGTTTAAAGAAGTCTTAGTCTACTTCCTAACACAGATCAGGTGGTCTGTAACATGCTCCCACCATGCTATTTTAATTTTTTTTAATTGATCAAGTCAGTAGCCTTCACCTGCCCAAGTGATTTCATAGTCTGGGTGTTTGGCTTTCAGCTTCTCTGTAGGCACAGAACTATTTGCTCTCCCAAAACCCATGGCAAATCTATAAACATAGATGGTGGTCTCCTCACTCTGGTGAAGGATCCTTCTGGCCTCCAAGCACTCACGGTCATATCTCTGCTTCTTAAGCTCTGCCCAGTCATATTTGCACGCAACATACTTGCTGGTGCTGGTCCTTGTGCTAGCTGTGGTGCATACACACACTAGCACGTACCTGAAGACACTGACGGGATTCACATCCACACCAGCAACATGCGCCAGTCCCTTTGCCACCATCACCACCACCCTAGCCTGCATGCAACACTGCCACTAAAACCCCAATTTTACATGCACAGGACATACAGGCTTTTTCAGGGAAATCCACATTGACACCACTTTCAAGATGACTGGCCTCATCTCAATGAACAAAGAATCAAAGCTGAAAATGCCATAAAAATGGAGGCTTCTCCCTTTTGTTTCCATAGATAACTATTTTTGTGCTTTCTTCTGAGAATGCCACACGAAGAAACTTGGTAGATGGATGCTTCCTTCAGCACACTAAAATGTCTTAAAAGTTTTGCTTATCACAGTTAGCAATGGTCTAAAAACCTGTAAGATTAGCTGCCGAAAAAGTCCATGAAAGAACAAACAGGACAGAGAGATGCTGTGGCCAACAGTGCAGTGTATCAACAAACTTATAAAAACGTCATAAAGAGAAGTTCCTTTAAGGCCGAAACAGTGGCTTTTGAATAAAAACTGAATTCACTGATGCTTATATGACAGCAATTTATTTGATTCAAATTAACCAGTTGTTTTAGCTTGCATTTTCAGCTTGTAATTATTGACAATATATTCACATCAGATTAACAGACTGACCTTTTTTCTTCTTTTCTTCAAGTGACTGTAAGGTTCGCTTTTTGGACTTTTGAAGTGGTTGGCCAGATGCTTTCAAAAGGAAGTTAAAGTACATGAGTTTCAATCTCATTAAAAAGGCCTCTTTTTTTTTTTTAAAAAAACAAACTTTCCTTTTGTTCATATCAGCACTTACTTTTTTAAAAGACCCCAAGAGAGAGTTCCAATCTATAGATCACTTGCCCTGAAAAAAGCTCTGTTAACTATTTATAGATCATGTCCTTTTGTACCAAACCAGATCAAGCAATTTATTCAGTGCATGACTGCAGGAGAGAAATTCATTTGCTCTAAGTGTCATCAAGGCAGCCTTTTACCTGCTATGAACAAGACCAGAAGATCTGAATTGCTGGGCTTTTACTTCAAATGCCCATTTTGACATTGTGTGGGGTGCCATCATTTCTTTCAAGTTTTCAAAGTATTAAGCACATTCATAGAATGGACAGTCCTTAATCACAAGAAGAGCAAATAGCCCATAACCACTAGAATAAAGCAAACATGCACATATTCAAATTACCGCTCTTTTTTTTGAAGTAGCACATATGGATGCAAATTACCATTAGCTGCTTTGGTATATCTCACTTTAGAAATGGGAGCGTGCCAGCCTACAGACCAAGGAGAGGAGCACACAACAGGCATCAGCTCCTCAGCTTAACAACAACAGAATCAAAAAACCAAACAAGAGAGAGAAGCAATGGCCTTCATCACCTCTAATCAGCAAGGGCTTTCTTTGAGCATTCACCAGGGAAGTGAACCTCTCTGTAAAACCTAGTAGAGAGGCTGTACCCAGCAAAAACGCTCCACTGTGGCAAATGCTTTGTTTTACTACTACAGTTTTCTTTGTGGAGTCATTACTAAGATGACATCTCGTATTTGTAACCTGCCTGAGCCCACTGAAGTTAAAAAAAAAGAAAGAAAAAAGAAGTTAAAAACATGGAAAGAAAATAAATCAGCTATTAAAATCATTGACATTTGCTGGCAACAGCTCCAGATACAAAAAGCACTGCTGGTTTGGGGAATATGGGTGTCTATTGTTATAGGACCAATGCAGAAGAGAAGAAGAAAGAACGTGCCTTGCTTTCCTTTTCCAGTTGCTCTACCAAGATAAACTCCCTGGCTCTTCCTAGCTAAATACGCTCCAGCCAGCTACAGGTGTTGCTCCTAGATAGCTGGAAAACGGTGCAGGTGGTTCAAACAGTATTGCTGCTATCGTGCATACAGGGCACTTTCAGAGTTGCAGTGCACTCCCACTTTCCTTGGCCGATGGGATAACGTGTTGGGGATATTCTCGTTTTCTGTCTTGAAAAGGGGTGTAGCATGGAGACCAATGACAGAATCTGGGTCATTAAGAGCATTATGCTGGGAGTTAAAAATACATTGGTAAAATAAATCGTGATAAGGTAGACACTGCTGTTTTAGTAGCTTTTGAGTCATGATTCATGCCTATGTACTGAAATCACTATGGAAGCCTGATTCCTAAATGACTTTCAGCTGCAGAGTTTCCATTCTTTCCCTTCAGAGGCATGCAGGGATCCCAAGCCCTATCCCACTTGACAGTATAAATTCTCTAAGAGTAGAATGACATTATCATACCAAAGTGCCACTACGAAATATGACAGACTAAAACTCATACTACCATTTTAGACAAAGAACATATTTTCGAACAGATATTTTTTAAGCATTCATTTAATACATATATTCATTCAGTGAAAGTTATGCAATAAGGATACAGAAGCTAAGAACAGATTTTTTTTTTTTAAAAATAGAGAGACGATATCACCAGAAGCTGGATCTGAAGCTTAGAGTCAAGAATTAATGAATTCCTGCCTTGACTGCCAATGTGCTGCTGACAAGTCATAGATAACTCTCAAGCCTCTAATTTTTGTTTTCTTAATTGGGCTCTAATTTTGTTTTCTTAATTGGGAGAGAGGGGTGAGAATTAATACTGGCTATCAAGGAACTCCCAGTACCAAAATCCCAGTACCACTACCCAGGTATCTATTTGGAAAAATATCATCAGAGAATATAAATTAGGAAGATTATTTTTAAAAGAAAACTTTTTTTTTTTTAAATAAGACGACAGGCAGACCAACATATGCGTACATATCCCCAACGTTAAAAAAAAAGTATTAGTTACTACTGGTCTCCTTTCTAAACTGAGGATTATGCATTAGGTAGACTTCCACGTCTGGTCTAAACAAAGCATACCACATCAATTTGAAGAGCATTTGAAATCATGAGGACCATATCCATCAACTGAGAAGTGTTTTATTTCACACACCACTTACAACTTGATACAGAGATCCAACAAAATCAGCAGGCTCCAAAATGGCTAATGAGAAAGAAAAGCATCACTTTATTATATTTGGAAGTTGTACTCTACCTCGGCCTAGTTATGTAGGGTGGATGCCCACACTGGATAGAGTCTACCACTGATTGCAATTACTTGTCCCATTGTACTACCATGGCAGCAAGGCTATCTTCTCTTGAAATTAGTGAACAGCTAGAATAAGCAACAGTTTAAAAAAAAAAAGAAGAAAAGAAAAAAGTGTCTTTGATTTGACATTGTGTAGTGACAAGAAAAAAGTACAGTGGGCAACTGGGTATGGATTTCATCCAGCAGTTCCAACCTGCTGCTCTCAGCTGTCACAACAGGATATAGGTCACTGGTAGTCCTTCGGATATCCCCAGCCCAAGGTTATTCACCACTTAAAACTAAAAGCTTTACATGCAAAATATCTGCTGTTGCATATCTTCCCCAAATTGCCCCAGATGCTTCAGGACAATAAGCATGTCATGGAATCAAACCTGATTCTTTTTAAAGCAAAATCTATTTTGATATCATGTGCGATTCAATGTATGCCCTTCAATCAAGCAGACGAAGGGTACACTTCTGTATGCTGTATCAATCCACTGGATTAAGGGCGGGGGGTGGGGGGAGGGGGAACAGATGAAGACAGAAAAGGTAACAAGATTCAATGTGCCCTTCAATCAAGCAGACGAAGGGTACACTTCTGTATGCTGTATCAATCCACTGGATTAAGGGCGGGGGGTGGGGGGAGGGGGAACAGATGATGACAGAAAAGGTAACAGCTAGACTGGTTATATGGTTTCCCAAGTATGAGAAAAATAGTCGTTGTAGGAGACCCTTTCTTTCTTACAGCCAGAAGATAAAAAAAGCTACTTTCACTTTTTAAATAAAAATAAGCATTGGGGAAGAGAAGACTAGATGCAACAAAAAATACCTGTAAACCTATTCCCACTGTTTGGTTTGTTTCCAAGTTTAATAACTTTAAAAATCAAAGCAAACATTTTAACTGATGACTTTCAAGAAGCTGGTCAGCAGTAATAGCATCATTAGATGCTTACCAAATCCCTTCCACCATTTCCTGCTCTACAACCACGCACTTGAATCATCTCTCTTGGGCATGTTTGACCAGCACCAAGACAACAATACTAATTTTTATCAAAACACACCAGCCATCTTGCAGGGAAAAGAAAGAACTGTAAGGAATCATCAGGAGTAATAGTAGGCATATTCCCTCTTTAGAACCCCCTCCTCTAGCTTTTAAAATAAGGCCAGAAAAGAGAGTAAGAATGTCACCGCCCCAGAGGTATCAGTGATAAATAGAAAAGGGAAGAACACAAGCCAGTGCGCAAGGGATAAGGATACAAAGCTGACGCAGCAGGGAGAAGATGTGATATCAGTAGAGTCATAAGCCACTTACACAAAAGAGGAAATGCTAAAAAGTTTTGAAGCTTTTCCATAAGCAGAACAAATCAAGTCATGTAGCAATGTAAAAAAGATGTTTACATCTAATGCTATTTACCTTAGCAGTTAATGGGATTGCATTGTTTATGTTAACAAACTGATTACCATGAATTCACTCAAAAGGCATAAAAGTACTGTTTGTGAATAGACACCTCTTCGAATTCAGTATTTCCTCATGGATCCAGCTACTTACATTTAAATAGCTGATAGTGGCTTGCTACTGACTTTACCAGGGTAAACTCAAATTCACCGTGCTAATAGAACCAGTTAAATAAGAGACTATTTCCTTCAAAAATGCCATTTAAATTAAATTTGAGTCCTTTTTTATGTTTTGGGTTGAACAATCTTAATTACATTTTTAGCACATAAAAGTTGATATGGAAACTGTTCCACAAGTTGTTTGGAACATTCAGTTTTCCGACCTACGTAAATGTAGGGGAAAAAGTTAAGTGCACACCCTGAAATAATTTGGCATTAGAGACAGATTACCTACATCCTTTAGCATTAAACAAAGGTGATTTCCTCAACAGAGAAACCTCATGAAGTGATTGTGATACTGCAACTACAAAATTGCAGTCAGCACCTGCTAAACAACCTCTTTATTTTAATCACCTATAAATATTCAGACTTTGGGCAAATCAAAAATATACATCTTTATAACAGTTGTCAACAAGAACAGAATAAGTTTTATGCTGTCCTAAATAAAACATGCGATCGCCACATGTTAAGCTGCATATTTACTACAACACTCTGAAATTCTGGAGATATGAATTAGATATCAATTAGATATTAGATCAGGAGAAAACACACAGAGAATACAAAACAATCATGAGATCTGCTTCTCAGGCAGCAACAAATGGGGCATCCTGACCCCACAGTTTCTATTGCCTTTGCCAGTTTAAATACTATGGGAAATGTATAGACTTGTTTTTTGAAGGTTTTGTTACAAAAGGCTTATCTTTCATAGAATTGTATTGTGGAGCTATCTCTAAACACATTCTGGGATCTTTCAGAAACTCCATTAATGTTTCTTGTATGTGAGTAATTATTAACCTAATTTTTCTATCATCTTTTTCTAAAAACTTAGAAGACGGAAGCTTTCAGTCTAATAGCCATCATTTCATAGTCTCCAATGTAGCCACAAACATCAGTGAAATTACAGAGAGAGGAAAATGCAGGAAGTTTACCTGTGGATCATAACGCTTCCATATTCAAAGCCCTACTAGTCCCCAGAGATAGTAACATTTTCCTGCTTTTCCCTACACTAGACAAGGGTCCAATTCCTGAGCCCAGTAAACCTGGCTGGGCTCTGTCTAACATGCATTGAAGAAAACATCCTACATAGCAGACAGGGACCCTTGTACGCTCATTGTATAGACATTCCACTATCCCAGCCGTTTAAAACAGTCCTCACACCGGAGTGCAGAGATGCTCCAGCCAAGGATCAAAGAATAGGAAAATCTCTATAAAGAAGTTCCTTCTTCTCTTTAGAGACAGAAGAGAAGAGCTCAATGCAAGGAATGCAATGCTCCTGAACTAATTCTGCTCCCATTTTCACAGTAAACTGCCAGGGGCATCCCTGCTCTTAAAGCAATAAGCCAGTCCAAATCATTCAACCAGATACTACAAAGACATTATATGCATACAGTATAGAAACAATTGGAGTTTACCTCCAGTGATGTGATATGGGGGAGCAATCAGCTGATCATCTTAATTTCTTTTAAGTGTGAAATTCATTCTCTTTCACTAAGCAGCAAGATTTTATTTTGACATTATAACAGCAAGAAGTAGTTGGAAGCATCACAGAGACTGGAAGGTACAAGACAAAAGATCACATTAAAGATTTCGCTCTGTACAAGCTTTAATTCAGAAAATAAGAGAAAATATAACGGCACAGGCATTCTTTGGAGAACCAGGGCTTTCAGCAGGCTGCACCTAAAATCCAAAGAATCAATGCAGCTCACGTGGGAAATTTAGGAGATGGTCAACAAAACAAAGCAAAGCCAAAACAAAAATGTTAAGACTTTCCTAATATTTTTAAAGAGCTTAAGAAAGGTTCTATGCAAGTGTATCAACAGGAAAAGTAATACAGTACTAGTGCAAAAGTAGGTAAAATGAAAAATGAAGAAGTAGACAGAAAGTGTGTAAAAGCTGAACAAATTTTCAAAAAAATTCTAAAAGCAAGTTAGAAACATTGGGGAAAAACCCCAGTAAAGTTAAAAGAAAACACCAGCAAACAAAAAATGAATTTGGGATTCAATAAAAAGCCAAAACAGCTAGGGCAACCCCAGGTCAAAAAGGCAAGGAACATGATCTCAGAGCAGGGAAATCATAGTCCCTGTCTATATAGGGACCCTACCTAGAAAACCGTGTTAACAAAGCTAACTTCACACACTAAAAATCAAACATATCATAAGTGGTAAGGAGAGGACTATAAAGAGCCTGGTACAATCACGTATCCATAATTCAAGGCCTTATTATTCAAAAGGTGGTGACGAATTGAGGAGAGCACCGAAAGAACAACAAAGACTGAAGGTGGGCTTGACAATACTGTTATGAAAAACAGCAAAAAGTTGAAAGGGTCAGCATTCAAATTATTAGCGACAGACCTACATAATACCACAGCACCACACTTGCTTCCCTCTAGACACCACCGTGTACAATGCTTTGACTTACAGATAGACTTCGGCAAACAGAGGACAGGCAGGAATAACAGTAACAATTTGAGAATCTCCTACAGATGTAATCATCATAGCTCTTGACTGGTGTGAGTAACGGGGTAGAATTAAGGAGAAAAATTAGGATGAGTCAAGGAAGAATCTTTTAAGCCAATGAACCAGAAACTTCTCTTGGGAGCAAATGCCGCCTCCACTTCACTGGTCAGGGCTTCCCCTACTAGCTGTGGGATAAAGACCCAAGAAAGAAGGCAGCACCGTCCCTTCAGATTTTACTCCACTGCCTTTCCCAAGCACAAGGATACAGATGTTTTGCACTGCTACTGCTCATCTGTGAGGGAGCGGGATGACCCTAAGACCTGAGAGCCAGGGTTTGGACTCCTTTACCCTCTGTGCCAGGTGGAATGCAGCAAAGGGCAGCCAGGAAACACGGTAGCACCCCAGTCCTGATTCTTCCTGAAGGGCTCCTCGTAATGGAGCTGTGCGTCAACTTTATGCACAATTTTTGGAAGACAGGCTTTCCTTAAAACCAAAACATTAGTAACAGCATTTAATGTCCTTTAAAACACATATAATTTTGCCCTAACAATAATTTCAGTTTATCCTGTATTTTAGGAACTTTCAGAGTAAGTTGCAGAACTTCCCATTGCACGTTATCAGCTGTACCAAGTAATGAGCTGTGTCTGTAAACACCCCTTTAAGCAAGCTACTTAACCTACTGTTGCACCTACAAAGGGTCAGCAGACATGAATGGAAGATTTGGCTGGCTTCAAATATTTAAAATAAAATTGTTATCTGGATCTAAGCAATGTTGAATGATGCTAGCATGGTATTTTAACTTCCAAAAGAATCCAATAAGATTTTGTGAATGCCATTGATAGAACAGCACATGATACTACAAGAGCTATTAGGAAACTACTTCCTGGAAATGAATGATAGCACAAATCATGGACAAGGCCTGGTTTTCATACGGCCATTAAATACATGTCATTTTCAACTTGCCACTACTTGCACCTCCCGTAACAATTATTCTCAATTTCTTTCCATCTGTCCCATAAAAAAAATGATTGCTTCTGCTTTACTTAATCCTCCACTTACATCAACCCTATTGTTCGTTTCCTTCCCTTTCATCTTCTCCACATTAATTCCCCACATTGCTTTTGATCTAGCTTTTTGTTTCCTTTTTTCCCCCTACAGATTCTTCCTGATGAAGAATTTACAGCCATAATGTTCATCTGATGTGCATGGTGATATTTTATTGATTCGCTACTCTGTCTATTAGTTTTGTATAATGAATAGCATTATACAAAACACAAGATAGGTTGCCTATGCCTATATCTTGGATCTTAAAAATCAATTTAAATGAACTTGAAAAATGCTCCATTTTATCGGTAAATATTCATATTTAATTATAATTGGAGCAGCATATGCAAGGAACAGCCAGAGAAAACAAACATTTCCTCCTCACAGTCCAAAGAATTACTCTATGCCATAGTGGCAAGCTAAGTAAATAGAATAATTGTGATTTTCACTGCTGCTAAATAAGAAATAGAAAACCTCTCCCGGCACTGTTCTGTGTGTGTTCTGTGTGGCTGTAATAAATAACCACAGAAACAAGCTAACCTGCATCATTCATCCCTCTGCAGAAAGGATGGTCCTTTTAGAACTGGAAAGACTGCAAGAAGTGGAGCAGCTGATTTTAGCTGATATAAACCATAAAGTTACATTTTAAATAGATGCTATATTTAATTTTTCAGGGGAAAAAAAAGGCATTTAGTTCAGGCAATTCTTAAAACTTAATGCTGAACAAGCGCAAGTTTTATGTTCATAAATTAACAGCAATATCCAAGTAAATAAACCTCTCAAAAAAATATTTACTTACCATACTGTACCGTACTTAGTGTAAGATCATATAACCTAAGCTAAATTTTGTGTTTACTCAGTTGTGTCAAAACCAGTCACTGGATAAAATCTCTGAGCAGTCCCAGAAGTAGAAGCCAGGGCTGAGGCTCCCCTTCTTCCAGCCTCACAGCCCCACGGCCAGCCTGCAAGTATGTTCCTCCTCGGACATTCGGTCTCCGGCCTCATGAATCTTGTATTCCTCGCTGCACCAGTAGAGCTTCACAAAAGAAGGGCTTTAATTGCTCCCCACTACACGAGACCGGCAGAAGGGAAAGTGGCTGCTAGCTCTCATGCTGAACTCAACGCTAGTAGTGTTTGTTAGTCCACAGGTGGCAGTGCCAGTGTACCATCTTCAAAGGAGGCAGGTGCAGAAACATCCAGTCCATCGTGTGTCAGCAGCAATAGGTAGGAAAGGGATGCCAACGCTTCAGCCCAGGCAAGATACTGGAAACTCCAGGCATGTGCAAGTACCAACCCTCTACGCAGTTTTACTGGCAAAAAAAAAATTAAGCACCTGAAGTCTTTCAGATATATTAAAGGTTAATCCTGGATTTTGATGAAGGCACCCCAGGAGTTAAAGGTCAACATACCATCTGGATACAACACTGAGTTCTTCTACAGACCTAGGCTGGTTCTCCGGTACACACAGTGAATCACTTGACATGTTTATCATCACACAGTCACCTAAGATTAAGGCAATACTGGACAAGTTTAGAGAACTAAGCTCAACCGTCCTCCCTCTGCCCCAACTACTGGCTGGGGACAGTCAAACGCTCTTTCTTTAAGGAAAACTGAAAAATACTTCACACTATGGGAAAAAGATCTAAAATACCGGTTTTGGGTCTCCTCACCTTTTCTTTTACCTGCTAGGGTTATTTTCATGCAAACAGAGCCTTTGCACTTGGCCATACCCATCACCTCTCCTAACCCACAAATTAAGGTCTCCCCATAACAGGAACACTTCGTGTCTGCCTGTACAAGACGATGACTTGGCAAGGGCACCATTTGGTGTGATAAACACTGGCCACGGCATGGCTGTTGCCTAACCTCTGGCTCAGTGTTTTGCAGGCATCCTAACAGAAAAGCTTTGGGGAAGGACTGGAGAAGCAGAAGAGGGTAACTTTGTAATGGGTAAATTGAAACAATGTCTGTTGTCTTTCTAGTTAATAGATGGTAGAATGGAAAACTTATTCCTGAGCTTATTAATTTATATTAAGAAACAATAACTAACAGTAAAAATCCTTCAGCACAGACAACTGAAGTTGACAAAAAAAAGCCTATTTTTTCTGCTCTTAAGAAAACCCAGGAAACAAAACTTTTCTGTCTACCTATCTACACCAATTTTCAAGGCAATAACACTCATTACTGCCAGCTATGAAGACCAACACAGATACACACCTTTGACAGTTCACAGGTGAAGTATCTAAGAAAGGTCAAAATACCTAGAACAATCAACAAGACCAGCTGTCAAAGCCCTAAACACATAATGAAATGCTAAAATTCTAACACCGAATCTTTTATAGCTACAAAATGATGACACAATAAAGCGAACCAGATATATTTTATGTATTGATTTTCTCATCAGTCTTGAAAAATTTTTGGCACATTCCTGAATAATAATTCTATGAAAACTGAATTCAGACAAGCTCATTCTGCGACAACAGGCCCCACGAGCTAAAGCACCCATCATTCTGGTTTACTGTTAACTCCTGTTCTCTACAATGAATGATCTCCACTTTTTCCACAGAGGTAGCTTAAAATCTGAGATTTTTTTAAAAGTTAAGGAAGCCCTCTATTTTGCACCACAGCACCTACTGACTACAAATATAATCAAAGGTTGTTAACACACATATGTAATTACCTGGCTGTGTATTGATCTTCACTGTGGGGTTTCTTTGTTATAACCACAACAAAGGTAGTGTCTAATGATAGTAATGGCAAGCAGGACTGGGAAAAATGAATATTCAGAATTATATGATTAATGGAAAGAAACTCTCAAAATCCCTGGAGTTTGACAAACTTTCTATCCAAGAAGCTGACAGTTATTGCATTAAGTTTACAAGTCTTCTGTCTGTTAATAATTGCAACATTTGCATCATTTTGTAGCTTTGCACATCTCTCTATAGGAATCTAGTATCTTCCTGCCCATGAAGTGGGGATTTTTCGGCTTGAATTAGCTTTGATGCCATTAAGAGTGAGGCCCTGGGCACTGATATTTTCTGATACAAAGAATTTCAGCCACCTCACAATGGAAACTTTTCTCACATTTTTCTTCTGTACAGCCAGATAATGTAAAACAAAGAGGGATCTGTCTTTTCAAATTCTCCAATTCTTTCAAGGTGTCAAGTCATTACACTACTTGCTACTTAGGAAAAAAAAAAAATCACAATATCAATACATTACTATTTCATTTTGTGTCAAATATGTGCCAATTTTTTCTTCTTCACGCATTTTGTTTCCAGACAAAAGACGGCAGAACTGTCTTACAAGTCATAAAAACTGAATACATTTTCGGTACAGACACTCTGCATCTGTACCCTTGCTGAAGGCATTAGTTCAGTTAATAAAGCTCAAACTTGCAAAATCCTCCTTACCATTATGTTATGGAGAAAGGAACCTTATGTCTTCAGAAGCAGAGAAATACTGAATAAAGCAGCTCAACTAGTCAGAAAACAGAGGTTTGAAGTACTTTACTCACCTAGTTAACCTAGTTGTGAATTAGGAGAATGTCAAGATGGAGCCGTATCAACAGGAACCCTAGTTTAACTGCTTTTACTTTATCTGTTGCTGTGACTTTGATATGTGAGGAAATGGGGACTATTTGGAATTAATCAATCCTGTTGTGTAATTCCAAACTCTTTATGTCAAAACTACACATTACCGAAAGCCCTATTTATTGGTATTTTTGTCTTGAGGTGCATCCTGCTTTATTATAGCCCTACAAATGAAATCTATGTTTTATTCAGTTTGCTTGTTGTAGAACCTGCACAGCCAAACACAGTAGAACTGGGACTTGCATCAACAGGTGTCTGCTGGAACATAGGCTATGGTAGGTTAGTTCCACTTTAAGTTTAGGCAGCCACAAAACTATAGCAGTAATTTTAGGAGAAAATATTTGTGGGTCTTATGAGTTGTTGCCAGAATTACAGCAATGAAAGGGATAGTAAAAGACAGTGCCATTACTGTCAAAGAGTAAATTTTTACTTCATTTCCCAAATCTACTATTAGAAATAAAATAGTGATTTCTTTTATTTTGACAGCAAATGCTTTAACAGTAACTTTTACGTTTACAATACCACTTGAAATGAAGGAGTTTGACAGTCCTCTGCGCACCCGAAAACAGAGTGCTCTATTTCTCATTAAGCTTCCAAAGGCTTAAGATTTTCCTGAATGCGGCCACAACACAGTTCCAGTCCCCTTAATCCAGCTTCTCAGTGCACAGTCCATTTGCCTGGGAGATCTGCATGCTTCTGGTGTTAATAGTTCATAGGTAAAGACTTCTCTCCATGAGAACATATCAATGTCCTTCCTTGAAATGCCATGACTGTGCCGTTTACACAGATGATGCTGCTGTGTTGTTGATCATGTTAAGAGCATACTTGTCCTAAAAAAAAAAGTTTCTGAGACTTCATAATGATAGTGTGGTATCCTTCAACACAAACCAAGTGATCCAGCATGAACCATGGTCTCTGCATGGGGCTGCCTGCTGGCAGGCTCCCTAACATAAAAAGCTGGCAGCTGTTGTTACACATTCATTATGGTTTCAGCCCTAGATGACAAAAAGAACCTCCAATAAACTCACTAAGAAAGCTGGAAGAGGAAAAGAAGTTTTCAACCTACACCTACTTAGACAGAACCTATTTCTTCCCATTCCCCAGACTCAAGCCAGACCAGAGTAAGCGGTGCTGAATGTGATGTGCTCTTCACACTCAACAGGGTCTTTGCTTTTATATATGCGGGGTGATATATGGATGCTACATTAGGCAGACAGACACTGGTCACCAGATGAGCTCTTTCAGTCATGAGGGTGGATCTCATCTTTGGCGTGGAGACAGCAAAGTACACTACCTACAAGCAATTTAAAAATATTATAATGGACTTTCTTTTCATTGTCACTCAGGAATCTGGGAAGAACTGAAAAAAGATGGTAACTCAGGCATGCTTTAACTAAGGTAGGCATTGTATATACTTTTCAATATGGAATTGTACAGTTCCTACAAGACCTTGCATGTTGAAGCACTTTGGGAAAAAACCAGTTCATTTCTGTGGAGAGAAACCTTGGGCAGGCTTTTCCTACAAGACAAGCATGCTTCTGATCCATGAAATAACAAGTGCCAGACAATCAGCAGTTCCTCAGTGAGAAGAGAGAGACTTTGGTATCATTAGAATTGTTTTACCAATCAGCAACCAATGACTAATTGAAAGAACATTTAAATACTTTCTCATGCAATTAGAACCATTGATCACCTATTTCCAGTAAAATGGATAACAAAATTAAAGCTGTATGTACCGTGAAGTTTCAGTAAAAGCGCAAGAATTTTAGTTTTCCGTGATCCTAATAAGCCATTTCATTGCGTTAGATCTGATATCTAAACTGCCAATAGCCCACATCTATAAAAGCCTCGTTTCCTCTGTCATGCAACATAATGCAGAATGACTTAATAAAACCATATTATTACCCTTAAATTTACAGAAACAAATCAAACACCTCAAGCCCAGAACAATAAAAAAATTGTATGTCTTATCCCTAGTGTTGCAAAAATCTCGTTTGAAAGTGAGACACATTCCAACCACCACTAGTTGTCCAACAAATATTTCTTAGCCTTAGATGCATGCAATCAAAATAGAGATTACCCCTACTATTTTAAATACAGATGCCTTACACTGGCATCTTACATACAAGGACAAAAAACATCCTAGTCTTCCACAGCAGACTGTGCTAATGATGAAGTTTCCATGTAAGTTAAGGGACAGCATGCAACTCAGGGCAGAATTCCTACAGCACTGAAGCTCAAGGTTATCTAAACCCAAGAGATCATTTACACAAAACGTATTTCCTTAGAAAGGCCAAAAGGTGCAACCAGGGAGAGAAGAAAGAAAAGAAGGGGGGGGGGGGGAAATCACAGTTCTCCCTGATTGAGAGATTTAAGATACTATGAAACAGTAATAATGCTATGCTTTTTTAATAATGTGCTAAAGTATGATTAAATAGGATGCATACATTTATAGAAGTGTGCACTTAAACACATATACCAAAATTTTAAACATAAAAATACAGGTTTGAATATCCATGTAAAAAACATACAAGAAGCATCAATGTACAATATTGACACAAACAGAATGATCCCTGCCATTCCTTTCTTGCAAATCATGTAATAACTTTATCACCAGCAAAAAATTAAATGACTTAACATTTAAAAGAAACCAGACGGTTCCATCATGCCCTAATGATCACCACGTAAGGAAACCATTCATTAAGAGTCCTTGTCTACATAACCCATTTCATTCCTTCAAATCAAACAGTGCAAGCCAAGATGGCTACTTGCATAGGTGAAGACCACCCACAGATGTGCACCATAAAGCCATATCGAACCTATATGTAGAACTCTCCTTGTGTGTGCTTGCTTTAGCAGAAAATAATGAATAGCCTCTTCGTAAATAACAGTTATATGAAAAGCATCACGATAGATAGGCCTTAACTCTGTATTTACAATGTCCTTAAACTTGGGAATAGACATTTTATCTTTGTTAATTCTCCCTTAAATTAATTGTTTCTAAAAGGAAGTATACATCAGTTAAATGAATGTCTTCATTTTTTTTGCTTAAGCCAAACAAATATTTAAAGCCTTCAGTGGGAGAGGATAACAGACTAATACATGGTATTGGCATTACGGGAGTCATTCAAAGTATAAAGGGCAGTGCAGAAAAAAACTATCAAGATACCCGTCGGGGAAGATGACAAATAGCACTAAAGGCTGGCAAACTCAGCTGGAGATAAAGGGTACCTTACAGGTGAAAGGCTCAGACATCTCTTTTCTTCCCAGTGTTAATTAATCTTCTACGTGCTTTGCACAGATTGGGTTTTAATGTCACTACTTAACAAGAAAAAGACTTAACATAGTAAGATATACTCAGATATTATCCCAAGTCATAAAGCTGTATCTAAATCTTATTGTTCCCAAAGTTACCTGTGCTTTTTATTTACTCTTCAGACATTTCTTCGGGATAAGATCAAATTGCAAAATTTGCATCGAGCTTTCTTCAGTACTGGCGCCAATGACAGGCACCACTGGTACAGGTTCAGAGCTGGAGCACTATGTTCCAGTTCAAACACAATGCAGGCTAGTGCTGTTTTAACAGAAAAACCCCAAACCCAATAGTTTAATTGAAAAATCCACCGAACTATGTCATGTGGATGAAAACAATTCTTGATTAAATGTTTTAAAGAGACAATTAGGCCTAAATGAGAGAGAAAATACAACATTATCAGATTTTGAAGAAATAACATAACATGTCAGCCCATGTTGTTTTTAATTCTGATCTAGAGAAGATGAATAATAGGTGCTTTAAAATGCTAGTTTTAAGTACTGATATATGCTGGTAATTAGGAAAGCATACAACAGAGATGAAATATAACCTAGAAGACCAAATGAGAATTTATACTCCGAAGTAATTTCATCTGTTAATCACTCCAGCTAACTGTACCAGAAGTAAACTTGCTAAAATGATAAACTAATGGAGACCATTAAAAAATTCCAGCTGAAGAATAAACAAAACCGGCACCTATCCACAGAAAGAGCTAGGCAGATCTAGTAAAGCAGATTAATAGTTCCAAATGACTGAAAAATGCCAGAGTTGTGTGTAACATCGAGCATGCTTTCTACTGCCATTTTCAAAATAATTTCCCACCTATTCTGGAAAGCATTACTAAGGTGCTTTAATTCTAGTTTTAAGTACTGATATATGCTGGTAATTAGGAAAGCATACAACAGAGATGAAATATAACCTAGAAGACCAAATGAGAATTTATACTCCGAAGTAATTTCATCTGTTAATCACTCCAGCTAACTGTACCAGAAGTAAACTTGCTAAAATGATAAACTAATGGAGACCATTAAAAAATTCCAGCTGAAGAATAAACAAAACCGGCACCTATCCACAGAAAGAGCTAGGCAGATCTAGTAAAGCAGATTAATAGTTCCAAATGACTGAAAAATGCCAGAGTTGTGTGTAACATCGAGCATGCTTTCTACTGCCATTTTCAAAATAATTTCCCACCTATTCTGGAAAGCATTACTAATGTTGAACTTTCTGGGGCACACCCTTAGCTACTGAAACAGCTTCTGTCGGGAAGTTGAATTGTTCAACAGATTCAAAAGATCCCACTCAATAATGTTCCTAAAAGCATTCATTCTTAAGGCCATCTAGCACTTCCATTGTTTCAAGCACATTTTTACAAAGCAAAACCACGTATTGTGAATTGGGATTTATGACATAAAGTACAATAACCCAAGTAATGAGTATTCATACTCCGCAGGGACAGCCTGAGCAACTGTAAATCACCTTTCATTCAGTTTGGATTGCAGATGTATCCAACATAATGGGCCAACATGATTTGATCTCACCACGGACTTTGGCTGGGTAGACTGACAGGCAGATTGACTGTGACTGACAATGACCATCCCTTGGCCTTTTCCCCTCTGTCCCTATTAACTCACCTATTTCAGAAAGTTTTCCTTTGCCAAGGCTAGGAAAAATCCATTAGCTGTGTAAGGGAAGAGGATCTATTCCTCTCTGTTTTATCTTAAGAGAGTTGCTGCTGTCTTGTTCAAGGGCATCCTATTCTGGCTGGTTTTGTTCTTGGTCTGTTTAACTGTTAAACAAAGGAGGCCCAGGCTCTCAGTTTCCTGAGATTTGGATATACTATCTATCTCTATCCTTCTCTTCATTTATTGCTGTTATCTTTAAACAACAAAATTGGTCTTCATCCTTGCTTATTGCGTATTAAGTGTTCAAGGTCAGGTTGGACGGGGTTTTGAGCACCCTGATCTAGTGAAATATGCCCCTGCCCACAGCAGGGGGGTTGGACCAGATGATCTTTAAAGGTCCCTTCCAACCCAAACCATTCTGTGATTCTATTATGCTGATTGGCCATCAATGTAGCTTTCCTTTGACAGTTTAGATAATAAAACTAAAAGACCCTAAACGACTCAAAAGTACGTTCGTTCTAAATTAACAATATGCAAAGCTCACCATCATCAAAATAAAGACGCCAGTTTAACCGTCCACACTTTTCATTAAACTATTTTCCTCCTCCCCTAACAGCTAGGAGAAAATACTAAATTAAAATGGGATAAACTGTGCATGCAAGCTAGTCTGCTAGCATCAAACAGCTGGGCTGCTCCAACAGTGACAAAGGGGTCACTGTGTGAAAATACACAGTGATTACAGCAATAAAGGAAACAGCTGATAGAGGTTAGATGGTGGAAACAAGAGGGCAGCTGCAACAGAAAGACAAGGTTGGAATGAAGACAGAAGGAGCATGGGAGGAGCAGAGGAAGAGTCTGCCAAAAGGCATGGGTCTGGGACACAGAGCTACGGCATGAGGGGGAAGGGAAGAGCCCTAGTGCCAAAGTTGTCCGACTCCTCCCATCATCACACTGTATTTTCAGTTTCTTACAACTCAGACGAACTCTGACTATTTGGGCTGAACAATCATTTAGAAGCGATTTCAGAAAGGGGAAATTTCAGAGAGAAATATGCAGCCATTTCTGGCACAGAACAAGAATACATTTTTTGCCACATTACGTTCTATTGACTTTTCCATGAAAGGTTGCAACATCTCCTTTATGATTTGGAACAGAAGCTTGAAAATCTGCTTGGCAAGTGAAACTGTTGGAATGCACCTTTACTATCCTCCTGCAAACTGCGTAACTTTGGACGAGTTCTATGCATTTCAAAAAACAAATCCTACCTATATCTGTAGATCACCACACTTCACAGCTACATTTCTAGAAGACACTTCCTTGTATTTAACACAGGAAATTGTGTTAAATTCAGCCCAGGGCTGAACACAGCTTCCCCCAAAATTGTGGTTTTGAATTGCAGAATACCAGGTCAAGTATAAACCTAATAAGAATGTCACCTCTGTGGTGCTTACTCCTGCTAGGGCCAAGCACCAAAGGAAGAAGCAGTATAAACAACCCACAAGCAACAAAACCTGGACACTGAGGGCCCCGTGACTGGAGAAAGCAGACTGGAGCAAAGATTGGAAGTGTCAGTGAAGGAGGTGCAGAAGGATGGAGAGGAGAACTTGGAGCAAGAAGTAAGGTGTGGGGGACTCACTGAGCAAGAAGACTAAAAATGGAGAAAGGAAATGGAAGTGGTAACAGAAACACATGAAACCAAATTCAGAGAATGGAAGAGATGGAAGCATGCACTGATTGTGCAAGGAAGAAGGGGCTAGAAGCATAGGATGAAGGAAAACAGATAACTAAGTAGTGAGAGAGTGATCTTAGAAAAAGGACTAGCTAGACAAATAGTAAGATAGAAGAAATGGGACAAGGAAAAACAATGCTGAGGCCCTGGGAAAGGAAAATGGAAATGAGGACCAATGCATGGAGGCCTGTGGAGCAGGGCACAGCTACATGGGAGAAGGTCCTGTAGAAGAGAACCAAGACTGATGGCTAAGTGGTGTGGAAGTCCAAAGGGGAGACTCAGACCAGCCAGATAACGAGCACAGACCAGGCGAGAAGGCTGAGGGGTGGAAACTAGGACTAGCCAGAAGAATGAAATCAGAACACAGAGACAAGCTGGGAGGAGGCAGAACTTGAAAAATGACACGCTAGTAGCAGTGAGCAAGCAAAAAGAAGCAAACATGCAGAAGGCACAACCTTTGAATGCTTGACCACCCTTTAGAAATGGAGCCTGGAATAAAACCCAAATTCTTGGCCTTTACTGTTCATTTCTATTACTGTGCTGTGCAGAAAATGGCAGTCTTGCCAGCAATTACACTCTCAGCTCACTGCAGAGGTCCATGCAATGACCTTAATGGATCCAACCCTCCTAACAAATCATCGGAGCATCAGCAGTACATTACAAAGCAAATTGGGGGAGGGGGAGAACTATTACATAAGAACATAGGGACTTCTTCTCTCACACACACACACACACAGAGTTGCTAAATTCAGACACAACTTTATGTGAAAGTGAATATCAAAAACTAGTAAAATATGAGATATGAGGCACTACCTGGCTTCATCTCCTTTGTATACGTATTTTGAACAGATTCAAATGCTGTGGACACATTACTGAACAATACTCATTAATGAAACTAGTCTCCAAATTGTTCAGGTAGGCTTACTGCATAATACTCAAGTCTTAGGCCACAGATCGAAGTATTGTTTTCTTCATCATACTTTTCACGTCTCCCTTGGCACATAGTATTTCACTCTTTCACATTGGAGAAACACCAGTTTATTTTCACCACATGCGCCCATCATCTCATACCATCTAGTAAAGGTGAGACATCAAGAGATTACAGTTTAAAAAGACCCTACTAAATAGATGATGCACGTGAAACCTGATACTGCAGAGTACTTTGCTTTGTAACTTTAAATGTTCTGATATCAGTGATTTCCCCAGCAGCTGTAAGTATTCAGTGTTCCTATGACTGATTCTAGTGCTAAGTTTGAGGCCCAGAGAATGAAGAGCATACAAAACTGATAGCAATTATATAAAGCATGGTTTCAAAGATTTGGCTAGCACCTCTGAAAGACTTTGGCAGAGATAGAAGTCAGCACACGGCCCCGTAAACCACAAGACTGACCCTTCTCTTCCTTACTCTCCCCTGGTACGTTGCCTCTCATTTCATTTCCACAACAAATGAAACAAAAGTCTATAGACAACAGTCCCAATCACTACACAAACTATGGGAAATGCCCAGAGCTCGCCTATATAACACAGTGAACAGCGAAGGGATTCTGCATTCAGTCACATAGTTGACGCTATTGCAAAATGCGCACCTGACATCTGGCATTCCTTAAATCTGAGTGATTTTGGAACTGCAACAACCACCTTTGAAATAAAGACTGGTACATACAATATTACCTGAAATAATCCTAGCATTACGGAACTATAGGTCTATTTTGGTTTCCAGTTGATTCCAATTTATTGTATGTCCTTGAGACCTGTAGATTTTCTCTGGAAAATTAAATAAACCATTGGCAGTAGGTCATGACTACTTAAATCTGGTTCCTTTTTTTATTTGTTATGTGAGCCACAGACAGTGATGCAATTCATTTTTAATAATTTAAAATCATTTCCCTCCTCCTGCATTCAGAACAACCTTGTTCTTTCTTAACCCTTTCAATAAGAGTACCTTTAGCCTGAATCTTGGAAGGAAAAAAGTGATTAACGACATGCACTGTTTACCTGTGAGTCCCTCCTCTAAATCCCCACCAACACACTCAACTTCTGAACCCACTGCCTGGTCAATATTAACCAAACATATTAAAACCCCTTCAAGTTTTATGAAAATGAGAAGCTGCACAGAGAGCAAAATGATTGCCCCCATTCAGCTCTTGGACACACAAGGACACTTTGGTTGTCACCCGGCACCTGGGCTGGCCAACCTGTATGTGAGTGACTGCACAGCAGACCCAGACCTGCTTCCTGGCAGGACAAACAGGGAACATGAAGTCGCCTGCGGACAAGCAGAGGATTTAAGAAAGGAGCGTGACACGGTGGGAGGCAAATGGAAGAAACAACCAGGTGAAGCTATGGGCAGGAAGAAGTATTGCAGTGAGAGTTTCCTAGCAGGCATGCAAGTTTGCTGTAGTTACTGATGTGGACACGTAACGGGGACCCGAGAGACAACCCTGAAGACCAGCCAGTTCCACCAATGCCAGACTGCTCACAGCCCACCATGCCACCCAAGACATTATGCAGCTACCCGAGCATCCAGTGCTGCAGGGATCTTTGTCTCTTAGATGCTTGAAGAAACCCCTCTCCTCTCCTATCAATGTGTCTGTCATAGGTGCTGCCATCTGAGGCAGCTGGGCAGGACTGCCCTTTCTTTGACAAGGAAGAGAAGAGGTGAATGACAATCACCAGAGGCAAAACCAACTCAGCTACATTGCTGGGGAGTAGAGAAGTACAGCCAGCACAATCAGCCTGTTTCTGCAAACTGATTCCCCTTAGTCTAAAGAACATCATGACTGCAAAGCAGCCAGTGGGGAATAGACACAGGCAGAGCATCTGTCACCTTGCCTTCTTTCCACTCATTTTACTTAAGCATCAGCCATAGCAGTATCGGAGTATCATTCACGGAATATTTTACGCTGATCAATCAGACACTTATCACTACAGTTTTCGTGATATTCTTTGTTGTAGAGGTGTCACAACATGGCACAATGCAGTGTCAGATGGAGATGTGCGTGCCAGCTCTAAACAAGTTAGTTCAACAAGGAGCTGTACAGCTGCATTAATGCAGCATTGCCCAAACTAGGTTAGCCAGCATAGGTTCCTTTGTACTGTACTAAACTGTGCCATGTAAACGGATCCTAAATGGTGAACAGTACAGAGTACAATGCCTCTTTGGTGACTACTGTATATAAATAATAAATAGGAATGCTATCGATTGATGAGCCTGATCATTTGTACCTCTAATCTTCATTTTCATCCTCCTACAACCCAGGTTCCCTGGTTTTATTAGAACATCCTGTTTGCATTCAAATCTTCCTTACAACGAGCTTAATAGCCAGACGTACAGCTGTCCCACTAGTCTCGTATAGCAAGATCTATTCCACAGATCTCCGACTTCTACCAATAGCCAACATTGATACCGAATGAACTCTCATGAACAAAGCTGTGTTTTCTTAATAATAACAGTTGTATAAACATAAGGTCTTCTCAGTTAAAGGGAAACCAACATCAAAAAGCAGTAAAACATGGAACCCTAAACCTTTCTTTCTTTGAAGAAACACGTTTGAAGCGAGGTGTTTCTAGTTATGGGTGAATGAAATGAGAATTCAGCTGCAACAAACGGACATCCAGCCCATATGAAAGACTAATTAGATCCATCTGAGAAGCTGTGTCTAAAACTGCTTCACATATTTCAAAGGAAAGCTCTTCTAGTCTATCTTTTGAGAAGACTACATCAAAACATTTAGTCACAGCTGACGCACATCTATCCACTACAGCAGCATTATTTTTCATAAGCCATAAAGCTACATTAAAGTAATGTTAATAGTCTCGCTTACTTAAAAATTAAATTAAAGGGGGGAAAAAAGCAGCAAAGAAATTTAGAGCTAAGAAAGCAACTGAAAGCAGCAACGACCTTAGAGTTCCCCCCTATGACAAAGCATCAAGTGATCCCAAAGTAGAGTGTCATACTGAATATTAAATGTACTGAGATTTGCTCAGAGAACAGAATTAAAGATGAAACACCATCCAGAAGCTGCAGAGTTAACTATGGCTTTTGTGGTAATAAGCCAGGCTCTTAACATTACATTAGCATGCTTTTAAATGTAACTATTGCTACTGCTGAACCAGCAGGAGGAGCTCACAACATTTTTTAATCTATTCATTCTACAAAATTTGGGGAGGGGGGTTGGGAAGTTGGAGGGGTTTTTGAGGGCAGGGAGGAGTTGGTCAGGCTTTTTCTTTCCAGTTTTGTTGGATGCAAAAATCAATGGTAAAGAAAAGCATCCAAGTGATGCTCGTGTTAGCACTGTTTTTAGAAACTAGAAAATAATGATACGAATATTGTGGTGCAGGATCTGAAGTGTGTATGGCACACACAGGAATCGAAGAAAACACCCATGCCCCAAGGAGTTTTCAGTCTTACACCAAAAGACCACAGAAGGACTGGAAGGGTGGCAGGACACATTAAATGCTGTTATGCCAGAAACAAGACTTTCTGAAGAAAGAAAGTGGTACGTTATCTGTATCGTTACAGATATTTAATTTACATTTCAGTTTATTGTTCACTGGAATTCCTGGAATCACTGGATCATGACCCATGGCAGAACATAGTGTCCATTTTCATACCACAGGAATTCATCCTATGAAGCCACCTGTGTGGGTAAAACACTTCATTAGGTAATTTAGAATTAATCTCTGTAAAAACCCAGCTCCTTCTCTGCCTTCTAAGAACTATGCATTAAAACAATGAAGAGAACTCTGATTCTAACACAAGGAAAATAAATATCCAAACTGACCACGCCTGCTTTTAAAATATTTTACTTTTTAGCAATTCAGACCTTTCATTGCATTTTCTTTTTAAAGATTTCTTGTAGGCTACATACCAGTGCCATACCATATGTTACTGTGAGTTTTGTAGCAGAACTACAAGTCTCCAAAAACTGCTCTAACCAAGCTATTACACTGCCCTGACATAGAGGGGAAGGCATACTTTAAACTACACAATTAATTCATTACTTTTCATGTCATTTTTAGTTCTCAACCTTGTAGATATTTTCTCTACATGCTTATGGAGTACTGTGTGAATAAACTAATCCAAGACATATAAACCCACAGCAACAATCTCTCTTTACAAAGCAAACATGCACCTATTGCACCAGTCCCTTACACATACTTACTGCTAAACTGGCATGGTATTTATAAAAACATGCAATCCAGATCCACTTTGCTTCTCTTTTTGCTTAGTACACAAGCACATCTAATACAAGTACATACAAATATTATATGAGTATACTCAATATTTACCTAAGCATTTTTACCTCTATCTCATCTAACGGGTCCCAGCATCTAAATTCTCTGAGAGACTCAATGCAGCAGTGTAGAGATGCATACCAGAAACACTGAGTTCACAACAAGATACTGAGGCCCAAGGCCACTTTCGTTTAAAAAACACAATGTCAGCAGCCACAGAAACGTAGCAATTAAAGCACTTGCCCACAGAGTCAGAACACAAGGATCAATGCTCTCCTCAGACTGAAGGATTCAAGCGCACAGTGCTTGCCTCCCAGGAGAAACTGTCCCCACCCCATCAGGATAGGATGGGGTAGATTCTAACCCTTCCAGTAAATCTGCCACTGTACAGAAAGGAATGCAGGATCCATAAAGCCACAGAGTCAGTCAACAAGTAGGAGCGCTACTATAGCCCCGTGATAACGGTAATGCTTTGCAAGGGTGGAAATCGTGGGTTCTGCTCTCGCCACAGGGCTAGCTTATGCATACCGCATTAAAATGCCATTATACAAAACACGCAAGTCTTACAAACAGAAAATGCTCTGGATTTGAACCTGAATTAAAAGAGTAAAAGTAGGTACACAACCTCTAGAACAATAGATTCTATAGGTATACAACCTATAGAACTTGGTAATGAAAATTTTGTTTGCACAACTGCACATGTACTGCAATGGAGAATTTGTGTGCTACTCTGCAAGTAAAGTATAAACCACGCGGAAAAAGGCAGGAAAAAGTTTTCTGCTGATAGTTGTAAGGATTATCTAACTGATCTGCCCCCTCCACTTGTGCCTTTACCTGTGCACTTTCCCTTCATTCAAACTAATATAGGACACTGCAATAACAGTATATGTTATTCAATATATATATATAACAATATAGCATATGTAACATTCCGATATATAACAATATATATATGTAGAACTAGACTAACCAGAAAATCTTCATTTACTGCTCCTGGGGATGTATATGTTTTAATTCCTACAGGTATTTGCTTTTCACCCCTATTAATACAGCCCTCATTTCTTTTATATGACCAATTAGTTATATATTATTATGTGCCTGAAGCATACCAGAAATGTGAAATACTAGTAATAATAATTCTGGTATTTTATTGATTCTCTTAACAAGATTATTAATTTTATACTGATGGGCTGGGCAATGTTATTCTTCTACATGGACTACTGGAAAGACAGAACTTAATATGCACTGAATTATGATCCCGCTCCATTCACATTTGTAGTTAAGGAATTAAATGTGAACTAAATGTGTTGCTTACAGCAACTTTCTGTATCGTTGCTCTGATTTTACATTGTACTATTCCTTTTTACACTTGATGCTTTGCATACTTCAGCTGCATCTAGTTTGATTTTTGGGTGATATTTCTTCTTAAGCATTTTTTCTTCCCCCTGAAGAGAATTTACAAAACAAAGAAAATATTTCCCGAAGTAATTTTAAAATCAACTTACCCCTCAGTCATAAAATTTACAGCAAATGAATACAGCAGAGTTCTCCTAATTAAATGTTTATTACATTTTAATTTGAAGTCAAAGCTTAATCATAACTAGATATACATGAATTCACTAACTAAATTAAAGCATACAGGTAACTACTTATCTACTCTGCTGATGATACAGGATGTATTCAAATAACGATGACAGTAATGCCTTAGATTTGTATTTTTATGCTTTTTCATTTGTGCTACACAATAGGTTTTCTCTTGCAAATATTAAGAGGTACACAGGCCAATTTTCCACCTACACAGATATCTAATAAATTCTTTACTTCTCATTAAAAAGATAGGGAAAAAAACCATTGCTTTTTCCTAAAAATTATTAAAAACATTCATTAATCAATTTCTTATTGGGCTGAACAAGCTTCACAAATTTTTCATAGAGATTTCATGTCTGTACTATATTTACCTGTTCTTAAATTTGAATTTAGGAAGCGATCCAGTATTTTCTGAAAATGGTAGCCCATTCTAGTAGCAATCTGAAAAAAGTAATTAAGCTTTCTCTGCTCTTCTTATTCAGCGTTTGACCTATACAGGTCCCTCTGGAAATATATCAAATTTCCATTTGCTCAAAGTAACTTCTGAACTATTTCACCTTTCTTTTTTTTTTTAAAAAAAAAAAAAAACAAACAACTTTCATTCACCACAACTTCAATGATAAGAAGCTACTTCATAACTGAAAACATCTGGAAATTCTTTGTCAACTGAACAGATGAGAAGATGAGGCTAAGTGGTCTGGGAAGGTATGCGTCTACTACAGAGATGAAGAACCGTAACAGAAAGGGCTGTTTTCAAACATGAAAAAGGAGAATAACAACGATTACTTGCAGAGAATCACGCAAATCGGCAATACAGAATTCTCAAGACAGAGGATTCCTATACTATAGCAAAGAATCAGAAAATGGATTATGCCAAAAAGGTTTTCAAGAATGCAGTTTATTGCATAAAATACAAATTCCTTGTTGAACTAAAATTAGGCCCTCAACCTACACATAGAGCAACAAACTTCAAACAAAAAGAAACATGACTATCTTCTGAAGTGTAATTACTTACTGCTGGTATTCATCATTTGAGCTTTTGGATTCATCCATTGCTTTTGTGAAAGCAGAGGTGTAAACAAAAATCAAATGACCCATCCCTTTTCTACCATCTCCTCCACCACAAAGATATTAATACAAACCGTTCTTTAGTTGTCTAATTCGAGTGACATTCATAACAGAAAAATAAAACTGAAGAATATTGAAGGAAGTAAGGAGGGTGGGTTATAGCAGTGAAAAGATTGCACTACAGTCACGTAATTACTTATCTTTCATTCTTTTGTTGAATGAAAATTATACAGTGGTGGATCCAATAAACTGTACTTTATTATTGGATACCTGGTCCAATGTATTTATGTTCTCCCTTGCTTAGGACACTTACATTCTTTGCTATTATTTTTATTATACATTTTAAGTGTGTTACCTACATGAAATCGATCCACATTGGAGAAGGTCGGTTCATGGCTGTCCGTGACACCGAAGTCCTACTCACACCGGTGGGCTAAGGGGCTGCTCACAATGTGGCTGGGGAGGGCAGCTCCCATCCAGCATACCATTAGCAAAGGGACTCCAGACTAGCTGTGAGCAGCTAGAAGTGGAAGTCTGCGAATGGGCAACAAAGCCACCATCACATGGATCCAGAGCACCCTTGGTGGTTGACATCTGGCTTTAAAGAGTCAAATTTAGTACGGTGCAGGGAAACCACACAGCTACCAGGTTTGCTCAACATACATAGGTTCCCATTTGCTTTTGTCTCTCCCGCCCTTTGGTACTCTGCAAAACACTCAAGCTTCGTGAAGAAAGAACAGACTCCCACTTTCATCAGCAAAACTGGATCAAGTCCTTGTATCAATGAAATCATAAAATAAGCACATTTCATAGCCAGACTGGCAATCAAAAATGACAAGATGAAAAAGATTCCTGTCTGAAATTGAACTAAACAAAAGATTCCAGAGTTTGGTGGCGGGATGCTTCTGGGCTGTTTGTTGCTGTTTTATATTAGTCTTATGTAAAAGGAGGGTATTCTTCCTTCAAACTCTATTTTAGCAGTAATCTTGATTGTAAGATCTCTAACTCCACTGATAACAGGAAAAATTTTAAGCATAAGAAGAATACTAATCAAAGCCCAGAATCTGACCATCTGTCCTCCAAAGAACTAAATGGATACATACGACAAGCAGTTAGCTTCAAGATTCTTATAGCAATTAATACACAGGACAAAGAACAAAGAAAAAAGAATAAATGACATTTACATGATTTTAGTTGGCGAGTTCTTGGTATACAAGCAAGCAGACCTCACCAGAGTTGCTAAATTTTAATTCTCCAGTCAGGTCATTAGAATCTTTTAATTGTGGAAGTGTTTGTTGTTATGTTGATAGGGTATCACCAGAAACAACTGTCTGATACTGAAAATTCTAGTACACTAACTTTATACAAACTTCAGTATTAGCATGATTAGTTGCTGGCTTCAGAATAACAACAGAGCTACTTCTGTTTTAAAAGAAAAAATACCAGGTTAGGATTCACAGAAGTTTTTAACCTTTACTGGAAACAAGAAAACTAATATTTTTGTTTGCACTGACTAATATTTTTGTTTGCACTGCTTCAGGCAAACAGTATTGCTCACACGTGACCACTTCTCTTCTAAATCCTTCAGTTTGGGAAAGCAAGGCCTCTGAAGAGGCCTAAAGCCAGCTTGCATCAAGGACCTCTGTTACAAATGTAGTGGTTAAAAACAGATGGTTACAAAACTCAAAATCCTGAAAAATAAAGAGCAGCAAAGAGCCGTTAACACTGCACAATTCATTAAGATTCTCACGATAAAGGAAGAAAACCACAGATGACCCATAGACCGAGATGCTGACGAATGATCTGCTTGCTAACAGCGGGAACCATGGAGAAGCCTGCTGCTCACACTCCCTGCACAGAGAGCAAAGCACCGCACACTGTGAGGTGGTGAGGTTTCGGCTGGCGAGAGTAGAAGAGTTAAGGAAAAAAGAAAGGAGTCACTGTTGGAAGAGTCCCAGTGGTAAACAAAGTAAATCAGGATGTGAACACTGCTGCTGCAATGCACAGTTTGCAGCGGGAGCAAACTTCTGAAGGGGAATGTGAAGGTGGCCCTCCCACTGGGCTATCTAACTGCACCACAGATTCAGCTATCTTTGTCACAAGCCACAAGGCGACACAACCCACAAAGTCAGGAGCCCGTGTCACGCCAACTTAATAGCAAAAAGTAAATGCAGAAGTTCAAAAAGTGAGGCTTGCGTTTCTGACAGCAAAGTTTCAATAAAGAAGGCTCTGAATTTCCCCATTTTTTCTGATGGTATGTTATACCTCCCGATCAGAAAACAAGATTTCTCGTTCCTAGTCTTTGGCTTTTCTTCTTTGAAGTTTTAAGGCAATTGTTTTTCCATTGTAAAGCTTTGAATAATAATTCAGAAGATTTTAGATTGTGCTGTATTTACTATATTCTCTTGTCTGCTGCACAATCACAGGAGAACCCCAGCAAAAAGAAAAGAATAACATGCCCTCTGCTATTTATCCAGTAACAATGAAAAATAAGTGCAACTAAACAACCCTAGTATTCAAAAACAGTTACCTGCTTTTTACAAACCCAAGCTCAGGAGTTAATTTTAATACACTATACCTTAAAATTTAAATGAGACCCCCCTCTGGTCAGAGTGAAATCCACCCACGTGATTTATTTCACCAGCTAAGGAATTTTCCAGTTACAAATAAATGAGGAATTATCTCTCCCCAAATATACTGGCTTGGTTAGGGTAGAATCAGAATGCAAAAGCTTCTGTCGTCAATGCCTCCGGCCCAAACTTTAGGGCATGCAACCTGTCCTACCTGGCACCCCTACTTCCTCCCCATTGCTTATGCATCCCTTCACCCGTGATGCTGGGGGGTGCTCAGCTCCCCAGGGGTGCTCCTGCCTCCTTACCTAGCAGTGAGAGGTAACAGCAGTAGCATACCGCAGGGACACAAGGATACGAGCAGGAACCTCCACAGGCCTATTGCTCCTCTCCCCACCCCAACAAGATTCTTGCTGTTAGCCCGCAGCGCTTTCCTTGCTAAGGAAAAGAAGCAAAGGGGGCCCAAGTGACTTTTTGAAAGATAAAGGATTTTATGAAAATAAACAAGAAAAATAAGGTCATGCTTAACTACTCATTCTTGCCTAGTCCAGTAATGCCAGACCGACTACTTGATTACATTGAAGGTGTTAGTGTTTGAATAACAAACCGAAGGACTAGAAATCAGACTCCGTATATGCCTTGTTAAACTGGGCTTGTACTAGCTGTAATACTCATACTGCTGCAAGACATCAGAACTGTTTAGCAGTCCCATTTAAACTGATAGGTTTGGACTGTGGTATTGGTCAGAATGATTTTCTGTATGTTAAAATGATAAATTAGCAGCAATAGCATTACACGTTCAGCATCCTTTCTCAGTGTTTGTACCTCCTGGAGAAACAGTGCAGTTTACAACTCAGCTGCTCAGCTGCAAGTGGAATCTAGGACTGACCCATATACGAGCTTGTATGTTCAGTTACCTTCACAATTGATAGAGACAAAAGCACAAAAGGATGTTAAGGCCTCCTCTGTCTGTAAACTTTCCTCAGTCTGATTTAAAGATGTATCTTTATTGAATTTAACTAAGCAAGTATAAGCGAGAGCCTAGATAACTAAATGAAACTGAAGTAAATCACTCAAAAAATACATGTGCGCATATGCACACAGATGCATGCCTGTGTAATTAGTTCTGCTAAACAAAACTCCTAGTTCGGAGAGGTCCAGCTATGGGAATTATATTTCTGAGCTCACAGCAGAAAGGGCCTATGCAACACCCACAGCAACCAGCAGCCACCCTGTGTCTTCCTCACAGCAGCAGGCAGCTCCAGGCTGACCGCTGTTAGGTAGCAGTGTTGCAACAAGAAGGTGGAAAGGCTGGGGGCAGTGACTACTCCAGGGAAGGGCTATCTCTGTCACACAAACCAGTGCCAGTCCAGCTCTAAATTGGGCTGAAATCTAGCAGAGATATTTTGTTGTTTGAGCAACGGGTTGTATCCAAGTTCACAGGATGCCTGTTAGGGCCATTATATAAATTTAATTCAGTAAAAAGCTGTATGCAGATATGGCCTTCACTCCTGAAGCACCATTCCACGTGTGGGGTGAGTGTCCCAGCCATGGAGCAACATTATATATTAGGTACTGAGTAAACAGTTGTTCAAGACCTCCTGGAATTCTTTCTAAAAGAAAGACTACAACTAAAATGACCACCTTCTTTCACACTTAAAAGTAGTACACTTGCAAGAGAAAATTTTTAAAGGTGCTGACCACAATGACTGATCTTCTCCGTATCCTTTTTACAGTGTACCTATGATCCACATGGAAAGTATCCCTGCTGTAAAAAGGATACGGAGAAGACCAGTGTACCTATGATCCACATGGAAAGTATCCCTGCTCTCTATTCATACTCTTACATTCATCATAAGTATATGTAAAATACAGTGTGACAGAGGTAAAGGTAGTATTAAAAAGGATACAAAAAGATTTTTTAAAAAAAAACCCTAGGTTTTCATTACCTCAATTCACATAAGTGAAAATAACTACCTAAAAAAGATGACCAGTTTCAACCGAAAATCATGTCTTTTAAAATGAAATTTCAGTAGAGCAAAGCAAAAGCGAATCACTGAAACAATACTGTCTTCTTTATATGAAATATTAATGTAAATGTCCTTTTTCAAAGGAATCATGATTCGGAATGCCACATAGGTGTGAACATGACTATAAAAAAATGTCATGAAGCAGATGTTGCAGAAGTTTCTTCAATGAAGACATGCAAGAAGAGTAAACAGCTGTCAGAGGTAAACTAGAGGACTTCTGGGATTCCTCATAGTCCTGCTTTTCAATGATTCTAAGAAAAACTGACTTCTTCAGACCCTTTTGAAAACTTTTGCCTAAGAGTCAACAGATACTATGCAAGTCAACTGTCTATTTAAAAAAAAAAAAACCACAACTCAGTTTGGTTATGAAATTACCATTAACAGACTTAAAAATTAGTTTATAAATCTACCATCTCAATACTCAAATTCAATCAGATTGCATCTTGGCTTTATTCTGCTGAACAGCTGGACTACTGAACACAGCATTACCGTTCTTCTACTGTCATGGTCAGTCTTTCTGCCTTTCATGATGACAACATTAAGTGCTTAAGTAATTATCTTAGAACATTTGTAAAAACAATAGTTTACACACATTCGTCTGAAGTGACCTAGGCACATCTTGAAACACTGGCATTTTACCACATACAGTTCTACCACTGAGGTGCTGAATAATTCCATTCCAGTACGATTACGCATTCAACCCGCTTGGTTCTTTGACTTGTTTTTTTAATCACTAACTTAAGCTAATGTAATTTTTGTCGACATTGCGCTTATTTTCTTGCTCTCGTATATCTACAATGGAGCGTAAGACCTTACTTCTAAACAAGACACTAAACAGGGTCATTAATTAGAAAACTAATTTAATAAACGTTTAAAGTAGATACAAAAACGTTCCACAGGCATGAGCAGAGAAAAATCTTTGTACACTAGCACTATCTAATTAACAGAAAGTTCTGTTTTGTAATTCATAGCAATGCCTACTAAAGACAAAACAAACATCTATCTATGTGTGGTCACTGAACAGATAGAGAATTTTAGTAGGTGTCAAGCATAATATACATTGACTCAATATATCAAATTTCTTAGAAAATGAGCAGAACTTACAGAAAATGATGAGCCATCCTTTGAAACTGCAACTGGGTAAATTCCATCTCCTAGATGCACAGAGAGCTCCCAGCTACTTCTCTTTGATTTAGCAATCGGAATTCTAAAAAAGAAACAGACAGAAGAGGAATTTTTAACAGAGATTTCATGCTTCTCCCATTTTAACCAGAAGCGCTTGCCTCATAGGATGGTCACGAAGGATATAAAATATCATTAATCTATAGACACAGTTGGAGAGCATACTTGAAAAAAAAAAATACTAAATACATTTTTCTGTCAACTGGCATATAAGGAGAAAATATACTCTACTTTCTTTCTAGATTTGCCTTGACACACTGGGTACGCTGATAAAGTTAGGGGAGGCTCTTGAATACAGCCAGCGCTTGCTGCAGAATTAGCTCAAACAGGATGAAAAGCAGATGAGAAAGTGGGTTGGCAGGAGAATAGCAACAGTCATAGCTGGAGCATTCTTTTTAAGGGCAAAATAAAATCACTATTTCTTTCATCTCATTCTCAGTAAATCTTAATTAAAGGCCAATTACAGACAAAAGATTCAGCCAAACAAGTAATACAAGTAGTTTTATAATTAATACACATTTTAGAGTATCTCATCGACAGAGCCCTTCAAGTAAACGGAAAAAATAATGATATATCATCACAGCCCACATACAGGATTATACCTATTCCTGCAGCATTCTGTGGCTGCACCAGTTACCAGGTAATACAAGAAACCTGAATCTTTTCAACTTTAGCTTAAAGAAGCACACCTGACAGCAAAAGAATGAGACCCGAGACTCCATTCTTGGAAGTTCAGAGTGAAACAAGTAATTTTCAGCTATTTTATTTAAATGTATATTTGATTTCAGTTTCCACATCCTAACTTCTCAAGTCTCTTCCACTTTGTTTTAACAACTGGTGTCCAAAGGTATGCTACAACTTTTCTGATGAGTGGTTGCCATATAAGGACATGGTTTAGTGGTGGACTTGGCAGTGCTAGGTTAACGGTTGGACTTGATGATTTTAAAGGTCTTTTCCAACCTAAAGGATTCTATGCTTCTATGATATTAGCATCGGCAAGCACCACGTAGCCTAAAGAGAAAGTACGAAGGTGGAGTTTAAACTCCATTAAAACAAAGACGCATTATTTTGGTATAGCTTTTCTTCCACACTGACTCTTCCACATGTTTAGATTCTCTGTTAGAAATCTATAGAGATAAGTTCATCACCTTTACGTCTCCTTAAGGATAATTTCTGCTATAAAGTTCATCTATTGTACATTACCGAGCTTACTACACCATTTTACTGCAACCTTCAGTCTTAAAACTTGGACAACACTTCTTTCTGTGTTGTGCCACATGCATCCTCCTGAGGATTTGGGTGCCCAATGAACCACATCTCCTCCAAAGGGAGGGCTCAGGTTCCCTGTGGAATCAACAGGGAGAAGCACCTGTGAGGCCTCCAGAGGCGGAGAAAGGGTCTGCCTAAGCCAAGGATAACACACTGCCTTGCTAAGGATTTTGGCAATTATTTTAAGAAGGTTGGGTTTTCAGACACCTAAAATCCAAGCAAGTACAAGCTCAGGTACCTAATCAGACAAGGAGTTTCCAAAACCTGTGCCTTGCAATGTGCCTGAAAAGGGGAAATGGAAACACTAAATATATTAGCTAGACAAATAGATGCATACTTATCATTAGTTACTTCTGGATCCAAGCCAAGTAAGGCCTACACCAGATTTTGCCTAACATCTTAGCTCATCTCTAACTATCACTGTCCACAAAGTTCATGAAAACAGATATTGAAAATAACCTGTTCCCATACTAATGATGCCAAGTGTCACCTTTTGCATTTAACATACAGCGACAATTGTCAAAACAATAAATCTGAAGAAATATCTATGGTTCATTGGGTGCAATTACATTTCTCAGTACCTTGCTTGAAATTCCTGTATGTCAGCAAAACATTTAGACTGGCTGATAGGAAACGCAACAGACACGGGAGTTCCTGAAGAAGAGGAACAGGAATTTCCTGCACAGGTAGCAGGCAGCAAGCCGAGAGATGTTTTCATTGCACTTCCTGGTACCAGAGCACCAGTAAGGAGGAACGTAGTGGGGTTTTGGCAGAGCCTGGCTAAATTCTCCATGGTACTGCACTGCAATAACCAACAGGATTTAGTGGTTTATAGCAACTTCATATTTCTTCTGTAAGAGGCAACACCTCATCTCAAATACAGCTTAGTAGATCCGCTCCACTGGTGGCATGAGATTCCTTATAACCTTGCTGGCACGGCCCTGCTTCATATTGCATTTGACTGGAAGTGACCTCATGAATCTGGCTGCTGGCCATCAAAGGAAAGACAGTCTTGTTCTCCAGCAGGGATTATTTTTGTTCGGTCCTGTCTTGCTGAGCTTTGTCAAGTGTGTCTCCAAACAGGATGCATGCCTCTTGAAAGGCATGACTATGATCACTGCTTTGCCTGGGTTTCAAACAGCCACACAGGCATATAATTCCTCTCTCCGCAACACTGGTGGTCAGGAGGGCAAGGTCCAGAGCCGCATCTAATACCAAGTACGCGACAAGTTGTACTTCCCTCCTGGAATTGCTAGATCCATTTGCACAGGGACATTTTTCAGCTTTGCTAATCTAACACCTGTGGCTTTGTAACTGTAACCTACAGTTACACTGGCTAAGACAGATACATTAGCTCATGAGAACCCTACTTTTTCTTCATTAAATCAAATTCCTTTCAAATAAATTATCTTGCAGTACTAGAATTGTAAAAAAAAAAATATCCATTTTGATGGATTGAGAGGGGGGGTTTTTTTAGTATTAATAAGGATCACAAAGTCCAAAAGTAAGGATCAAAGCCCAAGTTTCTTGGATATGGAGAGGAAGTTGCTTAAGTCTGTGAACTACTTTAGAAATGCAGAAGTTTCTATCAGGCTAAGAAAGGGGCTTTTTGGTGGGTTTGTTTTGTTGTTATTTTGTTGTTTTGTTTGTTTGGTTGGTTTTTTAAATGTCTGAGAAGTCCCAGTGCACGGGAAATAATATCTTTGTTCTTGGGCAAGGTTGCTTCCTTAGTTGAAAACTCTCTGAAGTCCTCCAAAGAGAAAACATCTGGACTTCTGAATATATTTTCCACTAGTTCATAGAAAACTCCCCAAACTTCTGGCTATTTTCAAAAATTTATAACTTTTAAAATTCTACATACTGGGCTGAAACCTGACATATGTTATTTACTGAAAAAATACTGAAAGAAAAAATAATGCCATTTTTAGCATCATAAAAGACACAAAAAACTTAAGATGCCTCCCCTCCAACCCTAGATTCAGAATCCACACGATATATCTTTCATAGGGTTCAACACACCCTCCCTTTCTTCTCCCAGTTTTGGTAAATGACGTATCATCAAAAAAATTACTTTCTTTACATACAAAGATCACCGGCTGCAGGAAGAAACGCAAGTTTGGCAGCAAGATGAGTGCCAGATGAATGGGAAGCAGGGCCACAGAGAGCTGTGCACTGTTGTCCCTTGCCAGGAGTATTACACACAGAGAAGGAGAGAGCAAAGGCAGCACCACGGCCACAAGGACAGGAGGCGGGTGGAGAAGGGTGTTATGAACTCCCTCCGTACAGAAATGGGCAGTTCTGAACCCCTCTACTCTATATTGCCTTCTAAAGGGAAGTATCACGAGCAATAGGGGCACAGGTGAAGAGTATGGTGATGGCCTGGCTCTAAGTCATAAAGACATTACTCTATAAAGCACTGAAGTTATAAAAACCTGTCAACGGTGCGAGAAGAAAGACAGCAGTGTTTGCCTGCTTAGTTATTTATTTACTTTCAACCTCTGTTGCTGTTTCTTCAACTACAGATGATCTCATGGTCCCATAATTTATTTCATACGTTGCACAGTCCCTTTTACCCCCCCCCGCCATGAGAGAGAGAGAGGGAGATACTTTATAATAATGCAGCAATTCTAGCTCCTGCTTTCTTTGCAAGTTTACAGTGAGGACAGCAGACAACTGCTAAAAATTTCAGATCAAACACACACTTACTGTGCTCATGGAAAACAGACACTGGTTAAACCATTATCTATTCTAGTCAAAAACAAGTAACAAAAGAAAACAGACATTCACAAAAGCAAGTCAAGTAATAACTCTGCCCTGGACCGTCCATTTTGATTGTCATCAACGAATCAGACAGAAGGAACTCAATAAAACTACAATTTTCTGCAGTTTGTGGCAAATAAACTCTCCTCTCCCAATTACTGTTGATGATGTAATGAGCTATGATAAATGTCACCAGCTCCTAAAGGGTCAGGAAATTGAGTATAGCTTTTTTTACTTCCAATTCAAAACGCGAGTTCTAACGCTGGAGGAAAAAAACTTACAAATTCTCTTTACTTCTGATATTTTTGCTGCATAATACTTTACGTAAACACAGAGAAATCCCAAACTATCATAACAAATTCTCCCGTTATGAAAGATGGTAAGTGTTTGAAAACCACATTATATGACACTCCGTAAAGCTGTTTTTCAACTGTGCAATTACCTATTCAGCAGTTAAATAAAAGTGAAATACTGACTTAAAACAATGTTAATGGTCTAAGAATCATTAAGAAATCCTTCATCATAACTTTCACAGCAGGTGGCCTGTAAAATGATCAAGAATAATGTGCTGGATTCTGTAGCCACCAAGGTCAGTTTCTGCATACAAATCTTTGCAGGGGGAGAAAAAAAGCCCTTCAGAAAGTGGGCCATTCATCTGAACCAAGTTCAGAGAATTTCCAGCACTGTGAAAAGATATGTTATGCAAGCACATAGATGTATTCAGTGGGGGTAGACTGAACCAGCTACATGGAGACTACAAAGGAGCCCTCCCATGGCTCATGAATAAGTCGAGGAAATGATCAGAAAAAAATGGAGAGATGTTTAGACAGATGGCCCACTTAAAATGCCTGGGACAGGGCATAAGCAATTTTAATGAAACTTTAGATCTACCATATAAATTGTTTCTTATTTTCTCCGCCCTCCCCCAAAAAAAACCTCAAGAAAGGCAAATAGAAATTTAACAACTCAAATAAGAGCCCATCTTACGATGTTAAAAAAAAAAAAAGGAAAAAGGGGAGTAAATCTCTCACTTCTGAGCATTATTGGTTTAATAAGTTCACATACAAAGAAATATCCTTCACAGAACCTTCAACTATCAGATGAATATAAAAGCAGGGAATGGATAGATTAAAAGAATTCTAAACAGAAGTGTACTGCCAAACAAAACAAAAATCTAAGCTTTACTATCTGAGTACTTTCAACACTTTCCAACATAAAAGTTCATCGTTGCACAGAAAAGATAAAAGCAGCACTTTCACAGGATTATTTTAAGAACTAAAAATTATGTGAAAGGAACCTAAGAATCTGGGAATATTTTATTCAGCAATTTGAAGTATTTTCTACATCTATTCACACACATTTTCTACATATATTCAGATTAATCCATCTGTACATATCACTTGCACTTTTACATAAAAATGGGTTTTCCTTCTTTCTGCGTGCATATGTATACATATACCCCTTTCACCAACAGTATGAAAATATACCGTCATTAGAGTAAATTACAGTTCTGCATATATCATACAAAATAATAACCTCTACTAGCCTGTGTGCCAGCTGATCAGACAAAGGCTGAAAGAATTACTCAATGGTTATGTCAAAATGGTTTTACATTACATTTTCTTACACATTACATTTAGATCAGTAACAAATATGCAAATTTATAGCCATGCATTCTGTCTGAATAGTGACCACAGGAAAAAATTAAATTACATGGAAGGGAAACTATAAAATAAATAGCATTGCTTTAAAAGGATGCTATGGAGTGCACTGTGCTTTGATTCAAAACAGCGTACATCTGGATGCTTCCTTTTCCTTTAACAGAAGCCTTTTGGGGGATTTGCATTGACATAAGGGCCTGCAATCCAGTACCCAATGAAAACCTCCAGTGCCTTCATCAGTGAACCCCAGATCAAGGCTAAATAAAGAAACAGTTAAAGCTAGATCTTATAAATCCAGGCTGAATTTAGCTGCCCAGATCTAAGTGCGTGGGCTCAACCCCCTTCATCTTTGTTTAACTGGCAAGTAACCCTGCAGACAACCTTAGCTCACCCTGGCTCACCCTCTTCCACTCTGAAGGTCTCTAAGCGTGCAGGGGTTGGGTCCTGCAAACAGAGCCACCCTAACCCAACTGCTTTGCAGCTAGCTTCCCCATCAGCCTGGCAGGGGGGCAGGAACTAGGGGCTCCTCCGCCAAAGTTGTCTCCATAGCCTTAAGGAGAAGGTGTGCTCCAAGCATGCAGGCAAACATCAACAATTCTAAGCCTCTTGAAAAATCTTTTATGGCTCTTTTAGCTTTAAATCCATCAGGCAAAGGACATCGGATTGCTGCTATTGCCCATCTTGGTATAACAAATTCATGCTTGCAGCACGTACATCCAGAGAATAAGAGATCTGGGTTATCAGTCTCCCTCAGCCTGTGAGGGTTCAAATCTACCTCCCATCTCTCAAGAGAAAGAGCCAGGGCCCAGGCAGGCATTAGGGGACTCACCATCTTACCCTGCTGATGGTAGGAAGGAATGAGAGATTCATGGAGACTCAGAGAATACAGCTTTGCAGCCTGATGGTGCATCCTCTGGGACAAACAGTTTTGGCATTTGGGCCTACTCCAGGAAATTTCTATGCACTTTTCATTTAACAAACTGGATGAAACACAAAGCAATCCTGGGAGCTGCAAGTACAGCCCAAGAACTCTCAATTTCAGGGGAGGGTCAGACTGCCCAGTCCTTCAGCAGATGCCTGCATACCTTGAAAATTACAAATAAATAAATGTAAAACATGATATCTGAAACTCATTTCCTCTCCTATGGCACGTCAGGGCCTACTTTAGCATTTGGTTTCTCTTGGAAAAAGGAAACATCACAACTATTAATGCTGGATAAGAGATGTTGCTCCTCGTCTCATTGCAAGCATTTATGAGATGAGAAGCAAGGAAGCTTCGAATCACATGTTCACAAGTAGAGAGAAAAGACATTTATTTTCCATATAATTTACAAGTCTGTACTTCTGATCTGTTCCTTCAAACCATCCTTCCTAAATCAGCAAAACTATTTACAAAAGAACTACTTGCAAGCAGGTGTTTTTAATCAGATCAGTCAACAATACTGACTTGTGTGTACTGACAGTTGTTATAGAGAGAAAAATCTGAAAATCTGTTTGTCATCAAAAAAAATTTTGGGCTATTTCTCCTCCATTAAAGTATTTAAATACACAACTGTGTTTCTCTCTAACACCCCTTATTTTAATAGGAGTTTACTTTGGGCAGTTGGAAAAACTAATAATAATAATAGACTCCACAAAAGGAAAATGACAAACTCCTTTTCCTGTACAAATTCTCCAGTATTTCCTTGAACAAGGAAACTTATTAATTCTCTTATTGTGCAGATATTTAGGAATAGTCTTACAATAATTATCTCACTTTCTTTTAATGCTCAAAGACCTTCAGAACAAATCACTGTGATGCAGTAGGGAGGACTTCTGTTAGCATTATCCAGTAGCAGTTATATCCTTCCATATATAATACCATCCAACATGATAGTATTGGGATGTAGTTGTTTGTTGAGCAGTCTGCTTCCTGCACCTCCATTCAAACAATGGCTGTGCCCAGTAATAATGTGTTATATTTTTCACTTTGCATTAAGTTTAGAATATTACAGGTTTCCTGTGCATGTTAAAATAGGCAGCAAGCAATCTCTAAACTACTAATATGAAAATGGAGGCGAAATGATTAAAAGATTACCTACTGATAAGTTTGATAAGGTTATAGTCATTCAGCTTGGCATCTACACATAAGACAACTTCCCATACTCAATTATTTTTTCAAACATCCAGGCAAACTCCATGTTAAGCTTGCTCTACTCATCCCAGTAGTGAAATCTGCCTGACTTGTAGCCTACTAATCTCAAACTAAATTGCCACTAGCCACTGTAAACCTGAATTCAAAACACATTTGCTGCTTTAATCCGTTTTCCCTTTTGTCAGAATTTAGAATTTCAGTTATTCACCCACTTTTTCAGTAGAAGTTATGAAGAGTATGACAACTCAGAAGTAATCCAGACAACATACAGTGGGTGTGAGAACATCGGTCTTCTAGTTCAGATCGGGAGTAGTTCTCAAAGCAAATTATCCCAATCATCTGCACTCGCCCTGCTTTGGATCACATTGCAGAACAGTCTGAGGACACAGGAACCAGGTTCCTGTTTGATGCAAGTAAGACAGAAGCCAGGCTCCAGAACTGCACCCAGCTCACTCCAGCCACAAATGGGCATTCAGGGCACAGGACTGGCCTAGAACTAATCAAAAGTCAAATATGTACAGTGAGAGTATCAGCTCCTCATCACAAACCAGAAATCCACTTGTACTGGTACACACTAAGGATAGCTAGATTAAATATTGAAGAATGATCTCAATGACAATTTCTGCAATTACACTCCCTCAAAACCATAAGCTCAGTATTTAGTTTAGATATTGGGCCATAGTTTAAAAGGTAAACAAGAAACTGATACTTAAATTCAGGCTCAAAACCCCTTATTTAGTTGCCCCCGTAAAGAAGAGTTGTGTTAAGAAGTGCTTAGCATCTGCCAGCTCCTCTCAGTTGAAAGCAATGAGAATATGGCACAGTGCAGCATATTTGAAAAATCATTCTGCCAATTTGGAGGACAAAATACATACATATATTAGTATCAAATTTAAAACATCCATTTTGAAGAAATCTTGGCCTCACATTCCAGTGCTGTCCCTAGTCTGTTATATAATATCTTCTTGAACACATCACCGTTTCTCCAACTATCAGTAATTTACAAGGTTAATCCACAAAAAACACATTAACCCATCTCTTTTGTATTCAGAGATATACACCTGCACCCATAGACTGTCATATTCACCATTAAAGGCAGTAATATCTGACTGAAATGCAGCATTTCTTTAAAGAATAAAGTTTATAACACCCAATACAGTGAAACCTGTCAGCACCTGCTCAACTTACTAAATCGAGAACCAGATCAGGAGTGAGACACAACTACTACAGTCAAGGGAAAAGGAAAGACATCAGAATAAGGCCACCTCTGAGCAAATTTGGCAACAGCACTGCGAGTAAGAACATTGGCCTTCTTTGAGGCCCACAGAGAACACACTGTGCAAACTAATGAAGAATTATAAATTATATTAAGCTAGCAAAAAAAACCTCAAACTGTCTTAGAGCCAAACTGAAAATACCTTCTTATAGAGCATCACCTCCAAATATCTTTGAGGTTATTATTAAGAACCATGTATTGAATGCTACCTTTCTTTCCTGTGTTTAATACTTTCATTTAGGTCTCTCACCTAAGACTTACTACAGTCTCCTTTTGATGTGTCAGTCCCCTCAGAACTGACCAGATTATATTGCTAGAAGTATGGAATGATTTTCTTTCTGCCACACTTTGTAGTACCAATGATTTGACTTGGTCTCTCTGAAGCCTGTCACATACGCAATATGCCAAAGGTCGTTATTTAAAACAGAATTCTACTCATTTTTTGTGCATCTTGGAAAACACAATGCTTGCACCAGACTTCAGCGTGGTTCCAGAGTATTGTAAGAGCTCACCCATCACACAGAGCTTACCATCTCCTGCAAACTTGGTTGCAGCAGAACCAAAAAGAGTACATCCAAGAGCTTAACCATCTCATGCCAATGAGATCAGTTTTGTAATACAGCTGTACTGATCATATTTGTTCTGTTGTGATTTCTCCTCTATATGAGACTTAATTCAGGAAATACATAGAATGCACATTCAGGATGGCACACAGTCCCAGAAAAGAATGGTCAGATTTTCCCTTACTAGCCATCCTATGTGCCATAGTGTAAGAAACAGAAGCTGGCCAAGAACAGTGATTAATTTGCAACAATGTATTTTTCTAGACGGTGGTTAGCTTTTCAAAAAGATGCTTCCTTACTGCATACACAGGATCTAGTGCCGGGTGACAGCACAAATATCAATGATGTATCTACCAAACCACAGACAAATGTGATTAGAGCATTTGGCTAGAGGTACCCAAGCCAGTTTCCAACAGGCAATGTGACAGCTACTTCCTCTCCCTAATATATAAAAAATGTGGCATCTTTCATGGATTCTAAAGCTTTGTTCTCTATTTCTTCTGCACTGGATTCCTATGGAACAAATTAATGCCACTAATTCTGTTAAGTTAAAGAGAAAAAAAAAAGCAGGTGAGAAAACCCCAAGAGTTCATTAAAATTTATATTAGATAACATAAAACATGCATATCTTCAATAAGTACTAATTCTTCATGTCTAGACAATTATAGCACATAGCAGAGCTCCAGTGACTCACATTACCTTCAATACATCTTCTGCTGCACTTTAGCTTACATCCAGAGTTCACACCACTGTGCTTTCACCACCTGATATTAACCACCTTTTCCCTTTATAACTAATGGAAAGAGAAAGGTACCTCTCCACAATGAGTTAGACCTTAGATAGGCTGAACTACCTTTAGGTGACGCTTACCTGTATTTATTACATTACTTAGGCAGTATGAATCTGGGCCACACAAACCCAGGCTCAAATTGTTATTTAACAAAGTCACATGTATTCAAAAGAAGATAAATCTCTATTGCCTTCCATATATTTTCATTCTTTTCATAGGTCACCTGCCATTGTTCATATTATGGTCTCACACGTAAAGAGAAGAAAGCCAGCAAGACAAAAATTGTGCGTAGGTTTCCTACTTAGCTGAAGTTATACGCATCAGATACGAATGAAAGAATTTCAGAAGAAATTATTAGTTAAACTAGGGTCGACTGTGAAGGACAAAAAATTTGTAACAGCTAGTGCCTCATGCTCAGTATTAATAAAAGAGACTTTTGCCCACTAAGCTTTCTGCTGACTAAAGTCGAAGCAGAGAAGCCAGGCTGTATAGGTGGGATGGACCCAAGGAGTGGCAGTAACACAACTGCACATAAAGTTTAACATGAAGTGGGTCGTCTTCTTAGATTTCCTTCTGCTTATTTTGGGAGAATCATGATCAATATAGCATGGGAACATAAAAATGGCCATACTGGGTGGCCCAAATATCCATCTAGTCCAATATTCAATGATCAACAGCAGATAGTTAAATAAAGTGTAAGAACAGTACAAGAACGTAGTCATGCTTCTACAATGTACTTAACTAGAAGTTCCTTCTCCTTCCTTGCCTTTCGCCAAGACAATTAGCACTAATCAAAGTATTTCAGTAATTCACAAAGCAAAAAAATAAATTTCCTAAATATAAAACATTTTTCACACACACACACAATATATACAAATAACATGACCCATATATAACATGTGCCATATAGGTATATTTTTATATGCTATAGAAAACACATTTTTCTTTAAACATGATTTCTTACACATCCAATTATTATTTAATGAGTATGATTACACATATTGTTTAAAAAGATGGTTCCGTTCCTCTTTCTTAGTAAGCTAGTACGTAAAACTATTTTTCTGTGAATGTTCCTATTCTATAAACAACCATGAGCAAACAACTTCTCTGTGGCCAAGAGGATGTTCAAAAAGAACATCACGACTATTTTTTCTGACACAGGAAAAACAAACACATTTTGAACAGAAAACGTAAAGTAAAACTGTTGCACAAACATGACATGACATACATTACCTAACTGGTTTTGATCCAGTGTCTGCAACTATGCCCACTGGTATCTCCTGAAAATTTAGATGGAAAACTACCAATAATCAGTAAAAAAAACAAACAAATAGCAAGGGAAAAGACAAAGTATTTTCAAAATACACCTTTAGAAGTAGTGTATGGCAGCTGAGAGACGATACCTTAGGAAGATGTTCAGAAACAGTTCTCACAACTTTGCCTTCAACCCCTTTGTGCTCTGCTGCTCCTGCTGAGGGAACCCGTACACGATGACAGCCATGTTCCCTCTAAGCCCAAAGTCTCCTCAACCATATCCAACATAATTTCTCTAAAATGCAAATGACTGCAGCCCCTCCTGGGCCTTCCTGTGTGAGATGAGCTGGCCCCGTCTCTGAAGAATTGTGTCCCACCCTTTAAGGGCTGTGAACACAACGATTTCTCACAGCAATCCAACTTTTTTAAACTGTGAAACAGCAAAATGCTATCAGCTCTCACCACCCCTTGCTTCTGGGAAGACACATAGGAATGAATAAAGCTGAGGAAGGTGAAGAGAGTTATGGAATGGTGTTGCAACGCCCAATGTAAGGAGACTGAAGCTTAAATGGCCGTAAGACTACCAGGATTTTGGTAATCACTAGAACAGAGATTCACTCTATTCACTCATAAGCGTTCACTTAAAATAGGTGTTAAGACTTGGGAAAAGGAAGCCTGTATTAGAGGCAGACATGCAATGTCCAAGATCAAAGAGTGGAAAAATTACAGTTAATAGAGGAATAAGGTGGACTTAATGTTAGTAAACATCTTAAAATGATTCTGATTTGCCTGAGGATATAAGTAACAAGAAAAAAGGATTTGCTGCAAGGGGGTGTGGGAAAAATGTAGGATTTAGAAGATAAGTGCTCTCACTAGTTCAAGGAAATGAACAGAGAAAAGCTGTTGCTTTATGGTGTCTCCCTTGTTTAAGGACATTAAGGGCTGGGTGCAGCCAGATGAGGACTTGCTTTAAATTTCAGTGTCTGGTAGAAAAATGAGCAGCAGGGCCTGGAGAAAATCATTACTGTGTCACAAAGGTGTATCAGATCACCACCATGGCAGAGAGAGGAGCCTCAGAAACACATACCACAACACTGGGGTAAAGACAGAAGCTTAAAGCCTAGGAAGGACAAAATTTAACAAATACCTCAGATTTTTTGAGGTGCTTTTTAAATCTGGAATTCAATAGGCAAATAAATTATTTGTATTGTCACACTACTAACTGCAGCAAGACTAATTTTACTAAGCATCACAGAGAGACAGGATAAAGACCTGTCATCATCTCCTTTCTAAGTCAATGGGTAAACATCCCTGGTTTCAAAAGAACCAGGTCCTGCACCGTTCTTTCCTGCCCAGTCTTTCTCACACTATAGGCTTTGAAGATACATGTTAAAGGGAAGCCACAGCCAAAACAAACTCCAAGCACCACATCTAATTACACGGAGAAGTAAACCACTAAAGAATGGTCTGTGAAAAATATTAAAGAATCATCCATAATCACAAATGGAAAAGTCATCTGAGCAGTCTCAACACAGATCCAGGGAAAAATATCCAGGCCTTTGAATACTTAATACGAGCCAACAAAAATCAGGATATTTTTTAAGGCACCATCTATCTCAAGTATCCCATATCTGAAATATGGGATCCATGTAGTTTTTAAGATTCACACCACCACCAATTACGAAGACAAAAGACAAATAAAGCATCTAAGGTGGAACAAAGAGGGTTACACCTCAAATGCAGGTAGCAGATCACTGATTTTGAGTTGTGCAAGTCTCAGGCATGAGATTCAACTCCAAGATAGTGAATAGCGGCACAATTAGCAATGTTATCTCTCAAATACTTCTCCCATTAGAATTAGACAAATCTACATTGTCACCATGCAACAAATGGACCTGTGGTCTTACATATAAAGAAATGAAAAATGTTCCTTTTCTTTATTATCACTTGGTAATGCACATACCAGGAAATGTCTTATCAAGAAAGCAAAGAAAGAGCTCTCCAAGACTTGTGAGAGAAAGGCAGGACTCATTTTTCTTGTGAAAATGTTTCTTCAGTATTTTCACTTAAACACATACACACACACACTCTAAAACTGTGCAGAAGTGACCTGCCTCTCTAAAAGTTGAAAAGAAAGAAGGCTTAGCTCAATCTTATATGTTTACACTTTTAATCTTACCCTTAAACAAGACTGAATTGAGCATAACCGCACTGAAGGTCAGCTTCTATACTGGCATATCAAATTTCAAGCCAACAGCTCTTTTATTTAAAATATGTTAGATAAAAAGGTAATATGCTCTCTGTAAGAGTTCCCTCGAGGTTAGAAGAACCAATAAATTAACTGTTACCATATGTTAGGCTCCTTTTGGCAAAATTCAGTAACAAAACAGTGCCAAACCTCTTTTGGCAGGTAATAATATTTGGTAGCTTATAGTACAACTTGGGAAAAAAGAAACTGGACAGAAAGCTTGGAAATTAACAGAAGAAACTGCATTTCTATCCTTGTATAGTTAGCTATATGCCGTTGAAAGAAAAATTCTAACAAAGTCAACTCTATGGGTCTGATCTATAAGAAGCAGCTGTCTCCTCAAAAAGAGCTGTATCAAATGCAAACACAAACACTCCAGCTAGTACAGTAATGCAAATATTCTGCATCTGTTTTTTTTAAACAATGCTAGATATGTATGATCTATTTTGCAAATGAGAAGCTTTGTAAAATTAGTATTCCAAAGTGTTAAAATGCATATTATTAGTACCCAATTATAGTGGGTTTATTTCATTATAAATGAGCAAAGTCTGGGCTTATTTGCAATGCCATGGTCTTAAGTTTCACTTACGTTAAAATTAAATGCTTCACACACACACACATCTTTTATACCTACATAATTGAGAATAGAACGTGACAGATAAAAAGCATTTAAAACTATACCTCTAATAATAATTATAGACAAAGGATATTAAATTCTGGGTATTTTAAGGACATCTGTTACAGACTTTTTTAGAATTCCAGCTAAACAGGTCAGGGTGAACCTAGCTGGTCCTACTCCTTTACCAAGACAAGCAGGACTTGCTCCGTAAGGTCAGTTATATGAAATCAATGCTTTTTCAGATATGGAAATGTCCATTTCATTTTATTTTTGTAATCATCTATGATAATGTACTCTAAATTCATTATTATTCTCATTTGCAATAAAATGAATATAGCCTGTTGTTCATGCCATGATGGTTTGCACATACAGGAAAAACAGACACTTAAAAATTCCACATTTCTTTAATCAATTGCATCATCCCATTAAATTCTCATTTTTATGTATATAAATCACTTGCTATTCAGCTTACAGTTCCACACACACATCTGGCAAGCAGTTTGAAGCAGGCTGACAGGTATAGGCCAGACATTTCACTTCTTAAAGTCATGTCATTGCATGGTTAATCCTATATTTGCATTAATTTGATTACAAGCACTTACAGGTAAAAGTAATCCTAAAGTGTAGGTCTAAAGATTATAATATAAGCTTCCAGAAGGTTTTTCCAGAAGAAAAATATTTTTGCTATTCTATGGATGCTTGCCTCATTCAGCCATTTGGGATTTTATTAATAATCTTCTCATTACTGTATTCATCCTCTGATTTCTTATTTTTATTTTAAGTAAGGCAATTTCTGTGAAGACTCGACACTGATATCAGAGACTTCATTACCCTGCAAAATATATCCCCAGTTCAAAGTATTTAAGAGGGTTAAACAAAATGCAAACATTTAATGCAACATTAAGCATGTGAAATAAAAACTTGATTGCCTAAAGAAAGCATGCTATGCTGTTACCCTGGTGACAGGTTAAAAAAGGATTGTGAGCTGAATGGCTGTATGATATGAAATTAAAATGTTTCACATTGAACAATCCAAAATGAATTGGGAAAGGTTAGAGCAGAGGAGAGAGAAATCAATTCTCCAATGGCAATGGTGAATGGAAGTGAAGTCTGAATAGGATTTGCCAGTGGGGTGCAACAGCTGCCAAATATCCTGCAGCCAAAGAATTACAATAATACTGATGAAGTGTGCAAGAGCTTTTGGAATCATTGCAGGGAACAGAGAAATACTCCTACAATAACGAGGCCATTCTGTGTCCCATCCCACTTTTGCAGTTGAATCAAAGGAAAAAGAAACAGTTGAAAATTGTAATACTCAATAACAAAGGTATAAATTAATTATCTATCCCTTCACTCAATATCTTACATTTAACTACAGCCTTTGTGAACCGTGAATGAGGCAAGAATGCTAAAGAATGGACAAATCAAGACACATACATGTAAAAGTATGCAGACAATATTGAATGACTTTTTCTTCCCATATATTTTGTTGACAACATTTCTACAGCAACAGCATCCAGAATAAGCTATACACTACACAAACAAACAGCAGGACATAACCAGTGCCTCAGGGAACTTCACAAGGTAAGGTCCTGATGTTCATGCTTTTCTAATGTTAAATAATGTTTATGTTAATAATCCTAGGAAAGAAACATCCATAAAACGTCTCACGTGAATGCAGTTACACATGCATTTACTGAGCTTAGAGTCCCCCGAAGTCAAGAAAAACTTTGCCCTTCCATAAAAACCTCCAACACAACTTCATTTCTGCCCTTCAAAACTCCAAATAAAATATACAGATGGAGAGGAAAAACTGTGCTAAAAATAGCTGTAAAATGACCAGGGAGCACGTGGAGATTAGCACGCACCTTGTTCTACGGTTTCATGCAGATGCTTTTTACACACAGACAAATATTAAAGAACATGTTTAGGAGGTGTAAACCTGCATGAGAGGAAAGACTTGTTGGGTTTGTAAAAGGGATCAAAGTAAAGGAAAGAGAGAGAGGCCTTGTGGTAGAGAGAGGCTCTTGCAGAAGAAGAGGTCATAAGCAAAGCATGGATGAGAAAAGGGCCAGATTCACAACTAAAAAAGGGCCAGGAATATGGCAGCACAACAGAAAACATTCACATGTGTACACTATGTAAATGAAAGTTTCAACATTAAGTGAACAGTAGCTACAGAAGCTATAAAGCTCCTACAGCAGCTGCTGTTTTCCCAGCAAACATGGTAAAAATAAAAAAACAAACATAGGGACTTAGCCAGGTCCATTTACTTTAGCAAACAACTTTACCACCAGCAATCACCTCAGCAAGATGCATGCCACTGCTCTGGGGATCTTCCTAAGAGATGCTCAGTGAGGTTCAAACTTTTCATAATGATTACCTTTGTAATGATTTCATAATGGTTATCAACTCTAAAGATTGAGCAAGCATGGATTCCTGAGTGCCTGGGACACCTTTTTCCCTACAAATGACATAGGGACGACAGGCTATGAAAATTTCCCATAACAGATCATTCTCTTTCTGGAATATATGTTCATGAATCATACCAAACGATGTCTCTGCTGTCAAACATATAAATACCTTATATTACTTACGTTATCAATTCTGATTCCATTAATTTAATCCAATCAAAGAAAAAAATGAAACATACATTCTGTAGAAACAGTCATAAATGCTGCCTTGAAACACCCCATTTCAACTTTCATATTTTACATATAAAAGTTCATTTCCACTGGCCAAAAATACCTGTTTCATATATGTGCATCTACTTGTTTGTCTCTAGCACAAGAATCCTCTTTCTGTAATAAGCAACTGAACAATGTAGGATAAATAATACCAGATTTTAAAGACAGCTAGAATATTATATAGGGCAGCTGGTTTAGCACTGATTAAGCAAGATTACAAAAAAAAAATTAAGTAATTTATTTACGAGAGGTCAAAAGAACAACATTAAGTAACATCTGAAGAGGCAAGAGAGGGTTTGTCACAATCAGAAGAGCCTATTATAAACAAGAATATCACACAAAAAAAGGGATAACAGAGTCTTAGTACCTTGCTAGTCTACAGGGAAAGAAAAAACCACACAGTGGAATAATGGTCTGAAGCTGCAGTAGTTACATAAACATATCGAGGACTTTCAAAGGCGTAACAGTAAATCATGAAAAGAATGCTTGACTTGTTGACCAGGGGACCAGAACAGTAAGGATAAGACAGTGTTATTTTTATGAGCTAAGGATGACTGCATAACTCCAAAGCAGGGGAATGAAAAAAGCCACAAGTGGGCTGGACTTAGTCATCCTTACCAAATGAAAACAAAGTATTTTATCTTTATATTACACTAGAGGGTATTTGTAGGGTAATGCAAAGTATAAATATTTAGCTGCACTTGCAATAACTGTTCATGTTATTATGGGGGGAGGTGGGGAGGAGTGGAATAAAAATCATGTAAATGCAATTGATACAATTCAGCGGTGCCTGTGATTGTGCTGCAAGTAAGTTCAGATGACTCCAGTGAATTTTCCTGACATCATCTTCCTTCTTCTTAAAATTAATGTAACATAACCTTATTTTGTGCTGCTCCAGCAGTGCAGGAGCGCCAGAAAGCTCTCCTATTGGGCAGCTGACCATCCTTCCATATGGGGAAGCCCTAGGCTGGCAAAGAGCTGGCTCCATCCCAGACTCCAGCAGGGCAATAGGTGTAGTCTATGTGAAAGCAAGCATGCCTGAGAGGTGCAGGGCTCCGCTGCTCTCTGAGCAGTTCCCTCGCTGTCCTAATCGTGCAACAGCAAGGCAAAGCAGGCATCCAAACCACCATTACTAAGTGTACCTGAGGACTTACGTCAATATATCTGTACCAAATCAACCTAGACACAAACCTACAGTAACTCATTAAATAAAAAGCTAAATATATCCATTTCCGTTCTTGCAGTGCACCAGTCATGTTATGCTCACTGCACTGGACCCCTGGATTTTCAGAATTTTAAAACATAAAAATTCAGCCCAGCTATTTCAGAACTTGACAAAACCTTGCTGGTATTTTATCTGTAATTTCTCACTATACACTTACCATTTGCATGAAAGCATTATTTTATGCTTAGAAAGCATCATCCATTTTACGTCTCAAAATACCTTCTACATGTTGATAAATAAATATTTACAAAACCTCAATAATGTAGTAAAGTATTAAGGCCATTTTATCTTTTTGTAAACTGAGGCCTAATCCAACTGACTTCTCTAAGGTCCCATAAGAACAGTCAGGAGTTTAACTCAAGACTTCCTAATCCCAGTCTTCTATATTAAAAACACATAAGCAAGAAAAACCTTTAGGTTTTTTGCTAGCAATATAAAACATTTTCCAGTGTGTTACCATCTTTTTGCATGTAGTATCAGCTAATATGGGCATGCAGCCTCACTGTTTTTTTCCAAGTCATAAATGATGAAAGGGTAAAACCCATACAAAAATTAGGAAAATACACTTAGCAGCCAACAGAAGCAACACATAGGAAGTGCTGTAGGCAATTGGGTTTAGAAGTGTAAACATCACATTAGTAGACCCATGAGATAGCATGATGTAGCCACACCTGGAGAGTCACTCTCCTATTCCCCTCCCAACCCACTAATGAAAACAAGTCTGTAGCCAAAATGTGAAGATTCAACTGTACATCATCATTTTTGGTCTCAAAGGCTAACTACATCAAACAGACGTAAAATAAGCTGGATTGACTTCAGCCAAAATATGTTTCCACTTGAAACAAGATCGAGGTCTGTCTAGAAGACCTTGGGATTTTACTAGATGCTGTAAATCTGTTCAGCAGCTGTGGGTGGCACCAGTTTCACAATAAACTAGACTATGGAATAAGTAGGAAAAGTCCTAGGTAAAATAACTGAAAGCTGAACAATGAAACAATCATCAATCATTCATGGCTCTTTCCTGTAGGAAACATGTGCCCCTATTATCTGGATATCATGGTGAAATATTCACATTAGTATCTGGCTCACAAAATACCAAGCATTTTCATTAGCTAATTATCTTTAAAAAAAAAAAACAACCCCAAACAAAAAACCCCATGCCACCACACCCCACAACCACCTTTCCCCAAGAAAACGGGTTAAATAACAACCAGTTAAATTAAAAAAAAAAAGCCGAACAGAAAATGCTCTAAATATTAGATTGTATAACAAAAGTAAATGTCTATATTCCTGTAACTCTGAGCACGCACAGGTCTCCAGCAGCTGTTCTAGCTGAAGGTTGGCAAATTAATCCTAGGAGACTGTTGGTGAGGCCGGGGCACATAGCAATGCAGATAGTGGAAACTCACCTGTGGGTGCTCCACCCAAATCATAATACAGTTTATTCAACACAGAAAAGGCAAACCGGCCTTCAGCTTGTGGCCTGTATTAACCTCAACACCACACAAACTACTGCAACAAAGAATCCCACTACAGGGGTCACGTCTAATTGAAACTAGCTGAAGAAGTTGAGTATTTGATCCTAATGAGGCAATAGCTTGCTGATCATCAGAGCGTGTTCCAGCAAGAACCTTACAGTTGATGATTCAGTCACCCAGGGGATTGTAAAATACCTATTTTCCAGCCACATCCCTTCAAATATCATCGACTGTAGAGGAGAACCCCCCTCATGAGGCTGCTACTAGTCTGATCTGTGGCACAGAGCTAAGGCCCACCTCTGCATCCCTTTTACGAACCGTTCTCTGCTCATCTCTTCTGCCTTGCTACACATTCCCACCCTTCTAGCTCTTGCAGAATAATTTCACACGCCATGAGTACTTAACCTGGTTCTGTCAGAATGATCTAAAGTATTGTATTACTAAATGTTTCTAGGCTAATATGGGTCATTGTAGCAGAACCAGAGTAGAATGCAACTACACACAAAATCACGCCTGCATATCTGGAGGAGGAGGAGGGAAAAGGCAGAGACCAAGGGAGGAGCAGGCTGGCACAACAATTCCTTCATCTGGCTCAGCTCTATTTCATCTGATCACAGTCTCAGTAGCATTGCTAGTGAAAGGTGGAGCTTCTGTGAAGACTTCCAAGCATGGTTCTTTCTATCTATCTGGCTAGAATAACAATCCTGGGCTTGGGCTGAATAAATCATGGGGGGAAAAGGGAACTCAAAATACCCCTGCAGTTGTGAAAAGAATGCATATTATACATATGGCTCCCAAAAGGGAAAAGAAAACAAACCAAAACCAAAAGATAAGCATATAACTCAAGTTCAGCAAAAAAAAAAAATTGTATATTTGGCAGCTGTGACAAGTTTAGAAGAAATAATGCACGATTTCAAAATACTACTTTTCAGTGCAATTCCTCACACAAAAATTCCTCAGTTGCTTTCAGTGCATGCGAAAGAAAAAAATGCTGTCAACACAAATAGTGCCAGAGAGCTGAAATTTTGAAGATGATCATCAACATGGCAATGCAGTTTTCCAAACCATTAGGAGAATGTTATGGATCAACTCTGGAACGTGCAGTCTGCCTAATCCGCTTACATCCTCCAACATGGATTTAAAATTCACAGACTCCAAACGCCAAATTCTGCTACAGTGAACTGCATCCAAGATTATAACTGGCCTATTTGATCTGTTGCCAGTAGCACAGGTTACTCTGCACTTTTTATTTACTAATATTTTTCAAACAGATTGCAGTCATACCAATAAAGATGTGCTTTCTATGGCCACAATCCTGCTCCCTAAAAAGTACCCATGACATGGAACACCTTCAAAAACAAGTCAGACGCAGTTTGGGTAAGTTAAGGAGATGCTGTGAGGGATCCTTGATGGGACTGCAGTAACTTGTATGCTCCACAGTCCTCAGTCCCCTCTAGAGGGAGTCCACTAGCTGCTCTAAGGAGTGGAGAACACTGTCCAGGACACTGCACAATCCTTTGACCTCATTCTGCCTTTGTTTCTGCCTTTGTTTCTTTGACTTCTCCTCTGAAGGAGCTGCATGATTTTGGGGAAGGGGTATCATTATCACGTTTGGATTTCTTCAGAAGTTACATACCAGTAAGCCTTTTGCATTAACCTCGTCCTTATTTGGCCTCAAACAGGCAGCTTTACTATCACTAAGACAAGTAGATCTAACAATATGTGGATTGAAACAATGACCTGTTCACTAAGAACCACACTCAGACGCCACTTTGAGAAAATTTTAAGGCTCAACTTCTGAAGGATTCATTCCAGAGCTGCATGTGTCACAATAGTCAGAAAAGGTCATCCTTTGAAAGCTGAGCTGAACATAAGTACACCCCATCATGGCAAGAGAAAGTGATCTTCCCTGTACTGAAAAGATTTGTTAGCGCCGCCACTTAAAATCTGAAAAATCAGACCTTAATCTAAGCACAAACTTCATGCGGTCAGACTCTGCTGCCTTCTCTGCTCATGCTGGAATGGAGGGAGTTAGGTTAGAAGGACTCAAAAATAAGCTTTTTTTTTCAAAGCAGAAGTGCGTGTGTTTCCCTGATGCAGCACAAAAAGAGATGAATGACCACGCCTGACTGCTCAATGCAATACTTTGTTTACATATTTGACATCTCAGTTAAAATAGTTGTATATGTCCTTTTTTATTAAGATACACAGATACCTAGTACTGAAAGAAAATACTTGCAGTAGAAAGAAGACATTAAAAGATTCTTCAAGAATTGGACTCCTTTTCTTTTCTTGTTAGCAAGTAAGAACATTTTACAAGCCAGCGGAAAAAAAAAAATCTCAAATCAGCGCAGGGAGTGCAACAGCAGTTTGAGAATCACTACTTAAATCAACAATTCCTATCCTTACTCTATGTACAAAGTAATCCATTACTTCTCTATAGCATTACCAGACTACTTAACTTCCTATGCTGGCCAATAAAAACTACAGTCAAGGCTCCTCCTCATTTTCCCTCATTCATCTTTTATTTAGGGAACGGTGGCCTTAGAGTGTCTGTTCTTCTCCTTATGCCATTTGCTATGGAGGATATAACTTGTGGAAGGAAATAAAAAGGTGCTTTACTTTCCCCTATAGGTGCATAAGGCAAGCAATGACCTAGCCCTACATATGCTATATATTACAAAGCCGTTATGCTTGCTCTAAGTGTCTCTCTTTTTTTTTTTCTTTTTTTTCTGTTTTTTTTAACACCATATGGTACTATTTATCTTTGTGGGTACAAATAAAAATAAAGACTTCTTGAAACCACATTTGATTTATTCCTGACCACTGTAAAATCAGTAATAGAATACACTGTCAAACCACTGGCATGGAATGTGAATAATGTCTATCCTGCATTCTGACTTCCCTCTCTCTCACACAAACACACACACGCAACTACATTAAAGAATGTGAGGCAAGACGAAAGAGTCATGCTGAAGTTAGGATTCACTGTACGCAGCCATTGCAAACACCAACTACCCAAGCAAGTTCTTTTTTTTCTGTTTTTTTTAACACCATATGGTACTATTTATCTTTGTGGGTACAAATAAAAATAAAGACTTCTTGAAACCACATTTGATTTATTCCTGACCACTGTAAAATCAGTAATAGAATACACTGTCAAACCACTGGCATGGAATGTGAATAATGTCTATCCTGCATTCTGACTTCCCTCTCTCTCACACAAACACACACACGCAACTACATTAAAGAATGTGAGGCAAGACGAAAGAGTCATGCTGAAGTTAGGATTCACTGTACGCAGCCATTGCAAACACCAACTACCCAAGCAAGGTTCACAAATTCAGTTGTTCTAATAGAAGGTCTCAAGGCATTGACAATGATGGGCCAGAGGACAACGAAAGCTAGAAACATCCTAGAGGACAAAAAACATACTGTTCCAAAAAGCCAAAGAAGTGAATTAGTATTTTGACACAAGGTACTGCAATGGCTGGCCAATTGCAGGACTACTGAGGTTACTAGCAGCTACTATCCAAAAGAATGAGGGAGTGGGGGAACAAAAGCACCAAAAAATGTACTTAAAGCAAGGTGCTGACTCTTCCAGCGTTTACCAGTCAGAAAGTGTTTTCAGAATTAGACCCTGAACTATTAAGGTTCTTCATCAAGGTAGCAAATTACTCATGAATCCACAATATTTTAAAGCTTTGTAGCTGAATATTCATATTATCCCAAAGTGCTTAGATCGCTTCAAACGGGCACATGGGAAATTTGTGATGCTCAATTTGTGGTTAGTTACTAATGTGGCAACATTTTGCATTAATGAAACTCCTGATGTGCATTAATTACTGTACTGGCTTGTAACACATTTTTGTGCCTATTAGTTTGCTAATATGTAGAATAAAAATAATCATGTATGACTTGTGTGAGTAAGGAAGTGTAAGCCGCAGCTCATTTGAATTTAGAAAAAACAGACTATATTAAGAAACCATGCAGTTTCTCACCAGTGTCTCTCGTGCATGAGAAGATGCCATTAACAAAACGCATCAGCACATCTGAGTTCCTGGAAATGAACTTACCTTGGAGTCCCTAGAAATCGCTGTGATCTCAGTTGTTCAGCCACATACAAAGACGCTGCTGTTGCCAGTAGTTCTCTTCTTTCAAGATCTGTCAACTTGTGTCCTAGTTTTCAAAAAGCAGTTAAAAAAAAAATCAGATACCAGAGACCAACACAGACACAAAAAGTAACAACTACCAGCGAAGACACTGTTCAGTCCTTACACGTGAAACCTACATTTTTTTTCCCCTAAATTAAGATGAGGCTCAGCATAGCAGACGCTCTGAGTTTGAGAGTTTAAATTGCATGTTTTCATACAGATCAGCCCTACTGCTAACACTGGTATCTCTGTTAAAAACAATTTGACAACTGAAAGAAAAAAAACTGAATGATGCTGCAGCATCTTGTTTTCGTTACTGAAATGTCACTAGTTGACATATTGTGCCTCATGCTGGTAAGGAATCCATCTGTACATTAGAACTTACTCAAAATATACAGCATTCTTTCTCAGTACTTTACCTTGCAAAGGCTACAGATCTTTCAGGCAAAACAATATAAACCCCAGAAATAAACATGGATAAAACTACTTGTCAGCCCTGGGTCATTTAGTGCCATTTGTGTAATCGTTTGTTTGTGATAACGGAGTCAGTCATGTTCGGCACTTCATAAGCAGAAAATGGCTCGAAGTAGCCTACAGTCTGAAGGCAGGCAAGCTAATAAAGGTTTGGACAAAAAGGTGGAAACCAGGGCGATTGGAAGCAGGTTTTCTCCCAACCTGGTCTTGTTCCAGAAAGTGAAGTTAATTAGAAATTCAATTGTCCATTCAGCAGCCTAAAAGACAGAGCACAGTGACAGAACTTTGCCTGTCAGAACCTTTAGGTCAGAAACGTAACAACACAGATTTGGTGTGAGAAGCTGGGCAAAAGAGGTGGCCAAGACTGGTGTCACCAGAGAAGCAGAACAGTCAAAACTGATGTGAGAGGGAGCAAAAGGACAAGTAAAGCAGTCGGTCCATAAGGCAGTGGCAGGAAGTTAAAGTTGACGCAGAAGAGGACAAGAAGTGCAAAGATGAATTGTCATGGAGAAAAAGAGGCAAACTTTATCCTCAGGAGAGAGATTTTGCACAGATGAAAGCAAGGGTGTTTCAAAAGCCAGAGGAGAGGAAAAGGCAATAAATAACGTTAAAAAGAAAGACAAAGGTAAGACTGAAAGATTTAGCCGAATGCAGTTACAACAGAGCTCTCAAAAAGTGCTTTATGCAGCTGCTGTCTGCCTCAGCAGACCTTCATGCGTACGTATTGCAGCAAGTGCCATCATCCACAGCAAGTAGTACAGATTCACAAGAAGGGATAGGAGAAGAGGTGGGGAAGGGGTTCAGAAGGCTGTATCTCCCTGAGCAACTCTGCCCAGTGGGGCACATTTGCTTCCAGTCCTGCAGCAGAGAAACAGTTACACAGTTCCCTTCTACACCTCCACTTTCCCATCGCCTCAGCACTACTGCATGTAATGTTAACTCACATTCACTGGTACCAGTCACTAGCGAGTGAGAATTTCTGTCAGTAGTATAAGACAAGACTAACACAATCCTCAGGAAAACCCAGAATGGAGACCTCTGAAAAGGTCTGGAGCAGACTTTACAGTAACAAGTGCACAGTTTCAAAACAGGATGTCTTCTGCACAGGACCCATCCTTCCACTGGGCACATTAATTATGGATAGGTAAAGAGGCTGCTTAGAGTCCACCTCAGCAATGCAATTCATGCCACGGTGATGGAAACACACTCATTACAGTTCCAGCTAACAGTACAAAGCAGCTGTCACAGGCCAAAAAAATGTAAATTTAAAAATAACAAAAGCCAGCAAATCTGCATCAATTTATTTTTAATTTAGTCCATATTAACATATTCTGGCTAAAGATTACTGCAACTTCCTTCACTCGGTGTTTATTATTTTTTATCTGCCTTGAAATGGAAACTGTCTTTACTTTAACAAATGTATGCAGAAATACAAATGTTGAAAGGTTGAGGAACTGGCTTGAGAAACAAACTTGATCTTTCCTCTGCCAGTTACTAGAAAAACTGATTGCAAAGTGAAAGCCAAAAAATGCTGAACTTTTCTACTATTTGTGTATATATACAAACACATATACAGGTATATATAAGCCTTATATAATTATACAATGCAATAACATCAACTATCCGGCTCTGAAATGTGCCAATTTTCCAGCTGTTTACACACAGTGAAGAAGCTCTGAGATTATTTTTCCAAAACGCTGTATTTAAAATCGGTAATTTGTTTACATGTCTCAGCTAAAGATACATCAGAAAATCCATCCTAAAACCTTCGCTTGACAGTCACCCTGCCTAACACCCATGACAAGTCCATGTGACCAAAACTGCATGTTCCCACCTGCTCCAACACACACTGGTACTATCAACGCATATAAAGGAACAAGGTAAAACTAGAAAGATCCCAATTTGAAGGTTTTATTGCATGACCTTCATCTTGGAAGAAATCAATAACTGCTTTTGCACTTGCTGTGCTGCAAAAACTATTTCTCCCTGTATCTTCAATAAAAATCAAACTCCAAACAGTGAACAAAGGTCAATAATTTGAAACAGGTTAACAACTGATCAAGAGTTACATTCACCTCTTCATCATCACAAACATGAAAAAACTGTTTATCCACTTTCTCTGTTTGTCACTATTTGCAACAGTTGTAGCACAGACGTGGCAAGCAGAAAACCACTCATGACTGTAGTAACCAACGTGGGCAATTTGCATTTATTTTCCTAAGTCTCGGAGATAATATAAACCGTTAACAAGAACATACCAAAATTAGGTTTTGGTCTTTGGCAATAAAGATACAATCCTACCACAGAATATCCTTAGCATAACTTTGGAGGCATACCTCAGAAGCTTGATTAAAGGCTGCTTCCTAAGGATGGCAATTTACCTTTATTATACAAGACAGACTGCCTTAGTTCTCTGAACTCCAGCCCCATTTCCCTTGCCTTCTGCTCTTGCTCTGCTGCTACGCTCAGCAGAATTTTAAGCAGTTTTAAAGTTAAACTTTCAATTACGTTACTGTATTTGGAAATATATGAATGCACCAGATAGCAATACCTTTGTTTCATTTCCAGTCTTATTTTACCTTACAAGCTACCCCTCAGGATTTCAACTGGATGTCTTGACGTATAAGTTAATATTCACCATCAATAAAGATATAACACCACAGCCTTTCACGTTCACCATGCAGAAGATCGATCTGAAAAGTAACAAAGCTACCTCTGGGGCATTTGTCCAGGCACTGCCTTGACAGAGAGTGAAACGAACAAGGAGCAAAGGTTGCCCAGCTTCCAACATCGGAAGTTCTGTCATTGCTCTTCCCTACCCTCTTCACTGCAGACTCCTGGGCTATACAGAGATTTCACCTCCGCCATAAAATGTAAATCAGCTCCCAAATCTCTCTGCTTAACCTGGGATATACTTCTGCATTCTCACTATCATCACTGAACTGAACTATATAAGGTGAACATAAAACAGGATTAATGGCTATAAAATTAAGTCACAACTGAAGGAGTGGAAGCACGGTTGTTCCTATTATTTAAAACTAGATCGCACGCATCTATTACTACTAAATGACAGATCCCTGGTCAGAAGGAAGACAAGAAAAAAGTATTTCTCTCTCATTTCCCTGATGTTATGATTGCTTAAATCAATATTATCCCAGTATGCCCCAAGCTGAGTCAAAAAGGTTCATGCAATTACTTTACATAACGAACTTCAAATTAAATTACATAAAAGGTCATTTTTCCCATAAGAGTCTTATTTGCATTTTCTCCTAGAAATGTGTTTCCTACTATCAATTACAGGAAAAAAAAAACCAAACAAACAAGCCCTGGTTATGTGCCTGGGTCTGTTACTTAATACTTGAAAAGTGACTGTTTTCTGATTGGGAAGAATAAAAATTAAAAGTAAAATGGGTAAGATAGAAAGTACAATGCATAATTCAGATCCATACCAATGCAGGCAATGTTTATATCATTCCTACGTTCTGTTTCAGCTTGAGTTTTTCCCAATGGATTTTGAAGTTGACCATTACAGGTGGCACGTATACCAAGTAGGCTGAGGCAGAAAACAAAGTTGCATGTTCTTAGAGGTTTTAATTTCTTCTGAAGTCCAGCAGAGCTTTGCTCCACCCAGATGGTCATGGGAAAAGACAGACAATATTGTCTGCGTATGCAAGCTCAAACCGTTCAGAATAGTGAAGATGTCTCTCAGAGAGCTTGTGATCACTTATAAGATGGATGCTGTAGCATACAGAAAGGAAGCCTCTACTATTTTGAATTCTAAAGAGATTAGTAACAGACCAAGAAACATTTCTTGGCTTCACCTGTCAGAAAGAAGAAAGTCCAGTAAGCTGTTAAAGTCAATTTTTATAATCCAGTAGCTTCATAAAATAAAGACAAAGATTAGATTCCAGTGTGGAGACGATGAATGGAATTAACAGCAATCATCCTCTCCCTTCTAACAGTAACACAGCCAGGAGAAGCTGCATTCCCCCCTTCAACTAATAAGAAGTCTCCAGACTTAAATTTAAAAGTCATATCTACAGTCCCAATTCACCTAAAAAGCACTTCTGTTCATAACAGAATCATGGAATGACTGAGGTTGAAGGGACCTTGGGAGGTCTTTAGTTTATTCAGTGTGTCCCCCCCGTCCCCACTGAGCAATCTCAACAACAAATTCAGACCAGGCTGCTCAGAGGTTTGCGCAGTCAGGTCTTGAAAATCTCCAATTTATGCGTACCTCACTGAAGAGCTTGGCTCTTTCTTCTTGGGAACCCCCTCAGAGGTATGAGAAGGCTGCCATTAGGTCTACCCTAAGCTTTCTTGTTTCCAGGCTAAACAAGCCTGGTTTTCCCAGCCTCTCCTCACAGGTCCTCTGTTCCAACTCAACCACAACCCTGGTGGCTCTTTGCTAGACTTACAGAAGTTTATTGACATCTTTCTTATATGCGTGAGGGGGTTAAAACTGGACACAGTATTCCAGAGGTGGTTTAATAAGTGTCGAGTAAAGTGGAGTAATCAATCCCTTCAACCCATACAATTATAACAAACACAATGTAGCTAAAAGCCTTCACCTCATACACACTCTCTGGAGCCAATACACAATTGCAGGAGAGAGGTGCTTCCTCTTTCTTCCCTTCTGTATTAGAAATCAGTTAACATAAAGGATTGTCCATCAGAACTTCTGCTCTTCCTCTCTACCCAAATGAGGTAAACATGCTAGAAGAGGGGCAAGTAAAGGATTCTTTTTCCTTTTTCCCTGTGTTTTGGTATGGCTTTTGTGATAATCTCTTGGAAAATGCCTCATTTTTCATTTGCACAGGATGTCTCTCCCAAAGAGACTGACCAAGCATTTGAGATGTCATTTAATAACCAGGAAGAGTAGACCATTAAAAAAAAAACCAAACCTCAGTATTCAAACAGATATCCAGGAAAAGATGGATTAGCTGTGAAACAGACTGAACCACAAAGAATGATCCAATGGATAGGGTACTAACCTAAGGATCCTTGAGTTTAATTTGTGCTTTGTCAAGGACTCCTCTTAGATCTTTGTGAAAATAGAGATATTTTCTGTGCCTATAAAACAGGGATAATGATAGCATATTCCTTTCTCGCCAGGCAGGTTAGGAATTACAGAGGCATCCCAGGCTGCTTGGAAGCTGTAGAACAGCTCGTCTGACAATACTCTATCTAATAGTACGGGCTACTCCTGCATGCTTGGCAAATGTTTTTATCCTGTGAGCAAAGTGCTTGGAGGCCACTCTAAAACAGATGTATTTGTGTCATCTGACCTAATCAGTGTTGCCTCACCCACCCTCAGATCTGCACTCCCCCCAAAACACGCATGTGTGCTCAAGAGCAATAACCGACTCCAGCTGACCCACTGCCAACCGGTATTCTAGCCGTCCATCCCTCGTATAGACAACAAAAGGGTATGACAGCAGCTGTTTTCCCACACTAATCATACCCTGAGCAAGGTTAGTTTCAGCACTGTAATATTTTAAAATAACTTGCAATAAACAAACTGGTTTTGTTCATGAATGCTTATTTAAAGAAGGGAAGAAAAAGAGTTAAACCCTAATCATGAAAATTACTAAACATTCCCGTTCTAGATGTAATTTGAAGTGGGCATCACAGGTTAATGGAAAAGCTGCCAAGATATTTCTAATAATTAATTTTTTCCTAACTTACAGTAAAAGCCTTCTAATAAAGGACTTATAATGAAACCCTTGAAAAATGAGACTGGAAAACAAAGCATCTCTTATTTTACTCTTAAGTAAGACTACAGTTAATGTTTATATTTGAAGAAAAATGCACGTAAGAAATGGGGCAGTACTTCATGCAGTCACCAGAAAGAACACAGCTAACATTCATTACTTACCATCAATGTAGACCAACAGCGGCAATTGTGTAGTTTACAAAAGAAACACACTGGATTGTGCTCAAGCATAAATATAGTATGCATCTTCACTGAAATTTTTTTATTTCTTAAGTTTTCCAAATTTAAAACTCTTCTGGTATGGATTCCTACTGTTAACAACAGCACATATTTCTAGGTATTTCCAAATCCACTTTAGCTACACATTGCTCTAATTTTTCAGATTATCCCAGATCTTTTTTTACAGCTACATGTCTTTTATAAACAGCATTAAGATATATGAAGCTACTTAATTTTCAAATCCTCCTAACAAAGTTTACCCTGGGTATTTATATAAAAAAGTTAGTTGAAGTGAGTAGAGAACTTACATTGCGTAAGTTAATTTGCCTTTGTTTCTCTTGCTGAGCTTCTACCCGTCATCTGCCCGCCACCCTTGCTCGCCTTCAACAGTTCCCATTAGAGTCTTTGCATGTGCAGAAATATTTTTCAATAGGTACCTAAAAAACTATCCTCTAATTCAACTCACTGATTTTTTTTTTTTTTTTAAGCCAGAAGGGTCTGATCCAGAGCAAACTATAATCATTAAAAGGGCTCTCAATTACTTCAGTGAGCTTTGAATCAGTACTCTTGCCTTGAAATACAAATGCTGTGTAGTAATGATATCTGCATTTTTGATCATTAAGAAGGCTAATGTATGCTTGTATTTGATACATGGAAGGAGAAGAGCGAGACTTTTCATACAGCAGGAACAAAGTCTAGTCATTTAACGTCTGCCATTCATTAGTTTTATTATGAACTGTCACAATATCTCTTCTTGTGCCTTCTGGTGTCTAGAGCAAAAGCTTATCTTTAAGAATCTGTTAATACAATATTACTGTTTACCTCAGACTGCAACACTAATCAGCCATTTGCATCAGTGTGTATGTGCACACAAATACATGCATATACAGTTAAAGTCAGATGACCCCAAAACAAATTTCTTATCATCCTGCAATTTGTGGATCAACAAGTAATTAACTGATTATATACAGGTTAACATTACAATATAAAATATTAAAACAGGAATAAAAGAACAAAAGACAAGAGTACCTTTCCATAGTCAAAAATACAGAGCAAGGGGTCTCCTGGATCAGCAAAACCCATCCCAGCTTCTTACAAGTGACCAAAGGCCCCAACAGTCACATTATCACAAATAAGGGTAGAATGGTTTATGTTTTTATTGTTCCCAATTGTGTGTGAGATGAGGCTGCCTTTTCACAACATGGTGTAAACCTATCTAAGATCTTGTGTCATCGCCTTTCTCCTCCATTCCCTTCTCCCCATTCCTAGCCTGCCACTCACTTAGCACATCTGCTGAAGTTCACCAGGTTCCTTCATGAGCTAACCCAAGAACTCTCAAAAAACTACCCCAACAAAAGCAGCAACAATAAAAAAATGCAGTTTTATGGTGGGTTAGGGAACTGAATCCACTGAGGAAAAGGACTGAAAAGTCCCAGAATCATCAGAGAGACAGGACATGGGATTCTGTATTAAAGTGTCAGGGAAGGGAAGGGAGACAGACCAGCTAATCAACAGCACCGAGCCTTCAGAGCAAATGAGAGTACCCTCAAGTCTATGCTGGATGAAAGCCAGCCGAGTTACCTGAAGATTAGTTAAGTACACCTTACCAAAGAAGACAAAGGAACATTTGAGTTTCAACCATCACAAGCTTACTGCCACCCAAGGTGACCATCTCCTATTGCTTCGGTCGCAGTCAGGAGCCAGTAACAAGCTGGATGCATTAATCCCACTTGTAGGACTGTATTACATAGAGTTGCCAATTACACCATGATCTAAGGTAGTTCGGTGGATTAATATTCTTTGCACCAAACACAGAGTCCTGAGGTAAGAAAAATCTGTTCTGCTCCTTAATGAGACTAGAATTTGGCAAGGTGCCAGTCATGTCTGGTGACTGCCAATCTGGCAGTGTCATCTCCAAAGTGGGATAAGGATTCTGCCACAGTGGATTAATGATGAATGTGGGAGAAAGGAATCTCCATGGGATTCATAAAGGACCCATGAATGATGAGCTATAAACATTGTCTTTTTTTTTTTTTTTTTATTAAGGAAGAGGTTCTGCCTGATGAATGCCAGCTGAGATGTGAGGCCTGTATAGAAGGACTGAGTCTCTGACCACACAGGTCAAGAAACCATCTACAGCACATCGGCTGAGAGACAAGACAACCTTTTAAAATTTGATCCTTGTGAAAGGAAACCCATCTATTTGTTTACTTACATTTCTCTACCGACTGTTGTTATACATTTTTGCAACTGAGTTGTTTGGGATGTTGTAAAGAAACATTTGCATTTTTGTTTATATTAACCTAGGGTATGAGTTAATAATGTCAATGTGATGCCCATTACTATGTGTAACGAATATTAAGACCAGGTTACTGAAATACTCCGATAAAATGCCAGATCCTCCAGACAATGCTACAGTGAACAAAGGGTGCCAAAAGGCAATTCTAAAGATGCTGCACAAACTCACTGGAGAAGCAACAGTGTTGAGTAAAGAGAAATCTTATCTTCAGTTAACAGTAGGAGCACTGTCTGTGACGAAGCACAATAGCATGGTAGAGTTGAATTGATGTTTACTGTACATATTCCATATCACCTACAAATTGTTTTTCTTTACTTTGGAGGTCCTTCATTTACTATTTTGTCACTACAAGTATGTATTTCGCCTTCCTAAAAAGTAAAGAAAGTAACTGTTTCAATTATATTATGCATTATTTAAAAACTCTAATTGCGTGTATGCACAGATACACTTGAGGGAAAAAAAGTAAAGACTGATTGGGGAATGTATCAGTCTATAAATATAAAGGAATAATAATCAGAAACACCACCTCTCAAGAAATAAAGAAACATTCCCAAATGGAACAAACCTTTAAAACCATCAGGATAGACTTCAGGAAGGAATTTAGTGCTGATGTCTCCTTGAACAAAGCGTGGATGGATGATCACTTCTCGTAGTAAAGAAATATTGTGAGACACACCTGAAAACAAAAAAAATCAATACAAAATCAGGTAAACATATTAATCACAAATTACAGTAGGAAACAACTTGTAAAAATATGAGCTCTTATCTTTGTAGAATAAATATTTGTTCACAACTTAGAGACCATAGAACTGATGTAACCAATGCAGATATACCAGTTTTGTTCCGCTCCTGCCTCGATACCCTCCTTAAGCACTCAGTTTAATCAAGAAGTAAACCTTCCAAATTTTCTCCTCACCAAGCCTAATTCAAACACCTAGTTAAGTCAATGACAGCGAGCACAACCAAGAGACTTCTGGTTCAGTCCTAGCAGATGTAGGGAAGACCAGAGCCATCTCCTTGAAATGACAGATTAGTCGTGACCGTATCAGCCCAGTTCCAGTGAACCCTGGTCCACCTTGTCATCCTGCCACCTTATACACGCACACTCCTGTGGAAGATATGTGCTATATTGCACTCCAATCACAGTAATGAAAGATAGTAAAAAGTTTTATCACTTACATATAATTTTATAACATTTTTATCATTTGTAAGTCACAAGAGACTCCTGTGGAACTTACAGAACAAAGAAATCTATTGCTTGCTCCATATATACCTTAATCCAACCTTGCCTGGCCAATTCTTTTATTGAATGCCCCGTTCCCTCTTTAGCACCATTCCATGACCCTGCTAGTCATATACCACTCCCCCCCAAAAAAAATTTCTTTAATTAAAAAATTACTTATCATAAAGCCCTTATAGCCACTTTGTCCTTTAATTTCTTCGATTATACTTTTTTCTTTTTTTTTAATTTCTTCATCTCCTTTCATTCCACTTCTCAGCCTGTCTCATCTCTTTTTTCATATTTTTCTTTCCCTTCTTTTCCCCACTTTTTGTGCCAACAAAGAAAGACAACTTCTAAGAAATGCAATCTAAAGCTACACAGCTCAAAGGATGCTGCCAGTGTCAGTCCGGTACTTGCACACAAAACAGTAAGTCCTCTGCCCCTTCCTCACAGAAGAGTAAAAGATTAACTTGTTTTCCCTGAGAGGAAAGGAATAAACCATATCCCATTTCCAGCATAGGCTGGAAAAAAACATAATCAGGAGTAGATGTCAGCACATGATATGTACTCAGGACTAGTTGACACTGGAAAAAGATTGCCTAGAGAGATTCTGGAGTCAGTAAAAGTGTTTAAAAACAGGTTAAAGAAACACCTGTCAGGATGCAGACATAGTGGGTATACCTTAGTTCAGGCAGTGGGATTAGATGACTTTCTGAAATCCTTCAAGCTTTATTTTTCTTTGAATTTAACATGGCTGTGTAACTAAGTAACTTAATGCTAAACTGCACTTTGCCAGAAGTACTTGCAGTTTAGCACCGAATATGATGGTCATTAAAAGTCATTTCACTGAAATATTAAATACAAAGAAGTCTTTATAGGAGGTGAGAGAGGAAAGGAGGTGCAAAAAAAAAATCCCCGAGAAAAAAATCCCCAGATAATTTAAATTATCTTCTGCTTACTGCACTCCAAACAATTTTCAAAGAGAAGATACTTTCTCTTTTGAGAGTAGCACACAGGTCACCTCTGGAAAGGAAAGTTTAAGATTAGGCAGGTAAGAGAAAAACACCATATTTATCTCAACTCTCAATTTTGGAAAGAGACTGTAACAGAAAATTTGAGAAGTCACCTCAGTTCAATCCAAATATGACTACACAGAATAACACTGCCTCATAAAAATTAATGTTTCTTAAGAGAGCTGAAATAGACATGCAATTCAGAAGCATAAGCTGTAAGTGTTGGCTGCAGCTGTTGCATCCATTCCAGGTATGGATAAATGAGGAAGCTGCTATAGGAAAGAGGTTATCCAACCTCAGCTGTGTGGTGTGCACTTTCCCACCCTTCAGGAAATACAAAGTAATTCAAATTCTTTCCTCTCAGGGTCAGAGGGACAGGCAACTCCAAATCACATTGCATTTTCCAGGTCACATGAACTTTGGTGTTAGGTGCACACCATGAAGTATAAAATGCAGAGCACATCACAAACTAGTTTATCTTGTAAAAATTTGTCTGTGCATCTATCTCTTGTAAAGCACAAGATTCTGAACTTCAACTTTAGATGTGTTTACTTACAAATTATTAATGATTAATACAGCGATGACATGACTCTGAAAGTTATTTGCACACTTTTTCTAATAGCTCTAGTTTAAAATAACATGAATGAGAATTCATTGTAAACTCAGGTCTCTCAACTGTAAATTAAACTATTTGGATTTCTTCCCCTATCGAGATCTCAGAAAACCAAACACACTAGCAGTACAGCGACCGTGAATTGCTGTAGCTACAGAAGGAGATTCTTTTGCAGTCCTACTTCTTTTCCCTTTGTGTTTTTCCAGTTTAGAAGCATGAATAACATTCTTGTTGTTTTATATACAGACCAGTTCAAACAGTTTCAAAGCTTTTTTCCCCTACAGTCTGCTGCTGGTGTGAATTTTCAAGCTCTCTGTGTGGCCGTCACTGAAACCACTTTCAACACACGGAGTCAGACTCAGCCTCATTGAATCATGAAGTCATAGCTGTAAAGACTAGTTCACGAGCCATTAAGTAGCACATTACACAACCAGTTCAATGATGACAAGATAAAAATTTGACCATTTGATTAAAAGAGGATCAGCCTCCTTGCTGCCTGTGACCTAGATAGTCATTCATGGACCCTGATTTCATAAACACTGAATGAAACTCACATTGCATCTCCACTAAACAAAAAAAATTTAAAAAAAATCTTATGCTAAATGGCTACAACTTGGAAACAAAGTCTTTCTTTGGCTGCTACAAAATCCTCCAAAAATTTCCCATTTGAATAGTAAGTTGAAATATCACAGAGATTTTCATCTATTAAGTACAACTTCAGGACTGTAATTAGAAGTCAAAGAGGAGCTCTTCAATGCTCCCCAACTCTGAATCCAGGATTTAAACATGCTACAATGTGTAACCAGATCATCTCATGTTTTTCTTTCCTAAACTGCTATAAGATCCCTGGTGAGATGATGGCTGATGACAGATGACAGAGCTTGGTGTCTCAACTGACTGCCCCAAAAGACCTGAAATAAAAAAAATACTATGAGTATCTTAATTATTTCCAACTCATGTCCGTCAGAAAAATCAGAGGCTTCTGCAACGTTTTAGGCCCCAAAATTCCTTTAACAAGTTCAATAGAGCAGACAAGCCTAGGTGTTTGGGAAGCAACATATGTATTTTACATGTGGAAATTAAAATTTAATAAGCAATAGTTTCCCTTAAAGTACCGTGAAAGTCTATCTTTTTCAGTCCCCATGATCATTATATGAGCAATGACTGCGTGGTTGATCTACTTCTCAAAACTGAGTTGATACCTTTAGTGATGTTCCCAATCATATGGCTTTAAAAAAAAAAAGCACCAATGCAATCCTTCAGAAGTCTAGAAGTTTTAGATTTGCAATTTAGCATGACCTCTGTCAAAGTTCATAAGGTCTCCATCTGTGTGTGAGTAACTGCTAGGCTACAGAAATATGGACCCCTAGAGCAGCTTGCTCCTGACTACCTGCTGCTTCCAAAACACCAGCCAGACATTAGCCCCACACTTTCACAGGATCAAACAGAGGCTAACAGGCAGTGCTTATTTCATGCAAAGTTAGACACTAAACTGAAGTATATTGTATTTATGTTGCAGTGGTTTTCAGGGAATTTTTCTTTTTCTTGACCAGGTCTGCAGTCTGCCAGGAACAAAATCACATTTGTTAACCTGACAAGCCATGACATTTCCAACAAACAAACAAAATCCTAAACCGTATCAATTTATTTCCCCTCCAGAAAACAAAATTTCACTTCAGCATCATTTTTTTTACACTGTTAAGACTGATGCAGAACTGCAGTTACAGTTATATTCTTCTTTTCTCTAAGTCAAAATATAATAAAAAATAATAATCAACTTTCCTTGTACCTCTCTTTTTATTTCACTTGGCTGTATTCTTCACACAATATTACATCAGTAGAAACTCAGTTTAAGAAGTAGTTCTTGGCTTTCAATTTTGACACACTATTTTCCAGAATACATTCGTAAAAGAGAGTGGACTAGCATTTAACTTCTGGAGATCTAATGAAATAAAATATATATATACACACATATATTTGTATGTTTTATATACAACAAACATCTATTCCTGAGGATCAATTAATTTTCCAGTTAAATTGTAGTTATTGCCTAATGAATACATGAGCAGACTAAATAATCACATTGTTCACCAGAGCTGATTAGTAACCACTATTTGAAGAAGCCCTCATTAAAAATAAAATAAAATTATAATCAGAAGAAATTACTCCCCATACTGCCTGTCTTTTTATCTTGCCTCCTTCCCTTCTTCATTCTCTGGATTACCTCTGCCTTAAAACCTTGCTAAATATACCAGATTTTTCATTTACTTACAAACTGTAGCCTAATTCCTAACTTGCCTTCCCAAGAAAACACAAAGAAGAAAAAGACAATAAAATTAATTTTATAGAAAACAAAAATTTTATAGCAGGTTTATGAACAGGATATCACACCACATTTTTACTCACTAAAAATCAGAACTTGGAATGCCAAGGCACAAAACCATAGGCAATGTTTTCACTATAAATATTTACTGACACTAAACATATTCAGTGTTGATTAGCCTTTTTACAGTATTAAGCTTCTGTCATCTTGACGTCTGCAAACACAAATCTGCGCTTATCCATGTAAACTTAATTGGAGTCCTACATGCCTCTCTGTAGATAAGCAGTTGAATATACTTAACTTGCTGATATTTCAAATTGTGCTAAGTGGAATAGAAAGAACTTTATCTGCATACTTACTGATTGCAAAAACAACGTGTGGAGTACAGTACTAGAGGTTTCTCTTTTTAAAAAAATAGCATAGCAAAGCTAAATTATCACCAATCAATTTAAATGCTAAATAAGAATAAATGCTATGAAGTTTAGGAGGCAGCCGAGTTGATTTCTCTAACCAAAAAATAAAGAAAATATTAACCAAGCTCTGTGCTGAGCATTATGAAACACTGATTATGTTACTCTCCACTTAAAACAAGAAAATTATCATAGATTTGCACAGACTATGAAAACACCACTTTCAACACATGAACTTTTCAAAGCCCATGATTACTACCCAGCTAGCCTCCACGTTTGCAATTCCAAAAGTTGTCATAATATTCCCTAAAACCCTCAACATTCAACTGTTTAATTGTCTTTCAAAGCTTGTGTTTTGCTTCAATTCACTTCAGAGCAGGCTATCTGCATAAAAAGTCCCATCCCAAAAGCGAGAAGAAAGGCTTTTTTAGCTTTGTAATTTTAATACACAAACATCCACATAAAGTTCTCACATAGGATCAGTACACCACTGACCCTCAGAGCTGAATATGTATTTCAATTAAAACATTAATTCTTTTAGATATTAAAGTCTGAAGCTCACAGAACTCATAGACCAGAATAAAGGGGGAAAAGAAAGGGGGGGAAAAGCAGATAATATATGGTAATATCCTACTATAAAAATCATTAGTTCAAACTGAAACTAAATTTTGTACTGCATGCACTTCTGAACCTCTTAATAAGATTAAGCAGTCCATTATTTATAGTGCTAGCAAACACATATGAATGTTTGAATCAGTAGAATAATTGGAAGCAGAAGTTAAGCAGGCTTTTTCAAGAACAAGTGAAAGAAAATGGATGGCCATCCTGCCATCACCCTCTCCTCAGCCACCCCTTTACTCTAAAGAAGGGGAATAGAACACCAGGACAACATTATATCTAAGGGGTATAACTAGAAATAACAGCACTTGTCTTTCAATGCCTCCTCAACCTGGCACACTGCATTTTGTGTAGTTTTTCACTGCCACAATTCTTTTTTTCTTAATTAAAAAACCCAGAACTCCTCTGACAAAAAAAAAAAAAAAAAAAAGTACCTTACTTTATTTCCCTTCTCCTGCACCAATAACCTTGCCTTCCTCTTTTACCTGATCAGTTCAGGTAAAACTGTACCTGTACTTCAGTTGCCCTTCCCTCTTTCTCCTCCATAGTGCAGTAGCCTATAACCCTTCCTAAACTACACACCATAACGTTCCACTGACAAGCTGCCACTCCCACTCCCTCCCCTGCAACTGGCTTAAGGAAAAAATGAGGAGAAACAGGAGGAGAATCTTCCCTCATGCCAGCATCTGTGCTCCAAGCTGATGTTACCGAGCATTCTGCAACGGTCCCTTCTAGTGGTTTTGAACTAAGTTTGTTGCTTTCCCTTCTCCAATTTTGGTTTCGACACTGACACACTTGGGGACCCGCTGGTCCCTGTTGCAAAGGGTCAGAGAACACAGAGACTCTTGCAGACCTCCCAGCCCCTCTTCCCTCTGCTACGCAAAGAGGAGAACCCACAGTTCACAGTTGTACGACCTGTTGCAGCACTTTTTTAAAGCACAACCAGGAAAACGAGGCCTGTTCCGTTCTTTTTTTAAAAACGGACACTATATGCCTTTTGCAGGAAAACTGGCTTATACAACAAAGATTGTTTTGTTCACAATACCAATGAGCACACTTGCATACCTGCATGGGATCAGAATACAGGAGAGTATAAAACTTACAAGTGTCACTGCCATCGAGAAGTATCTTTTAAGTTAATATATAAAAGACAAAATCATTCAGTAATTGATGACGTTTGGATTTAATGAAAGTTTATTGTGAAACCCTTTGTACCTGAAAATTAATTTCTTTGAAATATATGATAAAATACTAAAATTAAAGTGGGGGGTTTTTTTGTTTTTTGCTTTTTTCTTGGAAAGCCAAGGCCTTCTCCACAATACTAAGCACACTACTCTTCTTCCTCCCAATTAGTGTGTTTACAGCTGCAAAAACTCAAGACAAGTTTCTGCTGTCACTGTTCTGGCAGGTCTCCATTCATATCAGAGAGTTAGCGCCTATATTCCTATTCCTCTCAAACATTCACCACACTTACTTACCTCTTTTCTATGATTGCTCTTGTACCCCATGCTGGAAGATCCCCCCCTGGTTGGTGGCTCCCTTATTTCCCCCTCATTTCTACTCCTCCTTGCTCTATCTGCTGCTTACTCTTTCCTCAGACGCTCCTTTTTCCACTCTTCTTTCTCCCAAATGGTCTACTACATTCCTCTCTCCCCACCGCAAGCAGGAACCCAACAGGTAACGGCTGACTTTACACAAAGACTGTTAATTTCATGTTACTGCTTTCTATCTGAATCAGCAGGGAAGATAAAAAGCAAACAGAGGTCAAAGGAAAGATTACAGGAATCTCTGCACTCACGGATATGAGCTATCTGCCCAATGAGACCTTTGGTGAACTGATAATCAGTTCTACTTGCTGCATAAATATGTCCATTTCTTTTATTTAAACAGATAAAAACAATTTTCATACATAAACTTTCCAGAACTTCATACTGGGTTTTATATATGCCTTTAAATGAACAGATTATTCAGCATCATAAGTTACATGACAAACATGCTAAAATCAGAGAAACTGAGAAGAGGGAAATCACACATCATGTTTACACATACAGTAGACACACTGAAAGGCATTCTCCCAATACCATATTTCTGTTGTTCAAATTAAAAAGAAGAAACAAAACCTTAAGTTTCTGAAGAAAAGTGGCATAAAACAAGAGAAAGATGAACTACTAACAAAACAGTGCAAGCTCACAGGAAACAACTCATGCCTCATCCCGATGAGCAACAGTGCCTCTATGTTTGACCGATGCTTTGAACTTTTCAGTATTCACAAATTCTCCAGTAACCACTGGATAAAACGAAAAGTGTATCTGCTTGAGACAAATCTCGGTTAGATGTTGAACATTAATCATCCCTGAACTATACTGGAAGACCCACAGATAAAAATGTTACCTAATTAGACCCTTCCTCATTCAGAAGTCTCAACTGAGATCTTGAATTCAGATCAGTTCTCAATGGAGGACTCGGTTCCTATCAGAATAATTTAGACTGTAAAGGACCTTAGGAGATCATTTAATCCAATCCACTCAAAGAAGTGCTATCCTAGACTTTTACCTGCTCCCACTAATAATGCTGTAGATATTACACAGGAAATAAGATGCAGATTACATTCTCATGACCACATTGAATGTATCTTGAGTTAGTCACATTGTTAGCATGTACCAATGAACAGACTGTAGAATTTCTTATTTCAGTGTGTGCAAGTTGTCACCAGCCCAACCTGTAATAAAATGTTAAGGCAATAAGCATTTTCAGAGCATAGCATTGTGCAAACATCACAATTTGAGTTATGCAGCATTTATAATCAAGACACTGCTATTACAAGCACTATATGATGCAGTCTTGGTTGCTTAAAGTATTATTTACTCAAATTTTGCGTAAGTCTGCTTTCTTTGCAAGTATTAGATGACATTTTTAGAAAATTTAGTTAATTTCGTTTCCTTCGTGATGTTGTCAGGCAGATTTAACTGGGAGGGACTGCTGAACCATGGATTCGAGGTCAGGTACTATCCGGTCCTAGAAAACAAGTCAATAAAGACCGCAGTCTTGCTCTCTGTAAGTGGAACGGAGCTAAAAGGGAATGGGTAACTCTTGGATATCCTAAAGCCACAGCAGTAGAAATTGAATGTCTGCTCATACAGCCAGTAGACAAGGAACAGCAGAGTAAGTCCTTGCACTTCACCCTGTCAGCATGCCTCAACCCAGCCTGGATGAGTCACCTCCTGGAGGGTCACTGTGCTGCTTCAGTCTCTGGGTTCTCTGCTGGGACTGCCATGAATGACATTTGTTCCAAGAGGACATTTGTCTTCTAGGAGCTGGATAAAGACCACTGATTTCATGCAGGTCAGCAAGCAACCATCAAAATATTAGTGACTAAAAGTCCTTACCAACTTTTGCCTGCTTTGAACTGGTGACACAGAAGTGATGGGAAAGACTCCATCTTCCATTAGCAGTCCCTAAGCTACCCATTAGATGGTCCTTGACCTGTTACCCAGTCACCCCATCCCATTCCCACCCTATGTGAGTAAACGAGCGTTTTTGCTTACAGAAATGTTGCAATTCTTGGGAATCTAAATTCTCACAGTATATATTATCAGTACAATTCACACTGACTTCTGCTGGTAATGCTTAGCTAAAATGCTTTGTAACTCAGAAGAGACTTGTTACTTACAGGGAAAAATACACCGTCTCTAAACACAAAGCAAACATAAAAGCTGCTTCCAAGGAAACTGAGGGGGGAGTGTTTCAGAAATAGGAATATGGAGCACACTATTCAGGAAGACTATGGCGATTTCTAAATAGTTATGTACAGGCTCACTATTCAAATATAAAACCAAGTAACTTCAAAGCTAGGTAAAAAACTATGCTGTATCTTTTACTACTAGTAACAACTCAGTTGTGGAGACGACTTCATGTGAGGCACTTTCACATAAGATCAAGGTGGTTTAATATTGTTTTACATAGCACCTAACATTTTAAAGCAAAAATATACACAGTCATTTTAGAAAAAAAATGCATGAAATTGCTTTTACTTTTCTGATGTTTAATTATTTTTGTCCATTTAAATACCAATATATTACTACTTCTGCATCACCTGTTAGGCTTACTTGAACTTATTAGAGACAACTCCTCTGAACAAGGAGGAGTTCTGTACATGTCAATGCAGTTCAGAACATTACAGATAGGACAGTTTCTACAAACTGCCCTATCAAGTATCATTCACACTAGGCAAGAGAAGAAATACTTTAAAATCCATGAATGTTACATTTTAAATAAACCCTCAGAAGAAACTACCAGCTGTGTAAAACTACACAAAAGTCCTGTGGGTTTTCAAATGGAAACCACTGCTCACCACAACTAAAAAAAGAGTTCTGGAAATTCATCTACTTTTGAAACCTGTGGTAAAATAAAATTTGTCCTTTGTAATACTTTAAAAAAAAATGCATTCCCCCCCATAGTTCATTTATTACCTCTTTCAATGTTTTTAATAGATGAAGAGCTTTTTCACAGGTAGAAATACTAGAGAGGTATCAGGTATGAACACTTAAATGCATACATGCATACTAATAAAAGACTGTAAAAAAATCAAGAATGCAAGTTAGTAATTTTCATACGTAAGACATCATATCCTTTGTAGGTATTTATATATCTGTGGAACTGCTATTAGGTACATACACACCTGTGTAAAACACCTAAGAACAAACAATGTGGTTCCATCCCATATTACAGCACACAATAAAAGACCATGCTCCACACACAATTCCAATATTCTCATTAACTATAATCCTTCCAGCCTAATTTTCTATTGGTTCAAACTGAGTTTGAATCCAGAGCCTTTCTGCATTAAAAACAAAAACAAAAAAAACCCCACACCTCACATCAGTCTAGCTATAGTGGTATAAATTTCTCTCTCATATAAATTTACTCAGCATGGGTTTACATCAGCACATTGTACTGCAATAATCTAATGGCTCAAGTTGCACCAGTATAAATCCACTTTAGAGTTATGCGGTTCATTTACAATGGCTAATCCTACCACCTATCTAGCTACACTGTGGTAGAGGGATGCTCATTTTCCCCTAGATAGATAAATCTTTCTAGTCTGACATGGCATCTGTAGTATTCAGCAGACAGCATTAAAGCCAAACCAAGTTTTACAGAAACACTCATATGATTGTCTGCTGTATGAGGTCTCTCCTGCTCTTCCTCCCAGTCATTCAGAGGAGGACTTAAGTAAGCGTTCCAAGTCTTTCTCCCATCTCAAACCATGGAACAACCTGCCCAACAACCAAAACAAGGAACAAAGGCGGCAAATCCTCCAACAGTTTCCTTCCCACCTACCCCGGTTCTTCACGTATACTGACTAATAATGAAAAAAACAACTCCCCCAAACACCCACACAGTTAAGGAGTAAAATGAAGATTTTTGCCACATCACAGTTCCTTTCTCTAATCATCCCCAGGAAAAGAAAGGATAAGAAATCCATTTTTTTTCCCTCTACTATGACTTTTCCTTTCTATTTTCCATAAGACACAGAGGAAGATCTGAAGATTTCTCCTACACAAACCATGACTTCCCTCTCTAAAACTTAAAAGGAGTTAAAGTGGTCATGGTTGATTCACCCCTGCTGCTTGGAAAGGCTAGAAGAACAGCTACTTCTCCTAGGCAGTCAGTCAGCAAGAGCTGAAACACATTCTGATCATCAGCCTACATCTGTATTTGCCCAAACTTAAACAATTACCTTGAAAATAAGAAATATATATACACCCACAATCAAATACTGCATTGTGATATTACTTGACCATAATCAATGTATTAAACTGCTATAAAATAGCAACTACTTTAGATTTCTTACAGTGTAGTGGCCTTTTTCTTCCCCCACAACATAATAAATGAATTATATGTTACCATTTTGTGAAAACTCTTACAAGTTTAAGGAAATGATTTAAATATCTCATAATATTCAAGCAAAAACCATGGAGAAAAAAAATGAAGTCTCTTTAGATTTGATGTATCTTCTCAGCTTAATTAACACAAGCTTTTCCTGGTTTAATTTGCACTTAAGAAGCGGGAACTTTACTCAATTTGCTAATTACTACATTTTCAAGCTGTTTTCTTGAAATAGATGGCAGCCTATCACACTAGGAACCCAAATTTCTGTAGTTACCTCGAATTACGTAATTGTCCAAAGCCTCTTCCATTCTTTTCAGTGCTTCAACTCTATTAGAGCCATAAAAAAAAGTATTTAAGTTACCTAGAAATAAGATCATGTTTGTCTCTAGATTCTGAATAGCATTTAAAATCTAAATGGTTTGTAGAACTTCTGCAGTCACAAAAACTTTTCTCACACGTTACTATATCTGTGTTTCAGAGACTCTCTAAAACATCAAGAGAAAACTAAGATCTCTTAAGCCATTCAATGAAAGGTGGCCAATCACTTTTCCTTCATAAAACTTAAAACATCTAAACAAGCTCGCTCTTCTTCTTTAGGTGCACAGAAAATTAGAGCAGAGGTTCAATATCTAGCTGACTCTTCTGACTTCTAATGCCCAACCAACTCCTAAGATTAAAGTGTGAATTTTTTTGACAACTGAGCTCTGACTATAATGTCGTATTTTCATTTTTACCAATATGTTCCTGATGAATAAGAACTAATATTATCAACCATTTCTTTCACTGCTTCTTTTTGGAAGCCAGCCTTATTGACATTTTCGTTCTGGCTAGGTTACATTAAAAAAGGTAGATTGGCAACGCCTAAGTTTGAAAGTAATGGCTTCTGTTTAAATCTGAATTCTTTTAATAATCAGAAACTGCAAGACAAATAATTACGGTGTCAAAAGATTAAAAAATTTTGTTCAGAAATGACACTAAATTTCTTCTACTCCACATCTTCCTTCACCTCTTTCATATTCCCTTGAGGCATGTCATGCCTAGCACCTTTAAAATACTGATTTACCAATTCTTTAATATACTCTCCCTCCTTTAAAAGATCTGTGTATAAAATGAGTGTTTCATACCTTTAGAATATTGAAAAATAATCAACTCACTTTTGAAATCATAGGATCATAATAAATGCTAATATCACTTCCTTGTTGTATGCCACTGTCAACACGTACCTTCAAAAAATAAGAAGCAAAAATAATTATATATTGGAAAAAAAAATATTTCAACATGAGATCAAATCTACCTGGCAGGCTTAAAACACAACACCCATGAAGCTTATCACATACATTTTTTTCCCCTTGAAGAACTAGAATAATTATTTGTTTTCAGAGAAGCTGGAAGGGGGAAACGGGAGCTTTGTCCTCCACCAGGAAAAATACTTGCAAGTTATTCTCTCTTTTAAAAGAAAACGTGACTGCAATCTTCAGTTGATAGTCAAAATTCTCTTTTGTTCTCCTAGAATGCACAGTAAGTGCATTAAATTTGATCTAACAACTTTGGTTGCGTTACACACTCTAAATTTCAACTCTGAACGTATCCAATTCCAATTTAATCCCTGTAATAAAATACAGTTGTAATTATTCTTCTGACTGACACCTGGCACGAAGGATGCCCCTTACAATCACATCCTTTCTGCATCTATATGTAATCACGTCCCCCATGTTCCGCTACAGCCCTTCCGAGGGCTCCAGTAGGCATACAAGTAGGGAGCGTTCAGCAGAAACTTTGGAGCTCTGCTTATCAGCTCCATAGGAATACTGATCCTGTGGTTTTCATGTCTGTAACACTTTCCTTCTTTGCCTCACCCTCTCAACTGTAAAACATTTTTTTTCTGTTGCTGCTGTTCCCCTGAGGCTTTAATGTTTACACAGCTTTTTCCATGGCTTTGCTTTGTAAGGACACAGCCCCAATTAAAGCTCTGATTCTGCAATATTCACGGAAAAAAATAACACAAGTTCAAAAATTTCTTTTGAAGAGGCTGATTGCTGTTAACCAGCCAACAAGTTAGTTAGTATATTGCTGATTCTTGTTTTCATCTCTCAGTTTGATTTCATCACTGTAGCAATGGGGTTAGCCATATAAAACTTTTCAAATGAGCAATTTCTGGGGAATAAATATTTATTAAAATTGCTGCTTTTGAGTGCTGGAATCTGAAATATTTTTTAAAAACTAATCAAAATAACTCGAGAGTGATAAATGCATTCTGGGGATCATAAGGATGGAGGGCTCTAATCAAAGCTGTTGAAGCAGCAGGGCTCCGATATATGGCATTGTAAAGGGGGTGGGAAAGAGGGTCCTGGAATCTCACTTAAATCTTCACCTGTGGGAAGGAACCTTTGTAATAAACAGCAGCTCATCTGTCTGCAGCAAGGCAGAAAAAGGTCAACACAACGGCTGTTAGGCCTTTAATATTTTAATTTAGGCAATTATCAAGGGACCACATGTAGAACCTCTTGTCTACAGAATCCACATGAGGGCATGATGATGACTTTATTATCTAAATGACATAAAAAGATACCCTAGCAGGTGTACTGACTTTCTTCAGTAAGAAACACTGTCTGAAGAGTTTTTATGACATTATGTTCTTTTTATTTAAAAAAAAGCATATACTTATTCATATATTTGTATTTATACTTATATATTTATATAGGGTCTTTTATATATTATGTTTATGTGTATAGCATATTTATTCATATGTAAAGGCAGTAGCATTTCTGTAGCATTTTTATCACATCTTACTGAATGTGCTTTATCTATGCTTAACTAGGCCCCCCACTACCCATATCAGGATATGTTTAACATTAGCTACTGATGAGAAGGTAGTTCAGACATGTCATGATTACAGAAGAAACATGCAGCGTATTTCCCAGCTCCCCTTCTTGTAACTGCTAAACCATCCTTCCCTCCAGGATGTCTGCCTATATATAGTCAATGCATACATTCTCACATTCAAATCAGAAAAAATTAATTTACCTACTCAGTTCGAGATAAATCCCTTGCCCATATATTTTGTAGCATACAATAAATACATATATAAGACATGAAGGTATGACATACATAATCCACACATACTTGAATTATACTGTGACTTTTGTCTCCAAAGTAGTACCTATAAAGTGATTACATACAAGTGTTCAGGGTGATTTACATATGCATACATGTGCATGTAAGTATTTATACATGTATATTATATTTTGACAAAGAAAAAAAATATGAAAGGTGCATAATTTGGACCCAGAGTAAGCAAGTTACTCAGACCTTGAAGTTAATGTAAGGCTTCTGAGGCTACTGACCACATGCTCCGCCTGCTCTGTGTTTCTGTTGATACACAACGTACATACATACCACTACACAATTTACACTTTTTCCTAAGTATAATATCCTGAAAAACTAATATCCTGAAACAAAGAATTACCGTGAGAATTGAAAATTCTTTTAAAACTACAGCATAATTTCTTTAAAAAAAAAAAAACACACAGAGTCTTCTGTAGAAGTTTAATTTTCGTAAAATACACTCAAGATGACTAAAAAAAATTACAGCAGAAAAGAAATACATTTACCATCTTCAAGTCACTCTGTGGTGCTTACATTTTCAGAGCCTGGTAACAGTAGGTGATTTTATAAACTATATGGTGTGACAGAACTTAATGAATATTGGATGAAAAAGAAACCCTAATTCAACAGATACAAGCTATAATGTGCTTAACTTGATAAATAATAGCAATACTTATTAGACCTCCAGCATTTACTTCTGCTTAACATATTTCCTTTCTTTTACTCAGTATTTAAAATACCAAAGGCTATGGTTCAAGATTCTACTGTACCCTACAGCTCGTTGGTATTACAGCCCCCAACACTTTTATTGCTGTTGTACTACCATTATGTGTTATTACACTAGGACAACAGTAAGCTGAAAGATTAAAAAAAAGCTTAAGAGGGGAAAAAAGAGCCACAATCTATGTCCCAGTCCTGCAATGAACTATTGGTGCATCAAATTCCACTTACCAACACATACAGGTTCTAGTATTTCTCAATTCTTTGCCATATCGGAGTCTGAGTTTTCTCTTTCTGGTAAGAGTCACTAAAAAGACCAGACTGCCCATCATACTGGCAAAGAGCAATGCTGGAGCTCTTCAGGTATGGCAGTACGTTTGCTATGTTGTGCAAGAGCACTGAACATGAATGCTCACTATCATAACACAGGCTTTTGTGGTTACCTATCTTAAGCTTCGTTATAAAAGATGAAAAATATTTGGTATTTACGAGTACCATGTTCTAAGAAAGTTACGGACTACATGACACAAAAATAGCCATTATAGTCCTATCTATGGCTAAGAAAAAACCCTCACACAGCCACGAGCACCAGTTCCACCAGCTTGAGCAGCTGACGCACAGGCAGACAATCAGAGCTAACTTGAGACACAGAAGAAGTGAATTGAAAATGCATTTGGCAACACACTACTCAGAAGCCGACCTCGCTGTGACACACTACAAGTCTCCGCTAATTTTTTTTTTTAAGCCAACTTGTTGACAATTCTAAAATCTAAAATGCAGAAAACAAACACTGCGGCACAATGGGCCTGTAACGCTGAACTTTTTTAGTCATATTAATTTTGTTTTTAGTGGCATGACATTCTCAGGAGAGAAATTAGTTTCACAGTGGCAGAAAATATGTATTAAGACATCAAACCATGAGTGCCTACATAAAAATAGCTGTTCTATTTTTAATATGACAATAGAAGTAAACAGAAAGAGAACAGCCTAGACACTCCGTATGAGCTCCTCAAACCATTGCTCCGAAGCCTCCAGCATAATTAAAATTTCTTTCTTCAGTACCACGATGGACCACGTGAAGCGATCAGGCATCTCCCACCCTTCATTTTCAATTCACCTCTCCGCCTAAGCACAACTCCCAGCCCACCCCGTCTACCTGACAAGTGACAGCCCAATCTGATTAAATGCTTGCAAGGGAGGGGACTCATGGGCCTCCATGACAGGCCAAAAGTGATCACCATGGAGATACATAATTACAGCTGTCAACGCGTCTACTGTCCTGCTGGCATCAATTTGATTGCTCCCAGCAATAATGATAGACAAAGCTTAGTGTGCACTCTCCTGCACCCAATCACTTTATCTATTCCGTGGTCCATTTAGCTGACATGCAACATTCACACAAGCAAATAACAGCAGTAAGCAGAACATTTAAGGCATTTTAATTGTTTTTTCTTTGTATGGATGGCTCACAAGCGCAAATGTTATTACATAAAACTCCTGCTGCAGCATTAATTGAAGAAAGATTTGGTGGGACAAAGACTGTAGGGGGTATAGTTTGTCCATTATCACTTGTACTTTCAACAGGTCTCACGTTTGGAAAATTGCAAATTGCAAAAACTTGCAAGGGCAAAATGTTTGACATCCTGTTAGCTATTACAACATGGTGAAAACTTCTAACAACCACTGGAGTATTCATTATAAATTTTTATTAAATACACTCTTTGTTTCATTAAAAAAAAAGTTTAGATACATCCAATGATACCTTTTTCCCTCATCTCCTCTTTAAGATCACATAATGCCTTTTAGATCTTCACAATTTTTTTCCGCTTTCAGGCTTTGAACACAGCATGAAGCCTTAAAGACCAGAAAGGGTCAGGTCCCTTCAGAAAGTACATGGGCAAAAACAATTTAAGAAGCGAAATAAATCATATATCCAATAACGTCTCCATGTTTAAGATTCCTCCTGTAATCTTTCACTATTTTCCATGCAAGCAATCAGACTGAATAATTGTATTCACAGATGGTACAGCCTTGCATTCCACTAACTGACATAGCGTCATGTATATGTGCACTTATGACTTAGACTACCTTGATTTTACAGAAAGGCAGTGTCCTTGTTCTTTACATGTAGCAGAAAACACTGTTAAACAGCCGTTCCATGTAGTTAGACTGTATCCTGAAATGTGTAATAATTGCTGTAACAAATTTCCTCTTTAAAGTCTACAAAGCTAAACAGAAAGCACTGGCAGTTTCTCACCAGTGTCCCCAGTTCTCTGTGCTTAAAAAGCTGACTCAACGTTTCACTGTCCTTTCTAATCACCACGGTATTTTTACTAAAGCTGTGTTTGAAAAACTTAAACTGGAAGTTATAGACCGTAACAAAATATTTCAGCATATAATGGTTTCCTGCTATACCCAATTTGAACATTTTAAACCCAGTTTGGAACTGTACATTTTTAAGCAGTTTTTCAGGTTGCACAAATAAGTATTGCCATGTCCTGTCTGTCCGTCGTCATCCCCCCCCCCCGGCAAAAAGCTGGGAAAAAGGCCCGATTTACAAAGCTGCTGAGTACTTATAGTCTCTGCCTATAAAAGAAACACTCAGCACCTATGAAAACCAGAACCAAGTTACTTACACTTGGCACGTGCAATGGTTCCTGATACTGAGACAGTTTACCAATGGATGGCAGGCCAAAAGATTTGTAGGGGTCCTGAAATAAAATTCAACAAGAGAAAGCATTAAGCTTTTCCAGATGCGGAGAAGGTAACATTAAAAAGCTTGAAGTCTAACAGAAACCACTGCTGGAATAACTTCGTTTTCTTCCCCAGAATTACTTGTGTTGAAGTACATACATTTCTTCATCCACCTACCCCTGTGACTCCAAATAAAATACGGGAAGCATATAAATTCTCTTGCATCGCAGTCAAAAAGCAGGAAAGAAGTGCTCTGCACATAGCTACAGTACACCACCAAAACATACAAAGATGACATTTTCATTTGCTACATTGTGTTTTGGAAGAAGGATGGGAAAGTATTCAGAAGGGTGGAGTTGAGAAGAAAGTATAAGGAAAAAAATATCAGAGATAAAAAGGGCAGTTAGAAATTTAGTTATCTTAAGAAATCAATCTGACCTTTATTCTTTTGGAAATCTCCTACATAATGCAATACCAATATAAACTTAATAGGACAGCAAATAAATATATGGCCTACAGAATAACCAAACTCATGGCAAAGTAGTTGGATCCATTACTTACTTATAAATGTGAGGGAATCTAAGCTGAACAAAAAAAAAAGCGCCCAAGCATCAGTTACTCCAGGGTAAAGCCTACTCATACTCAGAATAGCTTCCATGCCAATCACAGGGCAAATATTTATTCTTTTTCAAAATAGTTCATATAACTTGTAATCAGTAGAGCACGTAGAAGATTATGTGCATGTCACGAAGAGAAAGAAAAAAACAACAAAGGAAGACGCCCTGAGTCACAAAAGCCACAATAGTTAAGCGAGGGAAAGAAACATCTCAAGGTGCTGAATTATTTTTGAAAAGCACAGTTACCTAAAATGTTCCTCAAAGTGAAGGAAGCTAAGCATCTTTTTTTAACTAACAAATCTTGATTTTCATGTATCAAAAATTACAACAAAAAGACATTACCTTGAAATGTCCTAAACATGCTTGAAAATGGGTTTTATATTTTAGTAAACTTTTTTAAGATGAGATAGAGAGTCCTACCGTAATTATAAAGTTATTGTCTTGGAGCATACTTTGAAAGTTTGTCCTAGAAACTGTAGTTTCAGAAAATATATAACTTGCTTTTTCAGCAACCTATTAAAGTATTTTAGTACAACAACAAAAATTCTGTAAGCCATTGAATTTCAGCTGTCTTTTTAAGACAACAAGTTTCAAGTACACAAGTTAAAGAAACCTGAAACACTAGTTAACTGTAGCAAGTAACTCCAGCACCGCATCATTAAATGTGAACAGAACGTATAGCAAATGTCCTTAGAAATAAGCCTTAGTTATCTCTTTTACCACTTCCAATTTTGATTTGCAGAAAAAAGGTAGGTTGAAATACATACTGTATTTTGAATTAAAAAATAAAAATTCTACAATTCTACAAAAGCTCATTCACCATTTGTGTTACATACTCTAAATCGTGACTTTCATATGATATTCCTTGACTTCACCTTGGCATCTATCCACACCTGGGTATTATTACCCCAGAATTCAACCACCTACCCTCCTCCCCATTACCACTCATTTACCTCAGCATAAACTCGACATTCAACTGCCCAGCCGTTGATGGGAATATCAGCCTGTTTGTGCCTGAGAGGGTAACCCTTAGCAACACGGATCATTTCTTGGACTAAGTCCAGGCCGGTAATGCATTCTGTGACGGGATGTTCAACCTGCAAGGTCAAGAACTGTCAGTCAGTAGGCAACAAAAACAACCAACCAAAAAAAAAAACCCAAAACCCACCACTCTCTGTAAGCAAACACAGATAAACAAGAAATTAGACCAGCCAAAGAACAGACAAAGAATATGTTCCCATCTTTGTCTTTTTCCCAAAAACATTTCTACTTGACAAACTCCAGCAACCACCTTCTTTGCAGGGAAACCCCCAAAATAGAATAATTAGCAGATTACAATAACTAGGAGCAGCATATAAAAGGAAAACTACACAGAACACCTAGGAGGGTTTGGGGTTTTGCAGGGTTTGGTTCCCCCCCCCCATGTATTTTACAAATTCAAATGCACCTAGTGATGATGAGTTAATTTTTCTTTGTTCAGAAGCTTTTCCCATTCGATTTTGTTTTGAAAAGACTCGCACTGTAGCCATAAATATATTTTAACTGAAAATCTCAAAGTAGCTGATAATCAACCCGTTCTGCTACACTTAACATGGCACATACGGGAGCCGCTTACAATTTTCCATAGAACTAGCCTACCCTAAATCTCACCCATTCGCCTGCTTTCACTAACCTGTCCTGACAAGCAACCAGATTAGCGTAATCTTGCATCAGCGCAGTGTAGCAGAAATGAGCAGATGGATCCTTCAATTTTTTTCCCCCCCTCCAGACTTATCTGTTTAGTGCTTAGCATGCACAATAGCTGGGCTGGACCAGCAGAGTCACTCTGCGCTCTCAGCAAATTGCTGCTAACGGCTTTGGATGATGCTGCCATGGGAATACCCGTCGTTCACACTAACCCCGGCATGTGCGTACAAGCATGCACACATGTGCGCGCATATGCACATACACACTTCTTTCCTTGAAATGGGGATATAAATGGACATATTTATTAACTTTGAAAAACCTTTAACTAGACATAGTACAGTAAAAAAAGCACCCAAAGACAGGAGGGCGCACCATATAGATGAAGTAAAAGATAGGCACGCTAAAAGCATGTTCTTCACAGAGAGAGCTGTTAAGACTTTCCATATAGAAATTATGACAGAACTGCCATTTTTATTATAAAATGTTTGTGTTCCAAGGGCCAAAATACCTTAAGAAAATGCACTTCACAATGGTTCTCTACCATGAGTTGTCATACTACGTACATTTTGTGACACAGGAAAAGGTCAGCGACCAAACCACTTGTCTTTCTTCCTTCAACTACACTAGTATTAAGGAAAACATTTAGTCATTATAATAATCTTGTGGCTTATCAGAACAAGAAGATGCTTTGGTCTTTAAGAAAAAAGCTTTGTAAAAATAAACAGATGGCATCCATAATTAGCCCTGTGTGTGCTGTGAGTTTGTTTAGAGTTTCAACAACATTTTAAGACGTTTTGACATAATTTTAATGACAAATCATCACTGAAACAAGCACCTATTCTTTGAAGGATAAAAGTGACATTGAAATGGGAATCCGATTATACAGTTTAAGGATGTACCCTTGGGATTCAATTTTGATTCTACCTAACACATGATATTCTCCAGCATGTCAAGCTTAATAACAGTATTTGGAGAATCTTTGAAACATCTCAGTGTCTATCCTGCAGTGCTAAATTGAAACAATTCAATTTCTATTAAGACTTGAAGTTTCTATTAAAACTCCCTAAGTTTTAATAGAAAGTTACTTATCACACATTCATATTTGGACAACAGAACTTATTCTCTTATTTTGGAATTTAAGTTTTAAAAATTACCTTCGAGTTTAGATCACATTTGGAATTCTAAAGTTCCAGATAATTAAAATACAATATTTCTTTTTTTTTGTTCCCAAAGACATTTGCATTATTTAGTTATACTGTAATTTTTCTTGGATTGCAATTGGCATTCCAGATTCAATAGCTTCATTGTTGTTTTCTGCTTTATTGTTGATGATCAAAACAGGATGGAATGTTTCTGGAAAGAAAAATATTTTTGTTGTTTGGTTCTTACAACTCACAAACATTTATTTAAAATCCGTCTCAAAACAGATCTTTGACTTGGTCAATATTTTCTTCTGTTTCTTCAAAATACTCCCTTTGTGTCTGCACACAAAACAGCATTCAGAAAACACGACAAGGAAAATTTTTTGAGGTTTTTTGGGGGGATGGGGAGAAGTTGTTCTGCTTTCTTTTAGGACTGTGCTTCAACTAGTGCTCTTTAGGCATGATGTAGACCGTACCAATCATATCACTAATTTTGGGGTGCCAAATATATTTTAAATGCATTTTAGTATACATTAAAACCATCAGATCACCAAAATGGTGTAGAAAAGAATTTTAACCTTGAAATCTAGTTGACTTATTTGTAACTTTAACCTTTCAGTGAGGTGCACAGCTCAAACTGCACTTGCTTTAGCATTTGCAGTTTTCTTTCGGCAAGGGGAGGTGCAGGAAGGGGTCAGTATTTTTAGTATTATACAGAACATGCTTCAGCATACAGTACAAAAGGACATTAACAAAGCAGTAATGCCATATCCTGGTTGAGCAAGCACCCTGCAATGAGGTTCTGGAGGTGCAAGAATCCACTCAGAGAGATACATGCAGGATCTGAAATTAAAGCTCTAATCTTTTACAAAGCAAGGAAGGATGGGGGCAGAAGTGAAGAAATTAGACCCCTCTTGTCCCTCGCTCCCAAAAAAAGACGACACAGGCATCATCATTCCCTACTTATGAAAGCTCTAGAATAACTGTCACAGCTATTTGACTAAGGTAACTGTTGCGTCTATTTTTAAATCACTATTAAAAGCTAGGCTTCAAACGTCTTCCTCTTTTACTTTTCAGCCTTCTACTTCAGGTGTCACTCTTATTTTGCCTGCCTGTTGTATTTTCTTCTATTAATTTTATGCTATACCTCTTCTCCATCAACAGCCCTAGCATCCATAAAATGGCAAGTAAAGTCAAGGTCTAAATTTTTTAAGAAATGAATGCAAGTATCTCACAAACGGAGCTGAATCACACTCAATTGATCAACTCTTCTAGCTTTGGGCCATACTCAGATTTTGTAGTCAGCTGATCCAAGATCTTGCCAGTGAAGCCCCAGTCGATAAGGTAAGAGCCAATGGTGGTATGGTTATATGATAGTGGGTAAATTCACACATTATCTCTGTCCTTAACACAAAAGGCAAAACCAGACATGTCTGCGGGAAACAATCTACAGATCATAACTATATCAAGGCAGCTGTACCTTGTTCACAACAGGACAAGCAGAAAAATTGATCAGCGATAACTCTCAATTAGTTAGCTGCTGAAAGTATCACCTTTACTACCAGTTCCTTTACTTACACCAAGCCTGGTCATAAACAATTTATAACAAATCACCATTTCAATGCACTTAAATACAATGCATACCTCCTTTAAAAAGTCTTACTCCCCACTTTCTGTGATACACACACACACCCCTCTTTCTCTGAAAAATGCCACTTATGTTCCTGCTTTCAAGTCCACAAAGCCACAGCTGTTATGGCCAGCAACATTCATGCAGGGTAAAGGGAAAGTGCTTCCCCTTCATACTGATCTGCTCTTCAGACACCTCACAGCAGTCAGCTTCCCTGTCAGCATTACAAGTGTTTTTGCTTCCTTAACCTCTTTCAATTTATACAAGTGACACTGGTGGCAAAGCCTGTAAGAAAATAACAACTAAGACCCGGTATATAGATGGTGAAGCAGGTACAAAAGAGCTAGAGGAACCTGCCAACATCGCAGTCCAGTTAGCATCCATCCCAGAACAGTATGGAGAGGCTGCTAATTCTCGTCCTGTTCCGCGACTGCCAACGGTCTTAAAGCTTTACTATACTACGGTTCATCCACAGCTACAAAAACAGTCATGCAATTTTTATGAACAGTTGGAGCTAAAAGTTAAATTAGCGATGACTGCTCCCCTTACATTCAGGGGAATAATTTCAGGACACATTTTTCTCAAGACCATCAAGGTACGCAGATCTAATAGCAAACACTTCTGGATACTCCCACAGATTGCTCTCTTGCCCCTGTGTACATAAGGCATCAAATTATTCACACACCAGCTGGAGCATTCAAGCAGACCACAGAGGCCAAGAAAATCTAAATTTCAGTAAACTTAAAACTACAGCCTATGTCACCCCTACTACTGTAAGTCCCTAGTTGGTGTCATATACTCCTTTACATTCAGATAAATAATCTCAAAACTAACTTTCAACATACACCTCAGTTTCCAGGAAACATGATTCACCTGGAATCCCATGGGCTTTTCTGCGACAGCCAAATCTAGTATCAATTGACCCAAACCCATCAACTTACAGATGCTCCTCAGCCCCCTTTATTTCAGTAAGCCTGGTTTCTACTTCGAAGAACTGAACAGCAACAGAGATGCACACGTTCTGCTCTTCAGGCATGCCAGCTTCCCGACTACTATGAGCAGGAGCACTCTGGGGTCACATCTTCTTTCCGAAAAACAGTTCACAACAGCCATGTATATGGGGTTTGGGGGCACATAGTAAAAAACAGCATTTCTGAAAGGCTGCTGGAGAACAGACAATGTTTGGATTAACGTACAGAATGAACGGAAAGCACGCAGGAATACATAACAGACAATCTCCTATGTTGTCCTTTTCCATAGACATAGTACATAATATGAGTTGCTGCTTATTTTCTGATTTTTTAGTACGTGATCGAATAACGGAGTGCAACCAGAACTACAAAAATTGCCATAAACTAAGATGCTCAGGTAGACTTCTTTTATTGTTTCCTACGTAAGATGTTGCAGAAATAAAAACTAATGCACAGACATTTGGTACCAACTAATTTTTTGAGTAACAGCATATAACAACTTTGAAAAATATTTAAATCTACTTCCTCATAGGAAGTTATCTTCCAACAATCACTGATTCAGTTTTGTCAATTTTTCTTTGCAAGGATTTGTTTCTTTATAGTACTGGACAGACATGGATAAGAAACCACTTACATAGCTTATGAATACTGAATCTGTCTTTTCTGCATTTCAAACAAACAGCACACACTGTGTATCAACAACTTATTTAGCTCACAATTTCAACATATTAAAGCCCCCTCAGAGTACGTCGTTCAAGGTGGCTCTGGTCACACTGCAGCCATTCTTGGGTTTTCTTTACATCAAATTCACCAAAGGAAAGAAACTAATGTACCCTTTGAAGGATGATCTTTTGTTTCTCTACTTATTAAAAATGGAGGGAAGCCTCCTTTTTCTCTACTTTTTTAATAGCATTCTATGATAGTTATGCGGTAGTGTTGTCTCCAAGATATCACTCCATGCCCTGGCAGCACTGTTAATGGCATCTTTCAGATTCAATGACTTACACAAACAATGTCATTCTCTTCTGTCAACAACAATTAGCAATGCTTTTCTGTAGTTCTTTTGGGAAGCCTGAAAAGCAGACAACCAGTAGCTACATAATGGAAGTTGCATTAGGAGGCAAGAATGTGGCAAAAATCTGGTTAACTGTTGTCGGCTGACCCTCTTGTGTGAAGAAGTGTTGTTTGGCAGCAAAATCACCTTTTCTTCGGTTCTAAAAATGGCCATGAACAGCTGGTATAAACTGTGTGCAGAATGGATTCTGGTGGGCTTAGGGGATTGGTAATGGGATAAGAGACCTTTCACCTTTAGGTCAGTAGTTCAAATTCAGCCCAGGTTAGCAGCAATTGAAAGTCTTTACCATCTGACACTGTTCGTTAGCCTATTTAAAATGACTGAAGCAAAGTGTCACAGTAAAACAAGATTCCAGTATTAAGAAATATGAAGAGTCTCAGCAAACAGCAGAAACAGTCGCTTGAGACTTTACTTTGAAACCCCGCGATCCAGACTTCGTAGAAATCTACTCCTCTAACTCCTGACAGCCCCTTTCACTGCTCCCATACTCCTGCCCACCTATCACAATTCACCCTCCAGGCAGTTACGCACACCAAGACAACACAACCACTTCTTGCTGTCCCATGGGTCTGATATGGATACCGAAGTCACCACCTCTCTGTGGTTTTAGCTGGCAATCCAGACTCAGCTCATCACTTTGCTATTTATATTTTGCTGCTACTGTTTATATAATGCAGCTGCAGTATTTTCCAGCACCTCTCTCCTTCGCTGAGCAAACGTGTAGCAGGTGCTGCCTAATGATGTGCAACAGAATACAGATACCATTAAGAGACTGTTAGAACCAGCAGTTTATAAGCAGTGGAGCTCCAGACAATCACTCAGTTGCCGACTGAAGTTAAACCACAACACACTAATAGGATTTCTACATACTTCTAGACATTTCCCAGCCATGCTTTTTATACTATCGTGAGTGGACAAACAGATGAAGAGGGAAGCAGAAAGAGACGTGTTGCATGTAAAAATTCTTCCTCTGTCTTTTACACCAGGCACGGCCAGTTTTGTACAAAGACAAAGCTCTGGAATATAACATTTTCCAGAGGTCAGTAAAATCCGATGAAAACACTGAAAGTGATGAACAAAAGCCTTAACGCCGGGTAATGTTTTATGGGTGTATGAAGTTTATTTACATTCGCCTTATGCCTTAGAATCAAGTTACTTTAAAAGAACTTGAAAACATTTACATAAAATAAATACTCTCTCTACAATTAACTGTAAAATAAAAATATACAGATATGCCGTTTGCTTTCAATAAACCCTTACAAACATGTCGAAATTAACTTTTAATCCCTAAAAAGTTATGACAAAAATATTCAAACTGTCAGATGAGGAGAAAACACACTGCTATGCAAATTACCATATTTCTCAACTCCACTGTGCTGACCACAGTCTATACAAACGATCTTTTCAATCAGATTACTCTAAGCAAACTTGGTCACGTTTTGAGGAGGAAGGGAGTGCTCACTTGTTATTCAAATCACACAATGTGTGGGGGAGGCAGAAGGTTGGGAGCAGACCTGAGACATAGACATACAAGCTGTATTCAGGGTAAGTGCTCTCTTCACACTGCTCATCGCATTTTTCTCAGTTCTCCTCAAGCCAACGAGAGATGCTTCTCATTTCAAGGTACTACAAACTTCTAGAATATGTGATATTTTCCCTTTGCTGTCACCTATTGATTCACATGTAAGAAGCTTAGTCACACCACACACCCATATGTTAACAGATATTCTTTATTTACAGACTGTAGACTCTCTTCCTATAAAGTTGAAGAGGAACGTTTCTAATCTTCCAGTGAAAAGCAGAAGAGACTTTTCTGGTGAAAGCCAGCATTTCTGATGGTAGCATGATAAGGAGATTTTGACACAATTTGGAAGTTACAAAGGCTATCAATCTAAGGGATCAGAAACTTTCTACTTATTTCAAAGCTCTTGTTTGGCTATTTTGGACTATGACTGCCTTTGATTAGGCTGATGACAACTAGGTAACACAAAGCACACCGCAGCGTGAGCAGCTATAAAAGAATCAGATATTCAACATCTGGTCTGCCTCAACAATTCTAACAGTGGTAAGCTGCCTGAAAACCAATCCAAAAGTGCCCCAAATGACAACATGCAGAAGTTCTCTTGTAGCTGCTAGGGCAACCATTTCTATATTTTCTTGTGAAAAGCAAGAATAACTAGTTTTGCTATGCAATTATCCAATCTCGTGTCTCATACTTATCAGCTAGCCTCTGAAGGATGGCAGAGCAGCAGATACAACAAAAAGTACATTGCCAACAGCAAAGAATAAATCATTCTAGCTGAATCACTTGGAGGGAGTGAAACATCTGTAACAGATTTGTGTAGCATACAAGAGACACAATGGAGCTGATTCACCAACTTTTTTCACTTTCCAACCTCATATTGTATTGCAGCAACACTTAAAACAAAAATTAAATAAAATATAAACTTCCTGTAAGGTGCTACTTATACTTTTTGGCAGAACTATATAGCAGAAAAGGTATATTCCCAAAGAGTTCCCCAAAAAGACAGCCAAATAATAATACAACTCTCAATTACTGCAAAATAATTTACAAAAAACACTGGCAGATATCTGACAGATACACCAAAGGGAGGGAGGGGAGAAATCAGCAGGCAGTGCAAAGTATCAGAGATGGTTTAGTTAGCTTTACGCAAGTATATTCTGAAGTCTGTATCTAAAGTAAAAAGGCTACAGTGATCTGATTTTAGAGATGGCTGAAACATTAAAACAGACACAGGAAATTGCATAATTTAGTAGATATGTCCTGATGATCCTGACAGGCAGCTGTGTCTGTAATGCACACTAACAAAGACCTTAGGAGCATCATTTATGGATCAGATATCCACCATTTAGGACAGTTCTTCCATCTGTGGAGTGTTCAGCAAAACCAGGGCAAGTGAGCCTGTTAGCCACTGTTCCCAGTTAGGAGATGCAAAAGGAAAAGGCTGAAGCAATACAGGGACATCTAGAGATTCTCCTGGTTCTGAAGTTAAATCTGGACAAGCTTCATTAGAGTTTCTATGTTTGGCTCTTCATAGAAGGGAGCAAGAACGAGATGTTAGTTGCATAACTGTTAGCTGAACAGAAAGTAAAGCTTGAGATCTGGGAGAAGTGACAGATCAATCGGGTAAGCCTGGGAAAGAACCAGAGAAAATTACTACTCTCCAGCGTCAAGCTGAAACACTAATTAGAGACAATACAGTCAGGATAGAGGAATTACAGAATATCTACACAAGTACTGTAATTTAAGATTAGTAAATTTCTTTAAGAGTTGGAAAGAATAAGTCTGCTATTATAGGGAATTGTCAAACTGCTTAGGTTCTATTTCAAAAGGAGTGTCTAAAGTCCTTAAAGATGGAATTGTGAAAGCTTTCTTACTGCATATGAGGAGACCTCTACAATTAAGCAAGTTTGAGATTTGGGACTTCAAACACTTACCACTATGCATTGCAGGGGGAAGACACCACAACGCAGCAAAGATAACATCTTAAAAACAAATCGCAAAAAGAATCAACTCCAAGGATGTTCCATTGCTTGTTCCATTTAGGAATTGATGGACAATAGTATACTACAGCAAGGAAATGGTTTTGAACTTCTGGTGGATTATGCCAAAAACCATAAACTAATTTTCTTCTAGGTAAACAAGAACATGGAGAGTCACTAAAAAGTGTTCTCTCAAAAACTACAAGATTGGGAAAAGTGTAAAGAATATGACCAAAGAGACAGAAATTCTTCATGATATTTTGATGAACTATACATTGCCATTAACCAATCTAACTGAATCTAAGGTAGACCAGATTGTACCTAGCAAACTCCTAGCAAAAACATGTGAAATATAACTGTCATAACTAATTCCAAAAAGCACTGCTGCCCTGCAAGGCAAGGCAAATTTTACCAGCAGTCTTCCCCTGGTACAGGGAAAGGCTGCAACACCCCCATTCCCCCTTCGTACCCCAAATCCCCTCTCACTTCTTTAGCCAAAGCATAAATTTACCCAGCCGTTATACAAAGTCATGCACAGATGTCAGAATTACAAGGATCTCTTTATGCTCTATCACTGCCCACACGTACAAGCAGCAGGCAGGACACAGCCCTACGAAATGTGGCTAAAACAGAATAAGAAACTAATCACTCTATTGCTTGATTCCACATTTCAGTCTTTCTGGCATTATTTACAAAGTGAGAAAAGGAGGATAAAGATGATGGAATTTACTTGCTTAGAAGTTGAACTTTCTTCCCGTCTTTGAGAATGGTATCCAGACTTTAAGTTATGTGCCTGTTTTATTAGATGATGACCAGAAATGCATTATAACAGTCAAATAAGAGGTAGAGCGGGTTTTCCATAAAACAGTTTGTCCATTCATTTGCAGTGTACATTACAATATCTACTACTGACTACGTGTTGTTACAAAAACCCTACGCTATGTCAGCATGCTTTTTACACAGTTGCATTCCAGTCACAATTTCAATCGTATGCAGATTGCTAGTGTTTTTATTGCTGATACACACATACAGTTTTAATCATCCTCCTAGAGAAATTCAGCAAGCGATCATCAAAGTATAAAAAATAAAAAAGAAACTTCAGGGACCAGTGGGGAAAAGCATCAGAGCACAGTGGCTAGCCACTTACTGTGAACTCACAGTGGCACTTAACAGTGACCCCTTGCAAGGTCTTTAGGTCAAGTGTAACAAAGAGCAAAAGCTCTGAATGCTTACTTGAGTGCTGTGCAAGGGCTCGCTGCTGCAAAGTCTTGTATACGCAGGCTTATTTAAGTGAGCAGATCTTTAAAGTTCAGTGGGAAGTGCTCACGTGTCAAGTTAGTTATGTGTAAGTCTTTGCAGGAGCAGACCCCTAAGTATGGAAGGAGGTTATGTTCTGTTTTTTTAAATAACACCTTTCTGAATCTGGAGAGCTGTTTTTCTTACCTGAAGTCTAGTATTCATTTCCAAGAAGTAGAAATTCTTACTGGAGTCCACAAGGAATTCTACTGTTCCAGCAGAGGAATATTTTACTGCTTTGGCAAGAGCTACTGCTTGTTCTCCCATTGCTCTTCGAGTTTCAGGGTCTAGAAAAGTGCTACAATACAGAAACAATGCCTTTCTTTAGTTAAAAAAATAATTATTAAATCATTTAATCTTCTGCTTAAATTACCACCAAAAGAGGACAGCATTATTTAAGTTATGAAAACATGTCAAGACTGTCAAATGTATGCCTTTACATCTATATTGCTCCTAAATAGATATACTGCATGCTTTGCAATTACTGCTAATGTACAGGAAATTCAGGATAAATAACGGTATTCTCTAAAATATAAAATAACAGAACACAACTTTTTTAGAACACTGAGATCTATAGTAATGTAAGTTCAATGAAAATACATACAAATCCATTATATTTTAGAAAGCATACCTATTTGCAAAAAAACCCGTAACTAAAAAAATCCATCCAATGGAAATATTAATACCAAAATACAAGACAGGAGGTCTAAGGGGAAGTTGTTTTCTGACTCTTAATTAAAACAGCGTGGCCGCTTCATTGATATTCTATGCAATAAAGAAGTTTTGGAAATTAATGAAGTATTTATTTGGGCCTCTTATGTGAGTAAGATTGCAATGAAGAAGAGTTGGGCATTCATAGTATTTAACTAAAACACCGTCAACAATATCATGACTTAAACCTTTATATCCTGTATCTCCTCCCTCAGCTTTACTTGTAAGCTGAAGACTAATTATCAGTGTTTGTTAATTGCAATTCATTCGTTTCCACAAATCCTGGACACACTCAAGGGCACCCAAAGAGCAGCTCAGCTACCACCTTGGGAGCCACTGTGAACACTGCCCAAATACCAAGCCTTCTCATTTTAAGAGAGCAACATGCCGCTTCCACTGGTCCAGTGAATTGAAAGACTCGGGAAGGTATGTATTCTGCTTGTTACTCTCCTCTGTACTGCAAATTCAGATTTAGATTAACCTATGCAAATTGTTAATTTAGAGCTAGAGAAATTTCTGTGGCTTTCCATCAAAGCTGTGAAACTGGTTGCCCCTCACCCTGATACACTGACCTTCAATGAAAGACAACATGTGGCTGTTCATCTTATATGAGCTTATAAATATGCTTATTATATTTCTGTGGTGACTTAGATTAGGCACATAACTCTGCTATCATTTTAAAAGTACTTTAAGGGAATAGGAAGTCATTTCTACCTTACCTCTAAGTTACTGTTTAAAATTAAAATACCAAATGTTATGTGTTTCTTGAGGTGTCCTCAACAGTGAGTCCTAATTCTGCAAAGGAGCAATCAGGAGCCTCCACATATCTGAAGTGGCCCCATCAAAGTCAGTGAAGCTCCATCTGGGGCCCAGGACTGCACTCAGACAGAAGCCAGTGTTGGGTTAGGACTTATCTTTCAGTACTTAGTATGGGGTTTTTCACTGAGACCTGAACTCACGGAAGAGCTAGAGACTTCTGCCACAACAAGCCATATTTGACACGACACAAAAAAGTGAGGATATACCTAAGCAAACTGGGAGACAATGGAATACTTGTCATTACAGGAAAAGTGCTACTTAGCACCTCCGTCCTTCCAGTGCCCACGTGGGCAGATTCTGAAGGACAGTAGGGCAGGCATTTTCAGACTTTAGGAAAAAAATTCTTTCACGGCAAACAACGGGATCAACAGGAAAAGGAAGTCAAGTCTGATCCCAAGAAAGCTGTCAGATCCCACACCAGATCAAAGGAAAAAACAGAAGATGTGCAAAACTGTGTCGTACCTATCAAAAACAGGCACTGGTAATGTAAAAAAGTTTCATAATATTTCTTATTTTGATTCAATAAGAGGATAATACGTTAACAAAAAATCAACAACCTATAATTCAATTTGGGGTTTCTGCAGGGTTTTGATCATGAAAGCTCAATGAGTGGCTTACGAAGAACAGAACCTTTTCAATATTGGCTTCATACTCTATTTCTAGAATAACCATTATTACTTCTCATATGGATGAAAGACAGTTACTCCCCTTTATTCCAGTGGTGTCCTCCCTATGTTTGTTAAATGTAGGTCTGAGATCTCTCTGTTCACCTCCTGCTGTAGCCAAAGAATGGAACAGAGGTGTCACACTGCTAAAAATTGATCTCTGCCACATGGTTAAGCTTTATGCTCTAAAATGACTCGATCATCCCTGCAATCAGCTAGGTTAATTAAGCAAAGTTTTCCTATTCCCCTCTGCTGCTTTACCTTTCGTATACATTGTTGCTCCCTTCTTTAACAATGCACCTTTTACAACTGAAATAACTCTTCTCCAATCTAATTAGGCATCACTTGAAAACACAGCATTTTAAACCTGACTTCAAACCTTTTTCTCACACATATACCTGTTATTCTTTCAACCAAATAGCTCCTATGGCAGCATGAAGGCTGCAAAATAAAAAGGATTCGCAAGATAAGAGCACCAAAAAGAAAAAATCAGACCTGACGTTTCACTCATAAGGCCTTATTCAAACTATTGTAAAGTTGATCAAAGACAATACAATTGGTTTGTTCCATTGTTTCTACATCCAGAGAGATGACCACATGGGCAAGATGTTACCTCTCTTCTAGTTCATCAGATAATGTTTCCCAAAATACCTCCATCATCTTCACTCACAGACAAGGTTGAGATTTTGAAAAGTACAGACCATTACACTGTCAGTGGAAACTTACTGCTCAGCTCAGACAAAAAAAAAAATTTCATCAATAACACTTACCCTTCCTCTGAAGATACCACTACACTGGGAGAGAATAGTACCTTCATTTTCTAAATGTCAAGGTCAGCTTACCTACTCTTAAGAAATAGTTAGCCATACTGTTTGTTTAAAAAAATTACTTACCTACAGAAATCATTCTCCTTTGAGATTATCTATTACGTACTACCACACTGTGGGTATAAATATGCTAAAGTATTTGAGAACACAGTTTTGCCCCCACATCTAAACTGTGCCCACCAGTGAATCATGTACACAGTCACAAACAGAACAGGCTCGCTGTTTCTCTTAACCCCAAATCCTTCACGGATTTCTAGACAGAGTGATAGGAGATGTAGAGTCTGATATACATACATGCAGCACAACTCTAAGGAAAGCTTGTACGTAGAGTCTAGTTCAATAACATACCTTTCTGCTAAGTTCTTGCCTATAGACATTCATTCAAATTTTCGGTGGCTTCAAATAGCACCTTGGCAGTTAATCTGGAATATGATCCTGAAGTACTTGGCATCATACTGAGATCTTTCAGAGAGAGCTTAGTGCTTGGAGAAAGTGAAAGAAGTTGCTGTCTGTGCACCTTCCAAGGACAGAAACATTCCTGAGAGAAGCTAACAATGGAGCATGCAAAAAAGGTCACAAAAATAGTTTAGCTGTTTCACTTGCATTCTAATGCAGTCACTTACTGGTAAACTAACCTCCCTTTTAAATCTTCTGCCCGTTAGATCTTTCTGTCACAGGCAGAAATAGAAAGAAACATTTTTGTCCTTTGAAGTGAAACTGAAAGAACATCTTTCAATTTAAAAAGACACTGCAAAACCAACATCTAGGATAGTTAGGGCAATCTCAACTCTGAATATATGCAGCTAGAAAGAAAAAAAAAAAACATAATAAACAAATGATTTCCTGCCCGAGATGAAACTCAGGGAAATTTTGGGAAATTGTTGAGAGACTGTCCTAAGAATCACCTTATTCTGAAAGTCTTGGATGCTAAGGTTTAACCCAAAGGACATGGAATCAGTGGAGAAAAGCAGAGACAACAAAGGAGAATAAGCAAGCAGCAAGTTCTAAGGACTTGCTCACTGTGGATGCTAATACAGATCTTGCATGCTAGTACAGAGTACAATGGCAGGACGCTGTTCCATCATTACTTGTCCAGGAAAGGCCTGAAAATGTAGAGAGAAGGTTTAATACCCAGTGTCCTGAAGCTTAGCATTTTGAGATATGACAGTTAGAGACCGCACCTCAAATACTGTGTTCAGTTTTGGGCCCCTCACTACAAGAAGGACGTTGAGGTGCTGGAGCGTGTCCAGAGAAGGGCAACGAGGCTGGTGAAGGGTCTGGAGAACAAGTCTTATGAGGAGCGGCTGAGGGAACTCGGGTTGTTTAGCCTGCAGAAAAGGAGGCTGAGGGGAGACCTCATCGCTCTCTACA
>NW_008794408.1:2482584-2517115 GCF_000699145.1 Aptenodytes forsteri
TGGTGAGGGGTCTGGAGAACAAGTCTTATGAGGAGCGGCTGAGGGAACTGGGGTTGTTTAGTCTGGAGAAAAGGAGGCTCAGGAGAGAACTTATCACTCTACAACCACCTGAAAGGAGGTTGTAGCGAGGTGGGTGTTGGTCTCTTCTCCCAAGTAGCAAGTGATAAGACAAGAGAAAATTGCCTCAAGTTGCACCAGGGTAGGTTTAAATTGGATATTAGGAAAAATTTCTTCACCAAAAGGGTTGTCAAGCATTGGAACAGGCTGCCCAGGGGAGTGGTTGAGTCACCATCCCTGGAGGTATTTAAAAGATGTGTAAATGTGGCACTTGGGGACATGGTTTGGTGGTGGACTTGGTAGTGCTAGGGTTACAATATGATCTTAAAGGTCTTTTCCAACCTAAATGATTCTACGATTCTAAATGGTATTCAGTGGAGGATCAAATCCTTAATCTCTTTGACTGCTACAGCAAAGGATAGTGCTGGATGATCACAGTGAGTGGAAGGGCCTTTGCATGGCACTTCTCCATAACAACATTCCAAAATCTTAACTTTGGGCATCAAATAGTACAGATAGCCAAGTGCCTCCGAACAGCTGGACATTCCTTCACCCAAGCGGTGAGGCAAAAGTTAAAGCACTTTAAAAAGCTTCCAACAGGTTCTGAAATGGTTAGGTAGGACACCTGCTCTCACCAAAAGTGAAGCTTAAGAGCACTCCTTTGAGCTCCAGTTATTGAATAGGAAGTCAGCTAAGGCTCTTGTATATTTCCTTTCTATCGATCCATTTACTTTAGATTGATCCTAAAGGATCAATGGATTTTCTGATAAGCTTATGGGCCTTGTTTCTCCACACAGGGAAGAATCCCTTATTAATCACTCTAGCAGACAGGAAAATACAACCACACCCTTGCATTTTTTCTTGCCAAAGTACACTGTCGCATAGCAACTGTCTCTGAAAATGAAAGAGAAGAGTTTGGGCAGAGGAAGAAAAAACAATAAACTAAGGAACAACAACAGACTATTAAAATGTTACTCATCTGTTTAAATTTCAGCTTCTGTGGTGAAATGAGAAGCCAACAGCATCTTCCAAAAAGGTGTGAAGCTAGAAGCAAAGAAAATTACTGTAAATCACTGGAAGTTTTGTGTAGCACTAACTTTGCCCAGCACTAACTAAAAAACTGGAGATGATTCGATATGTCTTATTGTCTGTGCTTCCCAGAACAGACAGAGTAGGACAACTGACTATGTTAAAAGGGTATAAGCAAAGTTTGTCAGTCTCCTATTTGAAACTGGGGGATTGACCACCGTGAACACCAGGGCTCCCTTGAATACTGTAGCCTCATCAGGGTGTGAACTAAAAAGCTTTCTCTCCTCAAAAGTGAGTTTTTTGTTTGGTTTTTTTGTTGTTGTTTGGTGGTTTTGTTTTTGTTGTGGGTTTTGGTTTGGTTTTTGTTTTTTTTTGTTTTTGTTTGTTTGTTTGTTTGTTTTTTTACAAGAGACTGAACTTCCCTAGGAAAACTGGACATTTTTACCATGACCCCATAAGGATAAGTTCAACAGCTGCAGACTTAGCTTTAAGAAAATCATAGAGATTATTCTCAAAGCCAAAAGGCTCTCAACAATCAGTCTCTTAAACTAGGAAAAATCATCATAGGAAAAAAGTAAATCAAAAGAGGCTTGAGAAGAGGCCACCATCAAAAGCCCTGAATTGTACAAAAGACAAATAAACATTTTAGCCCACAGCATCCCTATCTCCTGGGCTTCATGAAAGGAAAAAAAAAAAGCTTCAACCTATCTCAGAGCTCTTAATGGCAGCTACCATTTAAAATAGGAGAAAAAAAGGACTGCTGAGGACTTCATATTTCCTCCACCCAGCCATACAAGAAAAGGTGTTTCCAGGAGTCATTAATCAATGAGACTAACTGAAACAGCATTCACAGGAAGGGCTAACTTCAGGCTTTAGGGTCTCTATGGTGTCTCACCGAAGTTAGTACCCTGCTTATCTGCAACAGTCTTGTAACCCTTTGTAAATAAATGGATTCTGCAGCAAACTGCAAGTGGCTGTAAGGCAGATAAGGCTTCCAAAGCTGTCAGTAAATGTCTGGCAGAGTCTAAAACATTCAACAACGAGAAGGAAGAAGAGTTTTCACGCCAAATTTTGGAAGCTATTGACTTGCCCACACTCTTTTGTACAGTTATAGGAAGAGATAAGAAAACTTACTGGCAACTCTAAAAGAGAAGCCCAAGATAGTTAAAAGGCTGATATTTCTGATGAAAGAAAACACTCTGATCACAGTTGGCTGGTGAGAGAAAAAGATATCACTCCCTTTAATTGACCACAGGCATGGAGAATAAGCAGGCAGTAGCGGCAGGCAGCACCTTACGTGTACTCCTGAGCCAAAGACTCTCCTCTCTTAAGTGCTTAGGTATACATATATGCACACGCACATTATATCAGGACCTGAAGACTTCACGCTTCACAAACATAGTAAGATCTTCAGGCATAAGGCTTCCGAGAAATCCACAAGCACTACCAGGAAGCAACAACAGCTATTTAAGCATTTATTAGTGGGTTTGTATCCTTAGATTTAAACTTGTTTTTTAATTTAAAATCTAGGTCATAAACAGTGCCAGTCCCACAATTATGTTCCAACATTAACTTATATGATGCCTCTAAATAAACATCATTTGAATGATGCGCTTTTCCTCTAAAATATCCTTATATGATGTTGATATAATATCCTTATATCATATAATATCATATCCTTATATGATGTTTATATGATATACTATTTCCATCCTTATATGATGCCTCTAAATAAAGATCATTTGAATGATGTGCTTTTCCTCACATCCTAAATTGTTACATCACATAGTTCTGTGCTATAAAATAATGGCAAACCCATCCCAGCTGGTGAACACATTACACCGGGAATTCCCACGGGTAGTGATATACCTGTGTCTGGTTTTCTGAAATCAGAACTTCCTTCTGCCCTTTTTTCTACACATATTCTCTGATGAATGCTATGCAACAGAAAACACAGCAAGACCGTACCTTGCACAGCAGCAATGTATTTCAGCTCCATTTGAAATCAGTGGGATTAAGATCATTTAGTACTTTTGAGTTACTGGACACCTACATCTATAGTTCACTACCATGAATGGTACTAAAAGAGGCATAGAGTATTTAGTACTTCATGTTCCATTTCAAATAGAAATAAACAGTACTATCTGGCCCTCTCACAATTACTATAACATAGTCAAAGATCTGTATCTGTGGTAAAATGAATACTTTTTCCATATTTTATCTTACTCATAAATCCAAAAGTTGAATGGCAAAGAAAAGGAAAAATGTCTCAGATATATTAAGAAAGCCATCTCATATACCACATATTTGATCGTTAAGATCCATATCCATTTTATAAGATCATGAAAGAAATTAACACCACAACACCTTTCTTCTTACAGAAAGTCATCATGAAGCAAGATCAAAACACCCTCAAGTACATCATCAAAACCGCATTACAGTCAAATGACTATAACTTAAACATTTATTTATTTTCTTTGTGGTTTTTAATAGAATAAAATTTGCTTGCATTTATACAAGAAATAAAATCAGCAGCTTTCCAAAAGTGCTTTCAATAACTATGAAGCTGCATCAAGAGTGTAGTATACATACCTCGGTGCTTCCTCCACAACTTTTTGGTTTCTCCTTTGAATGGAGCACTCTCTTTCATTCAACCACAAGGCATTACCATGTTTATCTGCCAAAACCTGAAACTGTTACACACTGCTATTAACAAACAAAACAGATGTTGCATACAGCCTTTTGACATTATACTATTATGTAGCATTCAGTTTAATTTAAAAATAATTTTTTTCCAATCTAGAAATAAAGGTTGGGAAAAATGCTAGTGTAGAAAATTAATTGTATATGAAATACTAATTTAATGTTCCTCCAAATTCTGAACAGGGTTATTTTAAAGCCTCTATATAGAATTTATATATGGCAAAAAAACATGTCAAAATTTGTGAAAAGCTCCCAAAAGTTCATAAATCAGAAATAAAAAGACTGAAATAAGATTAAAACTATATTTTCAAGCATTTAAAACTGTATTGCATAATGAAATTACTCAGAATCATATTGTTAAGCAATATCTTGTGTCAACGAAGGAGAGAGAAATCTCAAAGGATGCTGAGTTTTGCTCCTGAATTACACACAAAAGTTTTCAGAAACAATGCCTAACAGAGCCTTCTCAGTAAGCAAACCACAGCACCCTATCTTTAACGAAGAAGAAAAAGTCTTCAGAAACGTTGCAATCTTTTACTACGAAGAATAAAATTTGCTACTTCCTCAATATTTTCAATGGAAATTAAAGCAGCAGTTTCAATGAATTTCTCAAAAATCAGGTGTCAACTACAGTTCTTGGCTGCAGCTTCAGTTCATGGAAGAGTTAAACATACAGTCAAGCATCTAGATTCAACTACCTAAATTAGACATTAGAAAAAAACACAAGTTTGGCGTAACAGAACTCTCAATTGATTCTGCAACTTCACACTGGAAGGAAAAGTAAGAAAAGGAACTCTATCCCTTTATGAAATCGACTGTACAGTGCAGCCATTTCCAATAGCAGGATACTGGATTTAAGGATGCAAGTAGACTTCTTCCAATCTTATGAAGTTATATTCTACACTTATTCTTGGAACAATTTCTTTCACTGCAGACCACACCTGCTCCCTTTCTTCCTTATAAAATTTTCCCTCTAATCCATTTTTTTCCATCTTCCTGCTCTGATCTGCGGGAACCTGTGCCAATATTCATGCTTCATTCTTTAATAGTGCAGTTCTACACTGAAAACAGACAAGATAAAAAAAAGAAGACAATCTTCCTCAAACTGCGTGAACTCAACCATATCTACTCACATTTGTGACAACGAATCTGTATTATTTATTATTCCTTTTAGCACCACAGAGTGAGTATGGCAGTAAGCAAGATGAATTCCTGCATCTATGACACCAATGTTTGCTGATGCGTGAATAATCTGGGTAGATGTGACTGAAAACAAGGCACTGATCTCATGAAGACAACTTGCGTGCACTGTGCGCCATCGGACCCAGAGTGCTCCGCACTCTGTAGGATCAGACTTATCTTTTCCTCAGAAATTCTGTTGCACTCCCATAAATTTATGGAGCTTTCTAGGGGAAAAATCCCCTCTAGAGAGTTCTACACGATCGATGACTTTGGGAGTTCCTAAACTACAGCTTGTCCCAGAACCCTCTTCCCTGCCCAGGGGAAGGTTTAGCAGCGGCAGCACGAGGGTACTCCAGCCGACTGCCAGATTCTGTAACAGGTGACTCAGTACAAAGCCAAAAAAAAACAAAAACAAAAACAAAAAAAAAAACCACACAACAAACCACAAACCAGCAGAGTCTAAAGCAACTTCCTACCCGAGTCCTAACTCATCCGATTCAGAACTAAACATCACGGAGCTCTACAGAAACTCATTTGGAAAGACAAAAGACTTTTTTGATCTTTTTTATTCTTTTTTTAATATTAAAATAGTACCTCTAGGGCATAGCATGGTACTCAGATGGAAAATTGCTGTCCTGTAAGTAGAATGATTCTTTGTGAGCACTTCTGTTTCATTGTTAGAAAGCCTACAACCTTCCACAGAATTCAGCCTCATCAAAACAAACCAACCCAAAAGTCCTGGAATATTTCAATAAAAATGAGTTCCTGTGCTTCTCTTCTCTCTCTCTGTATTTTCCTGGAGGGGATAATAAAATATTTTTCAGGCCAACTAGTAAATATTTTCTTTCACTTCAGGACATTTCTTGTATCCTACTTAATTTCTGCAACCTAGATCTTAAAATAAATGTTTTTCCATTATCAGTTAATATGGCTCAAAAAGACATACATGAGCATTTACTATGAAACTATAATTATAAACAGAATAAGCAAAACAACATCTAGTGTTAGGCTTTTATTTTCATTTTGGGTCCACTGTTTTCATTATCAGAAACTAAAGAAGATACTTACTTCATAAAACAATTAAATTTCAGAAGACATTTACAGAATGTTGAAATCCTCATCTCTGAGATGACGTGAGATTCCAGCCCACATCTCACTAAAAACGCATGTCACAGCTACAGCTTTTTTTCTAAATATCTAAATATTCCTAAAAGAAAATGTCCTGTTTCGTGGGATTAGATGATTATGACATTGGTATATGCTATGTACATCTATATGCCAAAATAATTAAATATAACATATCACAACCTCTCCTACATGATTCAGCTAAATTCTATTTCCAGTTGTAGGATTGCTATTTAGCCAAGTAATAGTTAGACATTCCATGTACTCTTACTTTAAACTCAGGTCCTTTATATCAGATATTTCAGGAGAACAAGACTTCAAATCAGTTCAAGCATAAAGTCTATTTGGACTCTATTTTCCTGTTAATTGTTTTAGTCTTTTCTCATGTTTTACAAAGTGATTGTTTTATAGCTAGACACAGGAAACCCCTTATTTAACAATTTTAAGTACCAATGCTTTGGAGCTATATGAGACCGTTAATGTTCTATTTAAAAGTTACTGCTAAATGAATAAATATTTGGCATCTGCTCTCAAATTGTTTGTATATTTAGCAGTTTGAAAATGAACCAAGGTCAACGTCCTAAAGCTGATTAGAACATGAAGTTTAAAATGATAGGCTATGATACTGTTAAAAGGTACCATCAAAGTGTTTGTGTAAGGAAAACAACGTTCATTGTACACTTATAAGTAAAATCATGAATTATTAATGGCAAGACTATTTTGTTTAATCTAGGCAAAATTATTTGACTGCTCTTAAATACATTACTGCCTCCTTTTTTTGAGGTAACCTTTTTTCAGCCTAGAAGAATCAAAACAATGTAAAATTTGCCCCCAACTCATGAAAGTATGGAGGAATCATTCTCATCTAACTTCAGTTATCAAAGAGTCAGTAGAATGAAGCTCCCAAATCTGCAAGCACTGAAAGGAATAGATCTTTAAGGTGTTTTGATTTGCATACCAAAAAAAAAAAGGCAAAGGTAGTCAAAAATTATTAGCCATAGCAAGAGAACATAGGACGAAGCTCTAGCAATCTGACCTCTTTTGTAACCTAAGACTAATGCTGAAACTAAGTGTTCGCTATATACCTTCCCGTGATCCTTCAAAAGAGAATAAGTTGGGGCTTAAATTTCATTTTTACAGACTGTTTCTTCATTTCACATATGCAATAAGTTAGCCCATGCACAGACAAGTTTTACAAAGAAAGTTAAAATAAATAAAAACATAGGAAGTATCAGGTTTGAATGGGCACATATCTGGCGGAGTAAAACACATTAATTATTTCTCTCTTACAAATCATTCCACACCATCAAATTTATTGTTGTTGGCTCATTCACTTATTGAGCTACTGTCAAAATACTTCAGGCTCTCACTGTAAAAGAAAACATGCCACAACTTAGAAAGAGTTTATATTTTGGACAAAAATAAATGAAATTTGTATTGAGAAAACTGACATACTCCATATGGATTTCTTGTCAGGAAAGATTATTTCAAGGCTATTGACAAACACAATTTAGTTGCCTACATAAGATCAAATACATGACAAATTTTAAAATCATAATTTTGTTAAAGAGTCTGTCCAAACCAAACAAGTCTTGTTATGCATTAGCACATCTGGCTTAACGCTAGACCCAATAAACGATATAAATGGTCACAACCCAGAAGTTAAGGAGAATACACCTGATTTTGAACCACAAACAGCCCAAAATGGAACACAAATCCTCCTGAGTTCCCAGGGAGCATTAGATACTTCAGAACAGAATCCAAAATACTGACAAAACCACCTAAGGCTTGCAAGAAAAATGTTAAGCATGGCAGGGCTTGAACTCCTACATCCTCTGCTGCACTCAAGCACTGCAATCAGGACCCAGAGTTCAAGCTCCAGCCCTCAGGACAGATGCCTACAACCTTTTTTTTTTTTTTTTTTTTCCAACGCACTGAGCGCGGTTCATTGTCTTCCTGCTAAAGAAAGGCTAGAGAATAAAAACAGGAAGGCTGTATTGCGTATGATAGCCATGCAGTTTGAGCAACGGCCCAAGACACAGGAAAACACAAGACTCTAGGCCTTTTTTAGCGGCGTGTTTGAAACGTTTTGAACTTTGATTAGTTTAGGAGTTCAAATCTTATTAAGTAAATAATAATAATAATAATACTACAAACCTGGATTTCTATGTGACGAGGATTATCAATGAACTTTTCTATCAGTAAGCGATCATCACCAAAACTTGAAGCAGCTTCTTGAGATGAAAACCTAAAACCTTCCCTTAAATAATGAAAACAAAAAGAATAATCCATATTTAGAAAGTTAAGTCAAGTTCTGAAGTATACAAGGAGAAGGAATGCTTATTCATTCCAGTCATCTGGCAGTTTTCATCAATTAACACACACATCCAAAAACCAAGTGTTACCATTTGCATTTGATTCTTTAATGAGCATCCCTTTTTTTCTTTCTTTTCTTACAAAGACAAAAAAATACATTTTCAAAGCACAGAGAATTTCAGAGTGTTTAAAAAGTCTGGGCATTTCCGACATTTATTTGTATGAATTTTCTTTGTTGGCATTTTCTTCTGCAAAAGTAATAAAGTAATCAAATTTTAAAAACCATTAATTACAAAGTACTTGTTATACAGAAGTAAAGGTGAAGCTTACCATTATTTAAGGTACACAGCCCTCTTAATACTCAAGAATAGCAGAGGTTAGTTGCACATTAATTAAAGAACTGCAGATATAATATTGCAGACCTTGTAAATTCAATCGCTGAACACACAACCTGAAGAGGCAATACTTCACTTTATAGAGCATACCAGCTGTACTACTAGTTTTTCCCTGCATTAAAGTATAATTAAGTGTTATACCATGCATTCTGTATACTTCCTTCTGTTTTCTCTTTCACATGTGTAATTACTCAAACGAATAAAGATTGTAAAATACTATATTTATTGACTTTATTTTTCATGGCAGAAAGATTACTCCTATGGCGCATAACTGCTGACAAACAACTTTGTGTACAGCTTTCTCAGGGTGAAATGTACCATAATGCAGGGACCCAAAGGCTCCACAGAAGTTTTCTACAGACTTACTAGCCCCATTTATGTTGATAGATATGGAAAGTTTGGGGTAAGTTTCTGTGAAATTGAGTACTGACATACAGCAACCCTGATATTTGTGCCCTGAGTAAGAACTACGGCACAACTTATTTGAAGTTTCCACACTTCCATCTCTTCAATCTAGTTCAATTCCCTACAATATAGAGATGCATATGTTTAAAGGTATTTCTTCACCTTCTTTCAAGATTGTAGAATATATGCTGTAATTTTGAGAGATTATATTCAATGTACAATCTTTCCTAAATTTATATTTAACTTCAATGTATTGTATTACTTAATGAAGAGAAAAAGGGACATCAGAATTTGTGACTCTGTACACTACCTGATCCGTCCAAAAAACCAAAGTGAGGTAACAGACAGCCGTACACAATGTTTGAGCTTACTGAAACAGATTTAGAGCTATTTTAACTCCTATATCAAAGGCTTTGTTTCCTTTTGTAAACATTCTATCAGACAGTTTTATGCACAATTGACTATTTTTCCTTCATTGAAGTATGTGCTAATTAGAAATCTAAACTGCAATACTTGTTAAAAAAAAGTCAGGTGCCTAATTATCTAATCCATACATCTGTAAATCTCTTTAAATTATGTATAACCAGAATGACTATCTCAGTCAGGTATTCTGACCTTGTTTGTATCTTACAAATCTGTGCAGTTGCATTTGTTCAGTGATAAAATTACCATAAACACACTTCACCTTCCTTAAGGAGATCATACTAACCAATGGAGATGGGTCTGAGTCTCTTTATGAATATTAAAAAAAAAAAAAAGAAAAGAAGCTGTTTAGGCTAGAAGAGAATTTGTATTTGAAGCATTATGCTTTCACCAAGCAACAGCCCTACAGAGCCTCGCTGCAAGGAAGATGCTACCCACGCAGCACAACTGTACTGATACATGCAACCAAGTCCAAAACTTTCCTGCCCACGCTAACCCCTGAAAGGAAGTGCAGGGGGACTTGGGACAGGGAAACCTGAGCTTACTGCCCCTATCCGGGCCCAGGTACAGTTTACCATACAAGCAACATGCTGTCTGCAGCCTAATCAAGCCCTGATGTTTGACAAGACACAATCATTCAGGCTGATGTACCTCGCTTATATGAAGACCATCGTTGATACTTCTATGCTACGAGTCAAAGTAAAGAGGCACCCTGGTCAGAGGATTCCTGAGGAGGGGCTCTGCAGAGACCCACACTCCAATCACTAACTGCCTACTAACACGGCCATCCTCCAGCCACCTGCGCTAGACCAAGGGGCAGGGAGGGGGGAGGACAGACTGTCCATTAGGCAATATTGGGCACCCCACACTACAGGGACACCAGCTGAGCCAGTATGCAAGGAGAACAGCAAACAGCAGCAGCTAAGAGGGGCTGTGGCAGGAGATATTTTTGGTAGTTTCTCATAAGGATGAGTTGGTGGTAGAGGTAGTTTTGACAGCAGGGCTTGGGGGAGAGGATGGCATTTTGGTTGCAAGTTAGTTATTTATTCAGGCAAGATTTTCTATTGAGTTAAGGTTTTTCTCAGGTTCTTAGTAACTTTTAGTGGCAGGGTTTTTTTTTTCCCCCCTTTATAAAAAGCAGCAGATTTGCTGCTTTTAGGTGCTTCCATTAGCTTCTGCTAGCTGTTTCCCAACTCATAAATTGGTAGACTGGTTTATGATGAAAAGGGGCCCACAGCTGCCTGCTGCAAGGATGACTCACACCCCAGGTCAGCCACCTGGAGACACACACTGCCAATAAGCTGGAGCACTGCTAACAGTATGGCGCCATGCAGTACACACAGTGACTCCACAGCCCCAGTTGCAGGAGTACCAATCACACATCAGATGCCTTCACCCAAGCTGGATGGGGGGGTGAAAGGCCACCACAGCCCATGCCTAAGGCAGGCAGGGAGCACCACTGCCCCTCCTCAGGGGCAGGGTGGATCATGCTGGTGGGAGCTGCACACTAGTCAAAGCCTAGAGGCATCAAGGGGAAGGAAAAAAAAAGAAAAGAGATCCACCTCAAGCAGCTGTACATAAAGACACATGGCCAAGGAAACAAACAGGAACTGGAGCCTGCATGCAGACACAGAACTGCAACATCCTTAGAACAGCTGAGATGGTGGGACAGGTCTTACAACTGCAGTGCTGCAATGAATGGCTACCCACTCTTTAAGGCAGGCAGTAGGATAGGCTTGCCCTTTTTACGAAAGGACAGGTCAAATATATGAATCTCTTCTCAGGAAAGGGCAAGAGAATGAGAGCTGGAAGGTCTGGATCAAGGAAGAGGCCAGTAAGGGCAATACTGCAGTGCAAATTTGTTAACAGTTCACCTGGCTCAAGCTGACAAAGTGGACAAATTCTTCTTTAAGCAACTCAAAGTCTGAGACCTTGATTGTTTGTGTGGTTTTGTTTTGGGTTTTTTGGGCTGTGGGTTGGGGGGGGGGGGATTCTGCTGTTGTGTTTTTGGTTTTTTGGTGTTGTTTTGGTTTTAAACAGGAAACTAATCTCCCTGACATCTGTTGGAAAAGCAACACAGAAGACCACAAGTTTCTGATGGATGCTGGGGACCTCTCAACACAGACATTAGATGGGCTGAAGAATAATTACCAGTAGCAGAAGAGGATGGAATCAAGGATCTCTTGAGAAATCAACCCATACAAGTCAGTAAGATCAGATGGGATGCTCAGAGAGGTAGCTTATGTCACTGTCAGACCGCTCTCTCATCTTTGAAAGGCTTCAGAGGTCAGGAGAGATTCCTGATGACTAGAGGAAGACAAACATTGTACCCATCTTTGAAAAGAGCATGAAAGAATCAGGAGAACTTTAATTCTAGGAAGAGTCACAGAGCAAGATGTCCTGAAAGCTATTTCTAGACACATGAGAAAGTGACTGAGAACAAACTGAATTTACCAAGAGTATCATGCTTGACCAATCTGTTTGTCTTTTATTACTACACCTATGAATTACAGGACAACAGTAGATATCATCTCCCTCAACTTTAGCAAGACCTTAATGCTCTCCCACAGCATCACTGTTTCCAAGGTAGAATATTACAGGCTACATAGGTGCACAGCTAGATGGGTGAAAAACTGGCTAGATCGTTGGGCTCAAAGTTAGCAGCTCATCCTCCACATGAAATCCAATACAAGGGAATTTCCCTAGGAATCTATTATCCTGGAACCAGTTTAACCTCTTTATCATTGACCTGGAATGCACCACCTCCAGTCTGTGGACAACGCTAAAACAGGGTCATCAATATACTCAAGGGCAAGGCTGCATTTCAGAGAGACCTAGACAGTCTGGAGGAATGGGCTCACAAGCATCTTGAGTTTCCACAAGAACAAAGGCAGAGTCCTGTAGCTAGCACAGACTAACTGTGCTGTATCAGTACAGACCGTGGAACTGACTGGCTGCTTAAGATGACTTGGAGGTCCTGGTGGATAACAGGCTGTGATGCAAGTGAACAGTGCACCCTGACAGTAATGAAGGCTAATTAAATAGTGGGTTGTTATCAACTGCAGCATAGCCAGTAGACCAACAGCAGCAATTATTCCCCTTTACTCAGCACCTGTTAGACCACACCTGAAATACTGCATCCAGTTTTGGACACTCCTAGGACTCAAAGATGTTGATAAGCTCAAGTAAGATGGTCAGAGCACACCAGGACTGGCATAGTCAACCAGGCTTGTTGAACCTGAAAGACAACAAGGCCTTAGTGGACATCTAATAGCAGCCTCCCAGTACTTAAAGAGTTTACTAAGACAATGGAGCCAAGCTCTTTATTGCAGTGCACAGCAGAAAAACGGGACAGTGGTCAATTTGAAGTGGGCAATTTCCAACCAGACATAAGGAAAAAAATGACTGGAAAGAACTAAAACTGCGCAGGCTGTTTAGAGAGGCTGTGAAAACTCAATCCTTGGAGGTTTGCAAGACCCAACTGGGCAAAACTCTAAGCAACCAGCTTCAAATTCAGTGCTGATCCTGTTCTGAGCATGAAGCTGGATGATGTGATGTCCCTAGGTCCCTTCAAACATGCATGTTTCTATAAGGGATAGAACAGGATGTCTTTAAAGGTTCCCCTCTCTCCCTACAGTAAATTTATCTACACTGAAGTATAAGTTGTACAAAAGCATTTACTAACCTTGCCACAAGCTTTCTTGTTGTCTGAAGTGAGATAGCCTGTGCCAACTTTCTGCCTCCAGCTCAGAGATCAGCATTGCTGCTTTAATTAAAACAACCACTTTCACTGGAGGCAGCCATACACTAATAAAAGACTGCAGTAATTATGTAATATTTCAGTTTCCAATATCAGGAAACAGTAAAAAAATAGTATTTTCTTGTCAAGGCCAGAATTAGAAAGGCCGTTTAGTTAAAAACAGATGTATGATAACCACTAGTACAGTAGAATCCCTCTAAAACCATGACTGGTAAGTTAAGTAACCAATAAATACTCAAATGTTGTTTGATTTTACATACAAAACCAAAATCCATTGCTTCAGCTTGACTCCAAGTTTAAAAAACTAAAATGATCTAGTCACAGCATTTTACGTATGTTTACACATGTAGCTGGCATGGAAATCTGTGTTTAAAAAAACAGTTTCTAGGAAACACTGTTCTTCACTCGTCCAATTGACTCCTTCCCCTTACCTGAACACTTCTACAGCATATACCTGTGCAGGACAGACCAAGCATGCCAAACCCATACACTCCCATTTTTGCAGAGCAGTCTGACAGGCCAAATGCACTGCTTTGGGGACGTAATAAAATTCAGTGTACAGGCTTGTAATAGGGAATGCTGTTCAGTTTTTTAAAGCATTGTCCTCATACTGCACATTTCGGATTTCCTTTGCCTCGGGAGGTTGGGGATTCAGAATGATTTGTTACATATTTTCCACTTCAACTTCTTCCCGTTCCAGTGTTCATTCCTTCAGAGCCATTGGAAAATTACAACATCAGGAAAAAAAAAAATCAGACATTTCTGAAGGAAGGTGGGAAACTGCAGAAGATTATTGCAGACTACAAAAACAAATTTGTTAGTAGTTCTCCCACATATCCTGTTGTACCATCCAATGAAGAGCAACAACTGTAGAACAGTGAAAGTAAACACAGCATGGTACCATAGGACCACAGAGGAGAAGTTATAAGGGGTTCTTGGAATTTGAAAGCAGATGTTTGACTTAAGTTCATAAAATTGGCATAAGCACCAAGAAAGAATTTAACAGGACAATTTATATTTTCCTGTTATAAGTTAAAAGACAAAATCTTTCATCTTTCTAAATATCTGTTGCTGAAGCTGCCTTGTTGAAAGTTTTCAAAATAGATACTCACTAAGCATGCAAGATTTCAATATCTATGAAAAGTTACAGAAGTTGAGACAATTGGGGGTGTGGGAGGGGTAGGGGGTGGAATTAGCACAAAGCTCCAAATTTCTCGAAAAGGAATTGTTAGAAGATAATTCAGTACAAGTTTCCAACTTAGAGGTTACCATGTTTGCAGCTGAAACTGCTAGAGAAACTAATTTCTATCTGCAAATCCATGGAGTTTAACACAAGGGCCAGTAGTTCTTCTATGATGACCTGTGATACTGAACCTACAAGCCAGTAAGTGTCTTTGTGTGCAAAGATCCATCACAATCTCTGCCAGAAAATTTAAATCTGTTTTTTGGAGAGGATAGGGTCCTCAAGTGAATTCCTCTTCAGAGCTGTCAGCAGACCATTTGAAGCCATGAAGCCTAAAGACTTAGTTACAGGTACAATTGTTATAAGCATACTGAAAGCAAGAGAGCCTTCTGTTTCTCCACAATCAAAGAAGTGATACAGAAAATTTCTAGATATTCAAACACCTACCCTAGTCATGTTTTGTTGTACTTCATTATGAACTTCATGTTGCCTATATTTTGAAAGCACTTTCAGATCAGGCTCTCTGGGATGCAAGCACAGGGGCTCTTCACATACAAGACCAGAGCTGAGATGATCTAAGACAGAAGTACTTTTAGATACATACAGCAGCAGAACCTTCTCAGGCTGTGAGGAACCTACAAACTCAAATTTAATGTAAACTGCTCTTCAGAAATCTGCACTTCATTTTCAATATAATTTCAAGTGGGTATCTACTATGTGAGAAAAGGGCATCCTAAATTCAACTTATCCAAGCCAAGACAACTGACTAGGGATTACAATAGAGTGAAGATAGGGTTATTTTAATTTCAGATGTGGATTAGTGGCTTGAACTGTACACAAAATTCCACACTAGAACTTGACCGAAATTTGGAAAAAAGCAATACAAGTGAGAGTTAGGAGGAATTCATATCTGAAGAAATACAACAGCAGCCCTACCCAGATAGAGAGGCAGGGGGCAACACGGCAGCCATACACAGTCACATGCACATGAAGAGCTATTTCAAGAAAAAAAAAAAAACATTCTAACAGTGGTAAAACTATTCTATGTTTCTAGTTAGAAATACTAGCTGAAAGTTACAGAAATCTTAGCTATAAACAACATTCTAACAGAGATAAAACTATTCTATGTTTCTAGTTAGAAATACTAGCTGAAAGTTACAGAAATCTTAGCTATAGCTGGAATAGTATCATAATACTTAGAGGATCTAACAAAATTTTCATTATCTGGCATATTTAAGAGATGTGAAGGATGAAGCACCAGTAAGTTACCACAGTGAGTAATTCTAACAGCAGCAATTAAGTCTTTCAGATAAGTCTTTTCCATTTCCAGTGGCTATTTCCATGTCACACCACACAATACATTTAAGCCTTCTTTTAATATTATGCACAGCCAGTTGAGACAAGAAGAAATTTCAGCTATCCTGAAAATCCAAAAGTTTCAAACAAAATTAGTTTATATAAGGCTTTTTTTTCAAATACCATTTGGAATTAATCCCACATGACAAAACCAAAGCAAGTTTACAAATCAAAATATTATCAACAACTCTTCACACTCGTCTTGCATCAATGAACCCTGAAATACAAAAGGCCATTCAGATACTGGGTTCTCAGAGTCTACCAATAGCTGAAAATTAGTTTATTTTTAGGATTACATGGATTTGGATGCAGCAAGACAATACATGGGGTCAACAACTTTTCATGCGATATTAAAACTATCAGATATATTGTTTTGTCAATAACAAGTTGAGTCACCTTCAAAACACTCAGTCAGATGTTGCTCTTCAGACACAAAAAGGAACAATCTTAGTTCCATAACACAATTAATGGACATGTACAACAAATCTTTTACATCATAGATATTTCTTCAAGACAGACTATAACAGAAACCCAAATGCTCCATTTCATATGTAAATGCAAAGTAATTCTGTTTCTATCTTCAGTTCTCTTAATCTCACTTATCTTCCTGCAACAAGTATTTTGCCAATTTAATTTTGCTGCCTACCTGTAAATGTTAGAATAAGCATTCCTCCTTGATATAGGATCAGTAACCAGTGTTGATCTGTTACTCAGTCAAGATGTTCTTTCTCTTAGCACTTTTTAGATATTACTCTATAAAATTACACTGTAGAGACAAGGCTTAGCATAACTAACCAAAAGGATTATTATAAGAGCACCACTGGCAAATAATAAGGAGCTGAATGGTATCTAAAAGGCTTTCCACAAACAAGGCAAGCATCTCATACTAACGTCACTAAATATCACTGGGTCAAAGTAATATCACTAAATTAATTTTGTATGCAAATGTACAAAAACACATCCCTAGCTGGCTGTCAGCTGTATCAGGTGCCTTTTCTAAATAACCGCAACTTTTCTCAAAAACAATAAAATATAAATTGTTCTTTTTTCCAGTTTTTAGGTTTTGGCAAACAAAAATTTAATAGAGAACACAAAAATATGACAGGGAAATCTTGCAGGTGACTAAATTAAACTAAAAAAATTTGAGTTGATTCTAGCATATGTGCTGCGCTCTCCATGTGGAGAGGAAAACATTTAGAAGATTATCTAATTTTGGATCAAATAGGCTTTTTGTTACAAGTCTGAAAAATCCCAAAACACATTTTTCTGTTACATCAGTGGCACATGGGGTTGAAACCAGGCTCCTCACTGCTAGAATATCAGCAGAGAATGGATTGTAAAACTTCTCCAGTCAATAACAAAGCATCTTGAAGTGTTCAGGATTCAGACAACCATTAAGAGATATGAAAATGTCTGTGTGTTTAAACTAACATTGTTTCAAACAGGCAAAAGCACAATAGTTTGCTGAGACAAATATTTTAAACACAGAAGTATGCAATTTATTAGAACACATTCTGGAAACACTGTATGTGTTTCCACACATGAACAATCAGTCTCCATCAACTTTAACAGAACTAATGGCATGCGTTAATGTTTGAGAATCAGGGCCAATAAGTATTCTATCTAACACGCAGACAATTAATATATCAGCATTCTGAAAGGCATAAAGCAAAGTGTTATTTACAGTCTATCATTGGACTAAAGGCAGTTCTAAGTGTTGGTTTTTTACTCAAATTAATGGATCATGTTTTGTAAGGTTTATGCAAAAAATAATTTTAAATAGACACATGCAAACTCCCAAAGTATACTGCTCACTATATGAAAGGGAGAAAACCAAATAATATCCAATTTCTGTTTAACATTTCATATCTGCTCAACTGTCAGCTCACAGTGGCTCAATGGGACTTTGGTAACTGCAGCATTCATCAAGGCAAGCTTTTGGACAGCATCTCACCTGGTCTCTTCATCATCCCAAGCGATTCTCATGCCTTTCCCACCACCACCTGCTGAGGCCTTGATCATGACAGGGTAGCCTAACAGCGGGGAACAATTAGACAGAAGTTCAAACTTTGTTCAGTTGGTCAGAGGAACATGACAACTGACCACATGTCCAATAATGCCAGTAGACAATAACTTCGTTTATTAAAACACTTTGTTTGGAGGGAGAGGAGAGGAGAGATTTTTCTTTTCAAGACTTAGCTGTCAGTGCAGTGATTTCTGAAGCCAAGAAAGGTTGTCTTCTCCATTTCATTTATACCACAAAAAGCACTGAATGAATTTTTCCCAAGTAACAAAGTGATTTATGAATAATGGCATTTGACCTTTGAAGCTCACATTTCTTTAGGAACAAAATTTTGTTCCTTTGTTACTGATGAAATAAGCTATAGCTGTGGATTTTTTTAAAAAAGTTACTAGCAAAATAAGCAGGAGATCTTCGTAAACTATTAGTCAAGAGATTCAGTAAACAAACCTGTATCTTATCAACACTTCTGGTGCAGTACATTTTAAATAACAGAGTACCTCAAAAGAGCTGTGCTACTCAGATATTATGTAATAAGTATCACAAAACAGATTATTACACATTTTTAACAATAAAAAGGGTTTTCCCCAAACTGACAAGTAGTAAGAAAAAAATGAACAGCATAAATCCGACAGCATTGTGCATAACTGGTAATATTTTACTCTCAGAACAAGATACCTTAATATGGGTATGAGTCAGGACCTTAGTTTTTTAAAAGCTAAAAGAGTACAGTAACAAAGTATGCAGTTTAAAAGCAGATTTAGTAATGATTGTTTTTCTTTTAGTACAATATTTTAATTCAAAGCAGCTTCCTAAAGCAATTTCTTATTCATATCAGTGAACTTTACCTTTCTCCCACATGAAATGTACAGAAATTTGAAAATTAAGGATCTGATTAGAAAGTTTTTGACATTTCTAAGATAGCAGAAAATTCTTCAAGCCTTTGCTCTCCAGTACATTTAATGAAAATCATAACATTAAGCCAAATATCAGACCAGCTGATATTGTCTGGCAATAAGAATCCATCAGTCCTTGCAAAGTGAAGACACATTCTTTAAAAGGCTTTAATCTGGGGACAGAAAGGGACATTTGAATATGGTTCCCGATAGAAATGGTAAAGTCTGCTATCATATGTGTAACTAACATTTACAGTTTCTTTCTGGAATGTAGATCTACTCTTGCTCTGTCAAGTGACAGTGATATAGTAGCCTACCTCCTCCCCAAAGTCATTTGACTGAAAGGAGGTTCAGGAGAAGATAATTAAAACCAGCAAGATCTGGAAAACTTTTTGCTTAAAAAGACTGAAGTGGACACACAAAAAAAGGGATGCGATACAAGCATAAGAAACAGTAGCATTGATTGGAAGACAGGAAAGCAGCAACAGTACAAGAGAACATTAAATTAACAAAGAAACAGCAAAAAAAATCAATAAAATAGTTTCCAACTTAACATGTTAGTTATTAGACTGTGGAACCCCATGCTACAGAGCGTTCGTGTGGCTGAAAGCTGCAGAAAGGTAATAGATAAGCATATATAGAGCACAAATCAAGTTCCTATAGGCAGGGATGACCAAAAGGCTGTAAGTCTTCATGCTTTAGAACATGTTCTCCTATGAAATACCTGATGCTGCCCAGAGGGCTATGGGATAAGTCACAAAGTAACAATGGATTTGATCCAGAACTGTAGGTATTTTCAAGGCCTCCACAATCCCAGACATAAGAGGGCACGTGCAAAATAACTCTAGATTGCATGCAGCAAACAGCGAAGTTCAACTCATTTTCATGAAATGCAGTATATGCAGTAGTATATGCAGTATCTACATAAGGACAATTTATTCTATGCTATAGCTGCTTTTCCAGATCCCTGGCAACTGCCAGACTCCTAGACAAGTCACTGGCTATCTTGAAAGAAAGCAAAAAGCACATCTTGTATGATTTTCATGCAAGAAATGAGATTTAACCAGGTAACACTAGTGAACTTACACCTCTGGCAACACTATCACCAGCTGGAGACTCTCTCCAACTCAAGAGGTTGCAAGTCTGAAATTCTGAAATAAGCATTGTTTTAAGCCTTATTATGGCAAACTCACTATGCCAATTTTCTATCACCTGATCTTATTCAGTGTTACACATACTTGAAAAAAATCATTATACTAACAATTTCAGTCTAACAATATCAGTCTCTTGAATGGCTTGCTGATTTTAATTCTGTAAGCAGAGTCTAGTCCTAATTTACTGTTCTTTCATTTCAACAGCAAAATAGGCATGATGGCAGTGAGCCTTAGCAAGTCTTTATATGCCACAGAATATAAAAGTTCATATATCACAACTCATATGGTTAAATTATCAGACAAGATACATGGGTTACTGGTACTACTCACCAAGTGCAGGAACACTTTGCTTCCCCCCCTCTGCCTTTTATGTATACTGACTACATGTCAACCACACCTGTATGCAAGGCAGTTAAAGATTCTAGCGAACCACAATATAGTTAAAAATTTAAAAAAAAAGTATGACCTGTTTTGAAAAGATACATATAGCTTTTTAGGTTGAGAAGGAAAAATTCTTTGTAACAGACCTCTACAAACTAGGATGACAATTAGCAAGTCCCCTGAAAATAAGGGGACTTGAACTTTTGCTCAAATATGCCTTTATACACTACTTGCTCTCTAGGGCATTGAACTAAGCTACTTTGGCCAATACCAAAGACTGATGTGTGCTAAGACAAGGAAGGCTTTGTAGAACCTAAATTTTGCGTACATATTGGGTACAGGATGCTGGGGGATCAGGATGTGTTAATCATCATTCTCCTAACTGCTTTTGCACTATTCAGCAGCAACCAAAATTGCTGAAGTATGCTCACATGAATTGGTTGGATTAGTTGTGGGAAGGGAGAGGCATGCAAACAATTTCTAATAGCATTTAAGGACCCACAATAACAGCAATGAAGAGTCTCACAAAGCAGGCACATTTTTGAGTAGGTGTTAGGTTTTCAACCCTTCCCTCAAATTAGACATCAATTCACATGAAATTAAAATTGCATGTAAGAATAAAATCTACTCTTGTTCTGTAGTTTTGCATTCTCATGACATCTGAAGGATAGGTCTAAAAAGATCTTAGAAGGCAGGAAGTTAAAAATCTGACAAATTTGAAGATCATCAGGCAAACTTTTGCTGTTAAATAGGTACTATTAAGTTAGGACTGCTTTGTTTCCAGGGTGGTTACTATTCTGAGAATCTGAATGGTAAAACAAACTTCTGGTGTCCCACAGCTTTTAGTTCCCGCCCTTTGCCACCATGGTTTTAGATGTTATTTATCCATTTTTTAAAAGTTGCAAGTAATACACCACAGAATGCATTGTGCAATATCAGTTTGAACAATATTACATGTGGCAATACCAGTTTCTCTTCAATATCCATTATTGAAAAGCTAGTACTAACTAAACCCATGTCAAATGAAACATGACAAAAACACGTTTTTCACTTCTTCAGTTTTGTATAGACTTTCATTTAGTTTAACTGCCTGCACTTCATAGTTGTTCAATTCTTTCACGCAAAATGAAGAGTAAAATTTTCTGGAGTTTCACTGATGCTTCAGAAATCAAAAGGCCAGCAGTTCTTAATGTACAACTTACAAACAGATTTAAAAGTAGCATGGGAAAAGAGCCAATGTGATTAAGCACTACAGAAAGGATCGTAAGAGAAGAACAGCCCACACAGACAGAGAAGAGAGACTATAGAAAGGAGCCTATACAGCAATTTGTGCCTGAACTTCCAATTCCTGATTTAGCCTAACATCTGTCACATTCTCTCCTGACAACTTGGGAGAGCACATCTCAAGTGAGGGGCAAAAGGTAGGTTTTACTCCCATACTTACAACACTGATATCCATAAATAATAGTCACTGAAACAGGTAAAGGCAGTGCCTCAACCCTGAAGCGCCAAGCTCCACTGCTACTGGATCTTTGGCCAGAATATAGCAGGGAGAAGCAGGAAAAAACACAGGCAGCAACAGAACATTACACAATGTTTTAGAGTTTTAAGCACTGGCCCACAATGAGGTTTTTTTAATAATTACTTAAGCATTCTTGGAGGACTGAGGCTCTGGATAAGTGAAATTAAAAATAATCTGAAAGTATTCAACTGCATATGAAGTACCTTATATATGAGGACAAATGCATTATATACAAGAGACTTTAATTTCATCCTATTTTAGATCCTTTGAAGTTACAAATCATTGGGTTTTATTCTGATCAGCAGTCATGATTAGACAGAAGCTTTACCAAACTGATCAAGTGGTCAAAACATGGGTGGGGAAAAAGCTAGAAAGGACATTTTTCTTTCACTACATGGCATCATAGTACAAACCTTTTTTGTATTAAAGTGGTTTAAGAATTTGCCACCTAGATAAAGCACCACCCAGCTGTCTGTAATTGACTTTGATATGTACAGATTTAAGACTGCCTTGATATGACCTCCAAAGTGCTACTGATATCAAAGACGAACCAGTCAACAGAACACCAGATGAACTCAGAAGAAAATTAAGCAAGAATACATTTTAAAGGATATCTAGAAAGCCACTGAATGCCTTCTGACTTACGTTAATCAAAACTGCTTTAAAAATACTTGCAGGAAATCTTTAAAAAACGAGAGCAAGACAGACTACTGAAATGAAACTGAACTGAAAGTCATAATACTATGTATGCCTTTTTTAAGGACTAAAACCAATTTTATTTACAGTTCTCCTCCAAATATTCCAATTTGATTGATAAACTCTTCCTTTTGTTTCTGCACCCATGACAGTGATCAGTAATCACTTGATTTCCCAGCAGGGACATAAAGGCTGACCTACAGAAACGCTGACTTCAATTGTGTCAGCCTAAAAGCCAGCCAAGCCTACACTGAGGGGTTTCAGGGCAGTTAGCCAGTGCAGGGTAAGAACCCCAACTTAAACTCAAAGTGGAAAGGTGTTACACTGCTAAAAAGTCATCTGCAGCACTGCAAGTCCCAATTTCTATTTGGCACATAAGGCACAGCCATAGCTTTTGACACAGATGAGAAGTATTTGTAGCTAGATCAGTAAGAGAAGCTTCAAATGTAGATACATACTTTCCTGTGAGGAACCTAAATAGCTTCTCATGGCTACTGTCTCTTAAAATGAAAATGGAAAAAAAAAAAACCAAGAAAAATCTCTCATTGCATTAGATTCTTCTTCTAGAAAGCATTTAAGAACATGTGTAATTTCAAGCATATGGTTAAATACTTTCACTAATATTAAGCTTTAGTAAATAAAAGCCAAAACTCATTAAACACATATTACACTTAACCTTCATGAAAATGAGTCCTAGACAGTTTGCTAGTTGCTCTTTTCACCATTCTGTAAGACATTCAGAAGCTGAATGGTGACTTTATTCCAGAAAGCACAGAAGAAAGGCTGGTGGTCTGGATGATATTCAAGCTAATTGCAGTCCACGCAGTTATGAAGAATGAAGAAGATCCGTAACATCACTGGTGTCAGCCTCCATATAAAGAGAAATGTACCATGCCTAACTTCTGACTATCATGTCCAATTGCAGACATACTTTGAAATAACTGCTTTAGCAAGCTACTCATTACTGCGTATTACATGCATTCCACAAATCATGGCTGCACTTGTTCTGTAAAGTCCAGTTTGTAAAGCTAAAATGTGATGATTTAAGAGACAGGGCGTTAATGCCTAGATTCTTCCAGCCCTATAGGCAACAGGGAACTTAAAAACTATTAAAACATTATTTGTTCTATAGGGATTACTTATTACACATTCAATTTAGTCAACCATGTCTGCTGAGAGGCACACAAATCCCACCATAGCTAATTTAAGAACTTACCAATTTCCCTTGCAATTCTGACAGCTTCATCTGCATCCTGTAAAAGCAGGAAATGAGACCCAACGTTAATCCCATCAGCCATTGCACTATGTCCTGAGGGCAGTCATATATTGCACTACTGTCTCCTCTGATTCATTTAATGTTTGATTTTACAACCTTCTGACCCTTTTCAGCCAGAGGAATGTAAAATTAATACCATAAGTGGAATGTAAATTCTACCTCATCATTAGTATACTGAGAAACTCAAAGCAACGAGGAATCAGCTGACAGGAAACACAACCAGGATCACAAAATTATTTTCTGCAGTTGTAGGAATTTAATGCTAGAATTTAGAAGTTTACAATCAATAATGGACCATAAATCAGATCGTTAAAGTTTGTCTACTGCCAGCTTTTTTCTGTCCTCACAGGTATTTCTTGTGTTTTCCTGGTTGTTGTCAGTAGGGGGAGTTGATTCTCTATTGTTTGGGAGTGATTCAGGTTCAGAAAGAATCTTGCAGAACTTCTTTAAAGACAATTTTTTTCCATCTACTGAAGAAAGAACACAAGCATTTCACTTTTGCAAGTTTTTCATTCTAAAGACAGAATAAACCTTAAACACATCATTTTAAACTGTAACTGAAATAAGATTCACATAATTGTTTCCATTAAAGAGTCCACATGTTACTAATGTATGACAATTAGAAAAATCTTTTTGTTGATGCCACCTATTGCTTCAGCTGACTCATACCACTATAGCCTGGTACAGAAAAAAGTACTAGGAAACCCAGAGAATAAAATCCAAAATACTTGCACTTCTTACTTCTTAATAACCAAATCTCTTCTCCTGCAGTAGTTAATTCTGGTTTCTTCTACTGATAACTATATGTCCATTATACAATACTAGAAAGGAAAAGGGTTAAATTACAGTGGCACAGGTTAAGTTTGAAAATTCCATCCAAATTTGCTAATATTTACACTATTCCGTGACATGCATTAAAAAATTTGTATGGAAGGCAGTAATGTCTGGAAACCACCAGCTGCTAAGTGTGTCTGAAACTATGGGGGCTGACTTATGAACATTAAAATGAAACCTGATATTTTTAAAGCTTTCAAGGCAATCCGTTTTAAAAGCACCCAGGTCAGAACTTTAAAAAAAAACATAAGAAATGTTCATACCTGGTTCATTTATGTCCGATAATAAAACAAAATCCTCTTTAAAAGTCTTCAGTACCTAGTAACAGCCCCATGAAGAATAAGGGGGCTGGCAGGGGAAGTTGTCAGAAAATTTAATTTCCTTTCATTAGCTAGTCTGCTCCACAAATCGGTGCTTGTTAAGTTCAAAGCAGTCCTGAAAGCAACATCAGTTTTAAGTCTTTTTACTCCAGTCACATCTGTTAATGAGATTTTTTCCAAATAACAATTGTTTTTAAGTCAAGAGATAAATCTAGCAAAAACCTTCTCCTCCCGCTCCCCCCCCCCCCAAAAAAAAAAAAAATCAGGGTTTACTGTTTTATTACACCTTGCTGCTTTCCATGACCCTGCACCCTCCAAATTTTAGCTTAAAGGGATAAAATGCATGAAAAGGGTCATTTAAGAATGTTAGTGGTTTCCACACATTGAGTTTGAAGGTTCTTTGTTCCTGCCTGTGACAGTTATGCGAGAATACTTCCCCTTAATAGCCTCTCTGTCAGGAAGTGTTAAACCTGCCAAATGCAGACAATTAGAGCCTCTTGAACAAAATGCAGGAAGAGTGATGACTGATGAAGAGCCACGATTATAGTCGAGAAGGAAACTTTTACATTTCTTTTCTCTTGCAAATTCACTCATATATTTGCAAAATAGAATTAAGAGGGGGGGAAGCAAACAGAGCAATTTTTTTTTTTTTTTTTTTTTTTTTTTTACTTAGTTACCTGCAAACAAGTGGCTAACTGACACACTGCAGTCCACAGGAAGACAAGCTGCAAGTCATTACAGGGGAACTTTTCACTGCCACTGTATTTTTATCATGCATACGACAACTTTAAGTAATAAGCGGCATCATATCAGCAGCACTAATTATCTCAGTTCTGGCTTGAACAGACTGAAGTCATCTGCCCAGCACAGTTATTAATTTACACTATTTCAACATCTGTTTCTTTTACAATTCTAATATATTAGAACCCAAACTCTAAGATAAAAAAATAATCAATGCATATTCAAATTCTTTAGCCTTCAAAGAGTGTTTCTGAAATAGAAAACAAAAATATGCTGGGCTTTAAAGAGAAAAACTAAAACAAAAAAATTAATAAACAACGGACATACTGAAATCTCTAGTAAGTCTTTTGATCTTTTTCCCTAAGAAAGTATGTTTTAGTATCATGCATTTCACTTGCAGATTCCATAAATACAGCAGCAGTTTGAGTACTCATAAGAACTTAGGACAGTTATTTTAGATTTTTGGTGCAAAGAACTTAGATACATGACATTTGCCATAGGGGGACAAAAACTGAATGCTATGACACTGCGTAACACACAAGCCCACATGTGCAAGATATACCAAACCACCCTGGTACTAAAAGCTTTTTGAATTATTTTTAAAAGCAAAAGTCCTCAATGATTTACTGCCATTTCCTCCAAAAACACAGTAGCTACACTACCATTTTCCCAAAATAAACTGCAGATTGTAAAGAAACATAATTTTAGCACCACCTTTTATTGTACAAATAAAAAAGTTCAAGTAATGGTACAAGTTTATAAAAATCATAAGAGTTATAAAATTATGTCATAGTGTTTTTACAAATAGCTGATTTCATTAAGTTAGGAAGACAAAATACTCATTTAGCTTAAGAATTTCTAGCCTCCTAATTTCATGTACATGCCTGTCTGCCAGGCACCAGCAGGTGGAGACAAAAAAGCAAAACTATTCTAATGTAGAGGAATGCCAGGATAAAGCTGTTTAAGAGACTCCTAGAGCTGTAAAACATTGTATTAATTATGAAGAACTACGAAATAGTTTTCATGCCTGAGGGTGTTGGGCTTAGAGAACCTCCAGTTCATGTCTAGACTCCAACCACCTCTCCAACAATACAGTGATCATTTAATACTAATGTCAATATCCCAATGCAAGAATACAGCCAAAACAGATACCTGAAACTTAAACACAGTAAATTCATAGCCTTGCTGAAAGCCTTCAACATGTCTACTGACATCAGTGAAACTAGGTAGACACCCAGAGATATTAATCTTCTGGGTCTACATCCAGCTGTGTTCTACCAGCCATAAAACCAAACTGGCTGTACATGGTGAAACAATAGAAAAATCTTTCTTCCCTTGCCATTCCTTTGCCAGTTTTTCACCACAGCATCTGCTTATACTTATTACTCAGCCTCCACTTTTTTCTTGTCACTTATTTCTCTTTACTCATTTACAGACAATACATCTTCTCAGCTCTAACTTTAGTATAGCCATTGCTCACATGGATTAGCACTCATTCTTTCGATTAAGACTATTTATCACTATCTCTCCCAATCAGGATTTAGGAAGCTAATTTAGTTACAGATTTTGAAATTAACTACCTTTGAATGCTTTTGTTGGCTCTCTAGCTGACAGCACCAGAGTTGGGTTCCTTACATGTGTAGACCGGATAACCCTTGCCCCAGCCAACTGAGGAACTGAACCAGAGATGAGAAGAAAGTTACTCTTTGTCACACTACCCTCTCCACTCTCACTCCACGTCTTTCCATTCTCAGTTTCGTATTTGCTACAGCATTTGCCTATATGAGAATAGTTAACTGTGTCTTACGCCAAGCATCCTCCTCTTCAATCCTTCCAGGTCCTTAAGTATACTATTGAAGGGCTACCTTCTCTTAAATTTCTAATTTAATTTCTACTCACTGGGAATTTTTCTGCATGCACCTTCTCCAAGATGTTATTACAAAAGCTTAGCAGCTCCAGTGTCTACCATGTGTAAGCGCTAAGCAACACAGATAAGAGGGGGAAAACACTTACCCTTTATTCATGAAGGGCCTATGTATCTGCAGCACTATTTAACAAGTGCTGGATAAAGACAACTCTTCAAGTAACAAAGATTTTCAGTGCAGCCCTGAGATGAATAACAAAGCACTAGAAGTTGTTACTCTATGTTCGCTTTAACTATTCATCCACAAAGAATACATGCAACTGATCTTTCTTAACTTCTGGCATTGTCAGAGGCATGAATGCAGTTTTCTTCCAGCTTTATTAGACTCCACTATAAAGATGAAGCCACCTCTAATCAACTCAAGTATCAAGCAGACACTTAACTCCTTCCTAGGACCTTTAAAAAAAAAATATTTCTCAAGAAAAAGAACCCTCAAAGATTTTGAAAGCTTCATAACTCTGTGACCAAAACAGGTCTCCCACAGAATGGCAGAAATCCTATACAGTCTCCAATTCACAGAATCATAGAATAGTTTGGGTTGGAAGGGACCTCTAAAGGTCATCTAGTCCAACCCCCCTGCAGTGGGCAGGGACATCTTCAACTAGATCAGTTCTTTGTGTGTTGCTCTTCTGATTGTACCTAGTGTCACACAGCTTTGCCATTCCGATCTTAGTCTGAATTGGCAAAATAGTACATCAAGCTCTAACCAAAGATCAGGCATCCTGTATGACCTAATTACTTGGGTATTCATCCAAGCAAGAGACACATTATCACAGGAAGGAGATCAGAGGACAAACACAGGCACATGTTTAGATCCATAGCAAGGATGAGAACATCAATTATCAGAAGTTTTATTTCCTAGAACTGGTAACCAAAGCACTGGTTAACCTAAAATTTTCATCTCCCCTTTCTGATGGAAACTACAACACTGGCAATGTCTGTGGACTCTCCTTTTTCTCATTTGGTGGGTACACTGCAGGGTTTTTTTAACCTCATGTTCTTTTCCATCAACACTCTTCAGATAATCAAGACTAGTGCAAGGTCAAGGTATGTGAAATTGATACAATACGGACACTTCAGGATTAAGCAACTACTGCACAGTTCCTTTCAATAGCTGAGGATTGGGGGGTCAACTCAATCCTACATTCCACTTCATTTGGTGTTAAGACTATTGTTGCATATAGCCAATTGCCAACCAGATCACTTATGTTCTTTCATTTTGTGTCAGAAACTTCAGATAATTGTCAAAAAACAGTGCAATTAAACGTCTCAGAAACAAGTGCATACAGGTAAGTAGCTCAGTTTCTCTGGTTATATGGCTGTCTGTTCATTAACCACTATCCTATCCTACTTTGCCAGGTTTGTTTCCTTATATTAGCAGAATAACAAAACCCTTACATAAGTTTTAACTTGATACAGCGATAAAACCAGCATTTTGAGTATTTGATTCTGCATTAGAAAAAGTTTTGTGGGGTTTAGATGATTAATTCAAAGTTATCTCCCAATTAGATGTTTTCCTAGAAGTTCTTTTCAGGATTTCTAGAAGAATGTACAGTATATCAGACAGAACAGAGAATCTCATGCACAATAGCTTGGCTGCTGTTAAATCTTATGAATGCTTAAGGACCCACACACACAAGGACTGCTAAAACATGCAACAAAAGCCTGAAGAAATGATGCGTTCAACTTATCACTGCCAGACTTCAGCATTGCCACAAATGCCACCCTAATATTCATATGGAGCCCTCCAGAAGAGAAACAACTCTTTGCACTTTTACCTGTTGCAGCATATCCCACTGCCAGGCATTACACACACCAGGCATTTCCATCACGAGTACAGAATAATTCTCTTGTGCATTTTGACCTCAGCTATTTCATGATTTTATCGTTCTCTGTCACTAGCCAAGTTCTCCACACATCCTCATCAGAACAGATAATTTTGTGGAAGCTTAGCCTCTTCGCACTCTGTTCACCTTTCTCATTTAGTTGGGTTTGTTGTTTTTCTCCCCAACAGAGTTTAAAATCCAACTTAGCTGACACAATGCTGAACACCATTGCCCTAGTATACGTTGCTCCTTAAAATACAGTCTGCATTCCATCAATATATTCAGTTGTTCCCAATTATCTTGACATTTCCTATTTCATCATGTAAATAAGATTTATGATGATCAGAGGTCAATATCAATTGTCATAAATAAAACCTGAAAAGCTTTCCCTTCAACTACATTAAAGTGTTGTTGAAACAAACTTTTCACTTCTTCCCGCAACTCAAAGTTTTACTCAAATTTTATTTGGAAAAAAAATTATAGCTTGACTTGTCAAGCATAAAAAATTTCAACCCAGGAGGTCAACATTTTATAATACACCAAAGTTTTAGGCATATAACACCTTCATTGTAAAGTAAAAAAGCTTATTTACCTACATTAACAGACTATATATAAAGACACATGGGAAACCTTATAAGAGCCCAATACTTAATCACTATAGCAGAAAATAAACCAAAACCAAGACATACTTTATTTCACCTTACGAAATATAAAGCAGCAACCAAAATATTTTTTGAAAACTGTTGGAAATCATTCCTTCTAAAACCCCAGGAAGAACACTAGCTGTAGATTCGGACAGAGAGCCACCAACTTCCCCCCACCCTCACCCCAAGTTTTGCAACACATGGAAATCTACACCATCAGCACAGACCGTAAAACAGAAACTTCATACAGTGTAACAAACTTCACTGTTAACTTAGGGCTGTCAAGATCTTGGCCAACAAGAAGACCTAAGAAGTGTAAAGACATGCAGATAGTCAATCCATACCTGATATTTAACACATTTACCTGCCTTCATGTTAAATTTAAAGCAAAATATTTTTAGAGACTCTATAGAAGCAGTCCTTAACACATCATTTATTATGAAGGACTTTCTTCTTCTCCAAAGCTCTCTTGCTAGTAAAAATCTGTACCCCATCTTTAATTACATCTTATTGAAAAAGAAGTTGAAATTATAGTTACATTCTGCATCAGACCTTCAATAGGTGTACTTTGATTTAGACACTGTTCCTACAGTGGGCAGACAGTAATTAAATGATTTCTCACCTTGACTACTCCATCAAAGCCAGGGATCGTGTTGACCTTTGCATTCTTGGCTAACAATTTGCTTTCAATCTTGTCTCCCATAGCTTGAATAGCATGTGTGTCAGGTCCAATGAAGGTGACACCTTCTGATGCCTGCAAAGACAATGAAGATATAACTTTAGAAGATGAAACTAAAAATCAGCGTTACATGTGTATTACTATTAATTTTTTTTCTCTTTTTGAACCGATTAATGAAACAAAGTTTAAAAGACAGTGATCTGTTTATGTGACAACCTAGCAATATATAAGCATTTCAGCCAGTTCATTCAAGATGTGTGTGACCTTGTGAAACTATGTATACACACAGATTCAAAGCCCCTATAATTAGCATTTGTATAAATCAAAGCCAGGCCAAAGAAAAATAGCTGAAAGTGGAAGTATTCCAGCTTGAAAGTTAGAAATATCCCTTGAGAAAACAGAGGGTAGTTAACTCACCATTGAAATAGCCGCAAGTGATTTACAAAAATATGCTTGCTAAACTGTAACGCAGTTGAAAATTCCACTATGCATTTCTAAAACCAAACCTTGATAGAACATCAAAATGAAAGTGCAGTCTCTTACTCAACATGTTTGAAAATAAGGTAATAACTGAAATAATGTTTCCCCAGTTCTTTCAGGCAACTCTTTCCCAATACGAATGTGGAAATAGGTTAACATAAAATACTTTAATACTTCAACTTGTAGGCAGAACACTGAATTGCATTTTTCCCCCTCCTGTTTCTCTATGCCAGCAATAGACTTCAGTGATCAAGTCCACAGACATTTTCTCAAACCTCTCCAGGGTCCACAGTATATAGAGCTAAAGGCAATTTTATCAGAATTGTTTCACTGAAACTTACTAATGCATCAGTGAGTACATGCATGTTTCAGGCAACTTAATATCTTTTGTACCATAGGAAAAAAACATCAAAAGAATAAGCATACTAGCCTTGCACAATTTTTTCCAACTGTTTCATTGATTTCCCCCCCCCCCCAATTTTAAGACAACTTGTTTCCAGCCGATGGGCAGTTTACTTACTACCGACACTAACACAATGGCAAACATACAAATTCTTACATAAGAAATTGAGTCTTAATATTCTGTCTTTCTGACATACACTTGCACTGCATATGTTAGGGTTGCCAGATAGTTACAGTCACTAACAATAAAAAGTAATTTGCTGAAGCTTTGTATATTTATGTGATGGTAGTACATGACCACAGAACAGACATAGGAAAAATATGTTTAAGTTGGGGAACAATGTCCTCCTATTCACAATCTTATAAGAGCTGAGAGCTCCCAACATTCTTGGGATTCACTGTTTTCACTGCCAGCAGCTTCCTAGCAGGAAGAGTGTAATAGCAGAAGCTCTGCATAGACAACTTCTTATCATCCTGGGTAACAGGGTGCTACAGATAACAGAAAAGACCAGATAAGTATTACAGACACACTAGGAAGCTCAGTGTAAAGACACCCAAACCAAATGCAGAGCATCAGTTTAGCTACATCAAAGGCTTGTTAGCTTCAACTCACAACAAACCGTCTTGGTTTTTATCTCAGCGTCTTCTCTACTACAGTAGGCTTATTAGCTCAGCAACTCGGTAATATTGATTTGATGAATAGCTGTCTTACAAACACAAAGTTGGGAAGACTGCAATAGGAGGGAGGAAAGGATAGGAAGACCGACATGAGGGTGCAGATCTATTAATAGATCTGCAATATTAAAGTGCCAAAGGATCTGAACACTAAAAGGAATTCACTTTTTAAAGGAGAAGAGAAACAAGAAGCAAGGAGTTGATGTTTGAAATCATAGTGACACAAAGTTTGGAGCTGACCATTTCAGAAACAGCAGATTACAACCTGAAAACTCATACTTCACTCCCTCTAACAAGAGAGTTTAAATAGGTGCCTGCATACACCTGGAGGTAGGGCAGAGCTCCCTTCTGTCAGACTGTATTCCAGTCTCAAAAAGCTTTGTAGAAAAGGTTCACTTACGTACTGGGCAACTGGAGATTATGCTGTCCCTCTTGTATTGCTCCTAACCTGGTAATACTTTGTTTCTACAGTTTCTGCCATAACATTGGCATTTGCATCCTGGTCAACGCCACTTCCAACTTCACCATGTATTGCTTCCTCTCCTCACTCTATTCCCAAAGTCTACCATCAAAAACATGGGATCTCCAGAGGTCATCAAGATAGTGGGTCGAAAACTTTTGCTTTCCAGTGGAAGGCACATAGGGGACATCTTGCTTGACTTACTGTCTCTTCGCACTGCCTTGTGGCATGGACTTTTGAAGTGCCCAGTTCATTCCCTGCTCCTGTCCAAGCAGGTTGTTGGATACGACGACAACAGCACCATTCAGGAGAGATTCATGAACCACCTGAGAAGGAACACTCCAGGCCATTTCAAGAAATGAATCTGCTGCATCCAGTATATTTGTTACGTGAATCTTGTAGAGTTGTAATATTCCATGTGGATATAACCAATACTTACTAAAAATTAAGTACTAGATTATGTGCAGTAGATTCACATTACTCTAATGCAAATATCAGTGGGTGCCACCTGTATCTCTCTTTTTTCATTTTTTAATATATACTTTTAATGTCCAGAATTTACAAACCGCACTTGTCTATACACGCACCTCTTGACTTTAACTGCTTTGACACTTTGTACCTTATGTAGAACTGCTCTTTAATTGTGAACAAGCAGCAGCTTAGTACCACAAGCTAGTCCCCTATACAGTTAGTCAATTTGGGTAGTCATCATATCCAGTTATTTCCCAGCAACAAAATCTGAAACAAAATAGTTTAACTCAACGTGATATCACAAGATACCTGAACCACATAACTCTGCATGCCGCAACATCCTTAAATCAAAAATAAGTTACAAACCAAGGGGGATCCACTGGTTTCCAGCCAATACGTCAAACCACTTCTTACATAGAAGAGGTGTGCGTTCTCTGACATGACTTGCAACTAAATTTAGCTAAGCTCACAAGAAAAGACTTTGTCACCTTAAGGCACTACTAGACAAACTCTTGCAAGTCTTACTACAATAATTTAAGACCCCATCACTCAAAGATGCTTGCTCCAGCCCTCTGCCAAAGCTTGTCAGCTCATGACCAGAAAAGTGCCCCAGCTTCTTCACAGCCAGTACTCATGTGCAAGGTACTAAATGACCTGTTCAAAACTCTAGTGCCTGATACTGAAAATACCAAAAATAGACAATAAGAACACGGCAGTAACATCTTCAGCTCCTACAAAGATTTATAAGCACCCATTCATTAGTATCCTTAGTTTATGAAACACACAGAAGTGGTGAAACTGTGCAAGAAAAAATTCCAGTGCCCGATGACAGTCTGTCCACACACAGATTTGCCAGTATAGCAGCAAGCACTAGAACCTCTGCTGTACACACGCAAGCTTACACACTGCATATCAAACAATTTTTCCAAAACTTCTGTTACTCCTCCACACATTCAGCAGCGTACTCCAGCCTTGAAGACTAATTATCTGGTTGCAGGGAACATATCAAGTTTCACCATAAACATGCACCAGCATTTTCTTTAGAAACATACCTGTGATACCTGTGTATCACTGCTCTACTTTGCATAGTCAAAGGTACAGACAAACAATAAGGAGTATTTTATAAAAGAACAATTTCAGAATACATTCCATGCTAAGAAAGTTAGTGATTTCTTTGACTAAGAAGTAGATATTGA
>NW_008794408.1:2517186-2543504 GCF_000699145.1 Aptenodytes forsteri
TGAAAGCAGCTAGCTGTTTTAATTGCAGTGCCTTAAGAAACACAAGCAGTTCATTCTCTCTCGCCCCCCCCCCTTTTTTTTTTCCTTAAGCCAGACAAAAGCCTTATTCTACCCTCAGGGAACACAGGACCCCAAATATAGCAAAAATTAAACAATGTCAAAGTAGGACAAGCAAAGGCAAGATTTAGGAAATCCATTTGGGAAGTCTGTGGTTGAGCTGTATGTGACCTTCGCAGCCCGTCAACCATGTCTGACTGCTCTGGGTACAGAGTGGGCCAAACGGACCTAAGCCAGACAAAAGCCTTATTCTACCCTCAGGGAACACAGGACCCCAAATATAGCAAAAATTAAACAATGTCAAAGTAGGACAAGCAAAGGCAAGATTTAGGAAATCCATTTGGGAAGTCTGTGGTTGAGCTGTATGTGACCTTCGCAGCCCGTCAACCATGTCTGACTGCTCTGGGTACAGAGTGGGCCAAACGGACCTATGCTAGCAAAAATCACCATCCTCCCAATGTTTGGAAAGAGCCTGTCCATCTGACAAACTCTTGGGGACCTGAGGTAACTGAAGAGACTGGTCCTAGAAGAGGAGATTCCTTTGCATCGCCTCCTAGAAATTATGAATGCAGAGATTCACAATTACAGCCCCCATGACAGCATAAGTAGAACTAAGGACAGAAAGCACGAAGGAGGGAAAACTGCATAATAAGCTTTCATACACACTAGCTCCCTTGGCAACATACACTCTTCTGTGGGCTTATGAATATGTGGCAAACCAGCCAACTCACTGCCAGGCCTCTCAGCACTGCAGGAAATGACTGAACAGTTCCAACCCAGTTTTAGACAAAACAAGTGATATTAAAACTTCTCCTGTCTTTTACCATGTTAGTTATGGACAGTTAAACACACTTTTTGGTGTCCTCATTCGAGCCAAGATATTTGAATCTGCACATAACACCAGCTTAACATTAGCAGCTCCAACCAACAAGGATGTATGCCATGTACAAAAACACAGCTATCAGGAATCTTGTGTTTTCTCTTTCAGGATCATTTGGTGAGGGGATTCTTCTACTCACACCACACTGATGTGGCAAAACACACTCCAAGTGCCCAGCTGCTTCCAGGTGCAAAGCCCCTATAATTATCTTACCACACAGAAGCAATGCAATAATGCAGGCTTTGTGCTTGTTCCTTCCCTGGTACCTGAAATGGTTAGTTGTAGAAAAATGTTTCCCATCTCTGAGGAAGAAATGGCTGGGAGGATGGAGACATCTCATGAGCAATTGTAGCTGCTCTACATTATTGAAAATAAACTTTCCTATCTAAACACAGAGCTGGTTTTAAACAAGCTTATGAAATTTACAGGAGAAGTCAAACGATCTGTTGCATACAGCCATCAGATCATATGTTCTCAAACTCAGACTTACATACAATGTTTTCAACATTACCCAAACTCAAGGTGCTACTTACTGAAAGACAGTAACAGTAATTCACTCAGGAGAAAAGGGCTTAACCCCAGCACCACTGGCTGGGTAGGCTCAGAGCTTGCAGTCTGTCAGGAGTGACCAGAAAAGCAACTGAGCCAACCTAGTTGCTTTTCCCCCCATTCTCTCTTCTTCCTCTCCTGCACATCCCTTCCCCACAGTCCTATCTATTCCCCTTCTCTAGGGCAGGCTCTGGCACTCCTCAGTTGACCTAGCTGATCAACATGGCAGAAGATGGTCTAGGGTTTTTTTTTTTTTTGCAAGAAGTGTTTTCCATTGCTTTCATGAGTTAAAATTAGCTAAACAGAGAAGCTTAATAGGCATTGGAGGAAGGACCACATAAGCTGCTGGAGCATGCAACTAGGAACGAGAACCTTCTTTTGGGGGAAGGCACATCCTCAACTCTCAGGTGTGCAGGGGGGGACTGCATGCTGCCATATTGGCCTGCTTTTGTGTTCAAAACTACATTTCTGTTTTAAGGTTTGTTTTAAAGTAAAGCATATTGTTGCTTCTCTGAGGAGTACTGTTTTAATCACAGAATGGCTGAAGTTTGAAGCTGCTTGAACCAGCTCTTTGGCATATGCTGTCAAGTAGTGGAACAACTTAGGGACAGAAGAGAAGCAGAAGCAAGATTGTCTTGCAGTGAGATAACAGCAAAAGAACAAGTGTGGTAACAACGTACCGCACATACTCAAGAACTTATTGGTGAATTAGATTATGAAGGAAAGTCCACAGAATAAGAACTCCAGCAGAAACTTTTATAATAGGTCTGGTTTTCAAAGGGGTTTTGACCCAAACCTCAAGTTTTCTTCACAGGAAAATCTGGAAGAGGTTTCCATGAAATACTTGCATGCAGCTGATGAATTCTTTCACTGTTGGACCAGGGAATGACTGCCTTAATTTTTCTGCCCTCTTGACACACAGCCAGTCAAGGAGGCAGATCCAATGGAGAAGGGAAGGGGCAGAAGTAGTCTGGTAATCACAAACAGTGTCAGAGTCCCAGAAAAATTTGAATCTTCCACAAATATGGTCTCCCATCTACAGCAGGGACTCATAGGTCACCAGAAGGAAACAGACCTGTACATGCAGCTGCCTGCAGCCACGTACAAAGCAGAGCACATAAGCAGCACAGCTCAAGGATGACTGTAATAGCTAGCTGGGCTCAAAAGCCTCTAAGTTACATGGGCTAAATGCAGGACTGAGAAGCAGAGCTGGCAGCAAAAGGAAGGTCCAACAGAGGTTTAAACAACCTAGAAAATAACCAAGCAGAACAGAAAAATCTAGTTGAAGCGGCCAGATGGAACATCCAAAGACAGACAAGATTGAGGAGTCCTACCAAGGGGAAAAAAAAAAAAAAAAAAAACTGACATCTGTTGAAAGAGATGGGGACATAACAGACCACCTCACAGTACAGGAACTGTCCATTCAACACTAGGAAGGAATCCCCTAAGAAATATAGTATAAGATTATAAGAAGCATCCACTCAATAACCTAGGAAATACCGAACTGGTAAAATGCTCTACAACAGAACATGGTGGAGGTAAAAGAATGCCCCAAAGCTTTCTGCTAGACACACGGAAACAACCTATCAGATCAAACAACTGGACCCTGTTGCTGTTATCCTGAAGGCTCAGAATAAAGAACATACACAGGAGTGGCCAATGATCTGCCCAGGCAACCTGTAAATTTAGTATTAACAAATAGAGAATTTCATTCTATGCAGACTTATTTTAAGCTGGAAAAGGCTTGAAACAGCAACATGCCTAGGTATTGTCATGGATCACCAAAAGTCGTAACTCTCCAGCAGTTCAGCAAACAAAAGTTTCTCCAATCTTGTTTAGAATTAAATAAGCAGAACTTTTGAAGCCAGAAGTTCTTCAGAATACACACACATTTATATATCCACACAAGAGAGAAAAGACAACACTTAAAAGGTACAGTAGCATCCTTCATTAGAACAAGTTTTTAAAAAAATGAGCCATGCTGAAGAAAAGCAAACTACAGCCTTCTGTACAAGCTTACAACAGAACAGCATGGCACTTCTTAAGTGAATACAGTATGTGATATAAGCAGATGGATAAATATGCTAGAGGGGGAAGGGCTGTAGCATCCTACTTTTCTCTGACTACACCTGCCTTTGGCTACTGTAGTTCTTTCTGGAGGTCTGGCTTTTGTTTTGTTTGAGGATTTGGGAAGGAGATGGAGTATTACAATCACCTTGAGTTGCATAAGCAGCAGGCAGGTAGACAGAGATAGCAACTAGCCTGGAAAGTAAAAGGTTAATTGGTGACTGGGAAAGTGACAGAGCCCAATGCAACTTGCTAGAGGAAGGAGGTGGTGGTGAAGAACCTCCTGGCCTCTGGTCTGGCCCAGCCTGCCAGACCTCATTGCTTGTTCCAAGTTTACTTTGAAATAAGAACTTACTGTTACTTGGCTCCAAAATGCACTACATTTTAGAAGACAGACCCACCACACAAGCTATGTCACCACCTGCGACACTATACTGTGCCATTTTAAATATCTGTACTCACTGTCTCAGATAGGAGTACGTACTGTAAGAGAAAGCGATACATTGGAAGTGCTTCTTTAGGAAGGGAAAAGGTAGCAGAATGAACAAGCCTTACCTGAAATTGAACACAGCTGCAAGAAGATTGTCTTACTTCTTAAAACCAAAATTACAGAACACTAAAGCATTTCCACAATCACTACCTTAAATAAGAAAAAAGATGATTGCTGGGCAGCAATACCAAAAAACTGAAAGCCAAAATACACTAATTTACTTGGAAATAAACCAACACAGATGCCAGTTTCCATGTTTAACCTCTGGCATGGGGAGGGAGATGTGTTAACAAATTCCCTTTAAGCCATTATTCTAAGAAATATATCTGATTTATTTAATCCTGGTGTGAATCTGTTCACACTGTCTCCAAAGTATAGTTTAAACTATGCAGTATAGTGTGATATATTTATATTCAAATATTTGGGAGTGGGAAGAGAGAAATCTTAGACTACTCTAAAGCTCAGCTTAAACAAAAGGCACAGTTGCTGAACCAGTATAAACACAATCTAGGGCTACTTAACTCCACTGTCCCAAAAAAGTGTGCACCTCTCAGAAAAGGTGCATGACCTCCAGCATAAACACCAGGGAGCAGCTAGAATAAATCTAGAGTCAGCATCACCTTAAGCACAAATGCTACATAGAAAATAGCTTTAAAATAAACTTTAAAAGTCATCTCCTCTTTAATTCCACAGAAGTGGTAAGTTTACAAAGTCAAAACTGTAAGAATCGGACTGATCTGTAGTCGTCTTCCTTAACAAGATAGAAGTTGTAAACTCATACTATCATAGAGTATATGTACAAAGGGTAAGTGTGCTTGCACTGGTTTAATTCTGCATTTTAAAATTAAAGAAGTTTCATTAACCAAATATTTCATAGTGTATATTATACTTCTAAGTGGGGAAAAAATGGTATTCAGCTTCCAGGTCATATCTTTACAAGTGAAAGGAAGCATAGAAGCAGCTTTTTCCAAGGACTCAAAACTACAAGACACTGTAAGAAGAACAAAAAGTACCTCTGGGGCTCTATACTTTTAAGTTTTCACTTTGCATCTGATCATCAAGCTGAAGTTTTACTTGATAATTTCACTTTAAAACAGTTTAAAGCTTTAGGTGGTCTACATACTATTTTATGTCTTTGTCCAGTATCCAAATGCAATATGAGTTATCCAAGTTTTTAGAAGCATTTCTCAAATACAAAACTATAAAACTTGAACATACAGTAGTTCATATGACATGCCACTGTCAACGATGAATTGCTTCATCACCTATAAAACATTCCACACACACACACACCACCCAATGCACAGGAACTTAGCCCTGCTGTGTTGCAAAAAGTTTGAGTATTTGGCTATATCAGTAGTAATGAACACCCAGAAAATTTAAGGAGAAACAAACGAAACTTAAGAATTTTCCCTGGATGGTTTCCATATTGCTTTTCTTTACTTCATGGCATTGAAATCACCCTTGATTTTTACATGATAAAAGAAATCTGTGGAACTAATCCTAGAAACCTCTTTCTGTTTCCTTGCTTAACACCTCCGGGCGACAGAAAAGACAAAATGCTTCATTTGCATCCTTAAACATTAGAAACTGCGAATGAGCCTTTTCAGCTGCAAATGTTATTGCATCTACATTTCCAGAAGAGAAAGAAGGTTAAACAGCCTACTCAGGTTTATGTTAACTCATCTCTTTTTAGCACCATGAGCAGCACAAAGAGCAGAGAATGTGGAAGCTTAACAGCCCAACCTCTTTCTTCATTATGTTCAATTAGATCCTGGAAATGGATATAGCTGCTGACTACACGAAGATAAAGAGAAGAAATCAGGTATGCACAAAGGAAATGGCAAACATTAACAAGTGTAATCTTAGTCTTCCCAATCATCTAGCCTCATGAAGACCATTTCATTTTTCATGCAACACAAAAAAGTTCTATCAGTTGCATGACCACACAAGATTTTGCCTGACGTAAAAGCATTTGTTTAATCATTAATACAAACCCTTAGTTTAGTGTAATGTGCCAGTGTTGCACAAAGCCATCCTGAACATGTAAGGTAAGAAAGGTTCCTTGCTTGATATGCTACATAGTACTTCATCTTATCAATTAAAGAATAAATCTGAGCCACAGCCAAACACCACTATTAAGTTACTTTATTTCAGAATACAATTAAGTACAATTTATTCTTCAAGAGTACTACATCCCCTAACTGACAACATTTTTTAAAATTGGGATTCAGCCTACATGCTATTTTTAATCTGTTTGGAGTAAAAAACCACTTGGAATTACTGTACTGAATTCAGCAGAGAAAGTTAGCAGCACTTTATTTTCTAGGCCATTTGGCTTTCAGTCTGGAAGAAAAGTCTTCAGCTCGGCAGAGAACACTCAATGGGATGTTTAACGCAAAGTATACATTACTCTAAATGAAAACCAGGCACTCATGGAGAAAAAGCAGATGATGAGAGAGAGAGAGAGAGACAGACAGACAGACAGACAGACAGGGGATCATCCTTCTAGCCAATCGAATACGTCACATTACCAAGGACCCAAATTTATGACACATACAAAATTTTCTATATCAAACTATCAAACTGAAAGTTCAGTAGGGAAGACAAATGAAATAACAAACAGTTAAAAAACCTGAATATTAGAACAGATGAAGAAAACGCATAGGCACAAGACATTCTTTATACAGCCATACTATTTCATCTGTCCTACAGATGCATGCGAAGCTTTGCAAATTAATATGCAACACAAGCATATAGCCTGATTAATAAGTGCACTTTGCAATGCCTTAGCTTGTGTTTGTCAAGGGGGGGAAAAAAGTGACATGAGAATACATTTAGAAGTCAACAAGTAATGAAAAATTAGCACTGTGTTATTGAGATGTTACACTGAGCTTGTAGTCAAAGGATATTAATTGTACACCTGCAAAAAAAACTGTAATAATAAGTCAGAACCTAGAAGAAAAAAATTCATGTTAAAAAAAAAAAAATCTATCTGGTATTTTTCCAGACATTCTACAATGCCTTCAAAGTTAGGTGACCATCATTATATTTACACTGCACACTCAGAAATCAAATTAAAACTTAAGATGACTGTCCAAGCTCACACCACCCTAAATTTACTGATGAGTTAAGCATCAGGAACCCTGGTATTGATCGCCAGGAAAATAAGCGACCCTAGAATCATCTTCCTAATAACCACTCTGCATATTGAGAAACAGACTTGAGTAAAGCACACAACTACACTGAGAAGTGTCATTTCTCAAACACTGTAGAAGACAAAGACACTGAATAAGCAACACTCTTCATAAAAACAAGGCTGTTAAGCCCACTGCCCTGACCAAATTCTAACATGGATAACTCCATTCTACACACCTAGAGCTCCCTTTTCTCAGCTGGTTGGTGTAGTTTAGGATCCTCCCTGTCCTCACGTGAAGACTACTAATTTACTTCCTGCCAAATAGCTGCCATCACTGATATCAAGAGAAGGTAGTATTTCTTCGGTATATATTTGATAATCAATATCAAATAATTGATAAAGACTGTTTTGAAGACCTTCAGAGAGAGCTTATAAAGATGCCAGCAACTACACTACAAGATGCAGAGCAGACCAGTATGTTCACTTCAGAAAACTGGAAGCGTCTGCACCTTGTTAGTAAACTGGAGTTATTTTCCCCACAAGAAGAGAGCCATTAAACAGCACTCGATTTAATTTCTGACATTCAAAAAACAACATCATATGGTAAATAGGCATATTTATTCAAAAATAAATACCAATCTGTCAATCACATTAATAAACATTAGTTAAGAGCTAAACAAGCAGTAAATCAATCATATCCGCAACAAAAAGTGCATGTGCACACATTTGTTTGGGTCGGTCTGTGGTTTAGTTTGTTTCCCGCCCCCCCAAACCAGATTTAATTCACTGAACCAACACACTGTCTTCTACCAAAGCCAGCATGTACTGACCCTGCAGTTACTAAAAAAACCCACAAGGAAGGATAGGAGTGGGGTAACAGTTGCTCAGGATTAAAACTATTATAAAACGCCAAGGACAGGATGCTGTCCCATAGGTCACAGTAAACTGTCACAGAGTAGTGACACAAAAAGACAGTACCCCCACCCCAGGTCTCAATTCCTCCTGCCTCTTGCACTGCAAGCAGCATGCATGCAGCTGCACAGCCATCAGTTCAGGAACCATATCAGCTAAAAAGGCAAGGGGTGCTTAGAGGATTTTGAGGGACAGTCCCTAGAAAGGACAGTGGCAGTAGTGACAACTGTCAGCAAATACACTGTCACCAGACATGTAACGGGGTACACAGGGGAAAGCGTCCAGAAGAAGCATAGGCAGGACTGAAGGAGGCAGGATGACTGAAAATTATGTTTGTGGCCAGAGATGCCTATGGCAGAGAGTCACTAACAGGCAAGAACTGGGGATTACAGAGGTACTGCCATAGCAATGGTGATGGGATGACTGACAGAGGAGGTGGCTGCAATCTATAATGGCAAGGGATACTGGAAGAAGGTGGTCAAACACAGGAATGGGTAGCCCAGAGAGGCTGTGGAGTCTCCATCCTTGAAGATATTCCAAACCAAACTGGACATGGCCCTAAGCAACCTGTTGCAGTTGATCCTGCTTTGAGAGAGGGTCTAGGTCTCCAGAGATCCCTTCCAAAAACTCATCTACTCTATAGCCACAAGTGAAGAATATCAGGAAGATTATCATCTCTGGCCAGGTGAGGAGGGTTACAGCAACCAACAGTATAGAGAACTTGGCACAACCCTTGCTGTTAAACAACAAAACAAGACCTTCTTATATTGTCTGAGATAAAGGGATATGGATCTTCCTACTGAATCTCACAGCATCCATTTCTTTAAGAGAAAGTAGAACCTGGTCATACTGATCTTTCTTCTCTAATAACTGGTGGTGCTGCTGTCTAGCCATTTGTTTCTACCTCTGTACTAAAGTATGCTGTTCCTTTAGTTTTTGCAGACAAAAGTGATACCCATTAGACAAATGAAATAATTGTTTTAAAACAAAAAAGTCCCATCCAAAGGTTCCCATCTCTGAAAAACAAGCTCATCCAATTATATTAAGAGGCCACCACAGGATGCAGCACAGGGCTGGGAAGACACAGCTCAGGGCAAGCAGGGATAAGAGGGAACTCCCTACACCAGCACTGGTATGGAAGCACTTGGGAGAAGCAGCCACAGTCTGAGGGAGGGAGGATGGTAAAGTAGTATTTCTGTGATGCCCTCTCATCAGTTGAGCAAGCACTAATGTACATATGGGATAACAGCGTCAGACAGCACAGACACAGTAAAAGACACCACTTCACAGAATTCTGTTAAGCACTACTCTCCTATCTCCTTCAGTATTTATTTGTAAAAGGATGCATGTAGTAGTATTACCAATAGAAGATGTTCTAATTTAAATCTACACACAGTTCCCTTGAAGAAAACTGTGGACTAATTACCCTGTAATGAAAGATAACTAGTTCTTATAGCTGCCCACTGAGAGAAGTCCAATACACTGCATTTAAGCAAATGAAAAATTCATTGATTTTTTTTCCCCTTTGGAAAGCATTCTAAGAAAATCCTGAGGTTTTTCTGTATGTTCTAACAGTCAGTCTTTGGCACTTATACAGCTCTTCCTCCGATTTTTATTTATGCTCAGCTTACATGAAGCTTACATTAGATACTATGGGCAGAGGTGTGTGTGATTGTGTTGTCCTCTTAAATGTGGATGTGAAAATAAAATGAAAAAAAGGCTCAGGTGCTTTTGTAGCCAAACTTAACAGAAAAAGATAATAAAATTAGGAGTAATATTTAAGTAATGAGACTTGCATATATGAATTTGGATTTTCCACCAAGCCCTGTTCTTATTCTCACATATTCTTGCATGAATCAAACAAGTAGATTTGGCCCTTTGCCTTCAGTTTAAAAATAAAAACAAAGAACTACATGTGATCATAAACTCCACTAAACATTACAAAGTTTCAAACTATTTTAAAAGTATGTGTATATTATACTTCTTGGCTAGCATGAGGAAATAACAGTGGAATTGGGCATATTTAAATCTATTGAACAAAATGTGATGGAATAGCAGTATTACAACACATAATGCTACAGCTTTGGGACAACCTCCTCTCACTATCTCAGTGTCATAAATAAAACAAGTCAATAGTATGTATCAATATATAGTACTGGAGAATTTATAGGCACTTATAATGAAGCAATCCATGAGATCCCCTTGTGGCCCTGCTCTCTATGAACCACAACCATTCTGAGCTCAGGATAATGTACTACGACAAAAATATCTACCATGTATTCCTGAATACCACCGCCTCTGGATCCGAAAGATAAATTTTGTCCAGTGGCTAAGGGCAGAACAGCTTTTTGGAATATACACAATCAAGGTCCTCCCTCCTCCTCCCAACAGATGGGCCTGAGAGTTGGACAGTCTGGCTTCACTTCTGCTATGAAGTAATTAGACAAACAAATCTGGATCCTGTAAATAAGCACATGCTTGAAATTAAGCATGCTTAAACAATTGCAGGATGAGGGCCTAAATTTCAAAATTTTAGCCTGTAGAGGAAATCAGCCTATTAAATGATGGCAATCTTTCTGAAAAGTTGACATTTCTTTCTTTTCAAAGGTCCCCACAGAAATGGCAAGGGGGGAGAGAAACTTGGGTAAACAGACTAGTCAACTATCAACTATCTTTTTTTTAATGCAAACTGCTGTCTCAGGAATGCTTAAGATGGTAAATAAGACCACAGCACCCTGGAAATCTTTTTCTATTTTAGTATTTCAGCTAAGTTATATGAAAATGCTGAAATGCAACAGAAATTCCAGAAGTCCAACCTCTAATTTATCCGCTGGGCTAGCATTACTTGGAAATTCTTAGCAAACTGGATTTTCACTCGTGAATTGGATGTTGAAAAGTATGTGCAACTAGATGGTGTTCCTTATAAAGCTACAGGAAAAATCCTTAAAGACAGAATATACTCAGATATTAGCAATGAAAAAGCAACAATTGGTATATACAAAAGGCTACATTTAAAAGAAAGTGACTTCATAATTTATCTGGAGCATCAAATACACCCAAAAAGTTTTTATTCTGCTTTTTTATACCCATCAACATTGTATAGGACACCTGTAATGGACACATCCTGGATTGAGACAAACTGCCTTAAGCACATCTTTTCAGAATCTGCCACCTCACTCACCACCCATCTCCTGCACCCAAGAAGAGAGGCAATGAGACACCATGACATTAGTAACTGAGAACTGCATCACGGCACAAATGCACACAGGGAACAAACACAGGATGCCAGAGCAACTCTAACTCCCAAAAGCCCGATTTTACAAAGTCCCTTCAACATCCTTGTGGTCACCTGCTAACAATATAACAAGCAGCAAGAGGCTTGATCTGATGGGCTCAGCCAAAGAGGAAATGAATAGGAAAATTAATTGCCAACAGCTAGAAGTGCTGTACCGTAACAACCAAGTCAATCTAATGCACATTCTGCCACAAAAGAGTGGGGTCCTGACCTCTAGGCTTTTCATTTTTCACACCTAGTCCACTGCATTTTGCTGGTGCTCGCACTAACTTCTCTTTCTTGATTACTTTTAAGCTTGCTCTAGATGACTACATAAATAGTAGTCCCAGCACACAGGAGATGGCAGGAACACATGACCAGGGCCAACATCTCCTTGCAACAGCAGGAAAACTTTAGCTTATGGAGATTGTGAAACTGCACCTTGGCATAAATATCCACAAGACGGAAGAGGGTGTTATGGCTCCCATTCCTTGCTTTGCAGGAGCAACGCAGGTACCACTGGCAGCATGAGCTACAGCAGGACTTGGAACATTCACTCTGGAGTCCCAGGAGGAGGAAACACTAGAACAGAAAGGAATTTGCCATGCAAGCTCTGTATCATCCTCCTGAAAAGTAACTGGTCTCATCATTGAAATATCTAGAATGATTAACACTGCCTGTTAATCACTTGCTGAAAGAAAGATCATTTCCCAGTTCCCAAACAAGGACGGCTTTCATCAGGTGAAAGGTGGGAGGGACCTGCTCCAAATTAGTGATTTTGACAAGCTTCAGAGCTATTGCTGAAAAACACTTCTGCATCAGCAGAACTCCTTCCCAAAGCCTCATCCTTAATGCACTACCCGAATCTTCACTGTAACTTGACATACAAAAAGTCTTGAATGGATGCAAAGTAAGCATGATATTCTGAATGTAAAGGGTTAGCTTGGCAAAGTTTTAAAACAAATAAGAATCACCACTTCCAGTGGGAAATACTTGGTTATTTTAAATATGGTGCCATGAGGATCTCTCTACATTATCCTAATACAGAATTTCATTAACTACTCAGAGACAAGTTAAATGTATTCCTTCCCCATGCCAAAATTTAAGTCTGTGTATATTTTTGAACAAAAATACAATCTGAAGAGTGTATTTATTAGCCTCTGTGTGTAAAATTGACACTTATCTCTCCAACAAATTAGAAATTCAAAAACAAAAATCAAAACTAAATGAGTACTGACAAGAGAGCTAGAGATACCAGCTATGCAAAAAAATGAGCTAATCTGACAGAAGATACTCACATACAGAAAACAGCTTATGAATTAGAGCTTGTGCTTAAGATGGACTTTTTTTGGAAGAATGAACCAAGATCCTGGTTCCCAAGATTTTCAATAGAGGAAAGAAATGCAAAAATAAGGAACTCTAACTCATGACTGGAATAAATAATCTTTTTCACTCTGAATATAAACACATTTCAAAAGAATTCAGCAATATTATGTATAGGAAGGGGAAGTTCCAAAAATACAGAAACCAGGACCAATATTGTCACTCTTTCCCAGGCAGCTATGCCCTCTAATTTTAAGGACTACAGTCCAGACACCAGGTTCCTAATCCTGTAGGTTTTTATGAATTAATATCAAGAGTTATCCTTTAAGAAAACAAAATAAAAGCTGTATCAAATAGTCTCTTAAATATTTACGATGCAATATAAGCTTATCTATTTAAAGTTAGAAAGTTCTTGCCCTTTGTTGCTCACATTTTAAACAAGGTTTCTCCTGAAAAATTACTATAAACGAAGTACACAAGACTCTTCCCATTGGAGAAGCTTGACAGGTAACTTAGAAAAGAGAAAATGCCCATATCTTTGAATACTGCTTTGCCTGGCCACAAGGACTGCTTGCATTTCTCCATTTTCAAAAGAATGGTAGGGATTGAGTTTTTTGTGGGTGCAGGGATTAAGGTTTCCCCATTTAGAGCCCCAGGCTTTTCCTCCTCATTTATTTTTAGCTATATCCTTTTTATTTTCCTTCAGACACTGAGAGAATTGGAAGGAAGGGAAAAAGGCATAAACCAGCTTTTTGTTACACACGTGCATATGACATCTAGCACAAAGGGGATTTAGTGAGCACAATTAGGTTTCCGATTCTGCTCTAATACAGATAAAGTCAGACATTAGTGATACTGTAATATAATTACATTTACTATACTCTGCAACACCCACCATTAACACTTAAAATAAAAAAAATGGAGGGTCATTTAAGTGTTGAAGAGTCAAAAATTGATTGATATTACAATCCAGTTGTTTCTATCTTTGCTCTTTCAAGCAAATTTTTGTTCAGCTCCAAGACTATGTTTTCACTGCTATTTATTCATCAGCATTACATCAGAAAACACATACAGCAACCTTTGTGCAAAGAGCAAATCTCTTCATTGCAGATGTATGAATGGTTGATACAAGAGTTCTTGCTGTTTACAAAATTAGAACTACATTCACTCTATAGATCGGAAGTTCTTCCAATATACTATATATAAACCAGTTTATGTATGCATACATATTTTTGTAATTATTTTACACTTTTGCTGTCCTATGATGATTATCTCATCGGTCCATTTACCACACCTTTTCATGAACAAACAAACTGAACACATTGGTGAAAGGACAGCTTCTGGTTTTACTCACTCATATGAAGCTCCAATTCCACAATAAATCTGGAACCTGTAGTTTTAATCTCTGAAGAAAAATTAATTTGACAATGCTTAATATATTAAACATTTTTCTCCTGGTTTGAATACATATATATATCATTTATACATATTACGATATGCCTTTGTAATCCATAGAGGAGTATATGGATCTCCACACATACTTTCTAATAGCCAGTTTAAGTTTTAAAAACGACATGGAGAATTAAGACCCTTAACTATTGTACAGAAACAACACTTATCCAGCAAATGCCAGCTGCCTTAGTAATGGAAAGTTACAGTATATAAACAGCTCAGACTTTTTTTTTTAAATCACCATGACACATTTGAGTGGAGTTTCAAAACCCCCTGAAGATCACACTGGATCCTTGTTTTAAGAAAGTCTCTCCATTGTTGGCTATTACTATGCAGATAATGTAGCTGAATGCTACATTCCTTTAAAGTACGCAATTCAAAAAAGCAACAAGACATACCAACTGCTTGATGCCTAACAGCATTTCCTTTCCTGCCTACCAAAGAAAATCTCAGTTATTTTCCATTCTTTAAAAAATAGCTGCTCCAAAGTCTACCTCAAAGTCATCGTCCCAGAGCTTTGTGACAATTTTAAGACTCAGGTTCAGGTTTCTGTAGTTTGCAATTGTACAGCATACCTGATCAATCTCAGTTTTGGCATAATTAATGTAAAGTTACTACATTAAAGTGATACCTGTAGTTTTGACTGTAATCGTCAGAATATGGTCCAACATGCATGTGAAACTTCAGGCTGTAAGACAGTAACAAAGGCCAAACTCCAGCTATCTTACCATTTATGGGAATACAAGATCAAAACACATATCTTATAATCAAATAGGACAGTAAGCCGTCAAATGTTAAATTTAAACTCTTAATAGTAACATTAATTATTTTACTTCACTCATTTTAACAATGGCATTCAACTGTCACAGGAACACAGGCTACAAAGTTTTATTTATACATGCTGAAATCTAATCATCATCTTGCTTTTTCTATTGCCAGGTTCCATCTCCATTTCAATTCTAACTTATCCCTGTAGTAGCTTTTCTGTCCAAATATTTTTGGAAGGTTTGTCATTCCTAGAATGGAATCCAATCACCAGATTTTATTGCACTCTAACAGAGCAAAATACATACACATTACACTAGAAACTCCTTAAAAGGAATAATATTTTATCATTCAAAAAGGCTCTGTTTTCTTTCACTGCTTTTTAGATGCAGTTGCGATGACTGCATTTTTATAGTATTGTGTATCAAGACTGATGTGCCATTACATGACATTAAGAATACCTGGCATTACAAATATTTCATTCATGGAGTCACACATTCAGTAGGAAACCATTCCTGCACTGAATGATAATGCAGACTTCACAGAAGTTAGTTGGACTGGAATCTTAATACACAGACAAGAACTTTTAGGGGTTTTTGTTGGGGGGGTGGTTCCTACTCTTCTACTGCTCTTTACCTGTTTTTAAATTTTGGCCACAAATTTCCTAGTCTCCAGTTCTGTGGAACATCAACTATGAAAACAGATTCCTGTATTTCTCCTAAATGATACAGTAGTCAGAAACTGGGGTTTAACTGCAAGAATGCCTGGTGTTGAAGTCCAGTACTTCAACAAAAAAAGTACTTTTTCCACAGAAATGTGTCAAAATGCTAAACAATTCAAAGTGGTTTAGACTTCAGTTCACGCATGAACATACTGCAGATACTTCATCCTTACAACTTCAATTTTAGGCCGTAATGGAAAATTCAAGTTGTAAATTCAAAAATAGCTCTGTAGTTTTCTGGCACTTGGAGCTAAAACAATAGACTGAATTATATCCAAACCATAATAAGCAAATATGTAGTAACACCACTTTCACAGATAAGATATCTGTACTCAATTCTTTAAGCTGTCCCTTATAGATTTTTTTGTGCTGTGAGGTATGCAGCATGTCAGATTTTTTGCTTTTGTTTAAAAAAATAAAACATAAATGTTTTAGCATTAAGTATTTGACATGAGAAGAACAGATACTGCACTTAACACAAGTTACATTTGAGAGGAAAAGCACTCACAAAAGCAACAGGCAAATCATCAGAAATAAGCAGAGCAAAAACACTCTAGGAAGCCAAATACAAATTTATTTTCAAGAGAATCTTTAGCTTCTTGCCGTAGGAGCTGTTTGAACCTCCCATCCCTTTGATTGTGGAGGCTACTTAAGAAATTCTATGTCAGTCAGGACCCACGCTGAAATACAACTATAGTAGTCCACTTTCAAAATTCTTGAAAACCCATTTAAGGATATCAGTAGGGGGTAAATTAAAGCTGTATGCATTAGGAAGCTAATAATTTGAAAAATGTACAGGGGCAATGAACCCTGAAGTTATCAAGCACTGAAATTACTAGAAAACTGTTTTGTATAGTTGGAAGTAACTAAATACAAAAAAGCTGTTGTAAAAAAAAGGTACAACTATTATCTACTACACAACTTAATATAATATTAACTTCCAAAGTATAACAAAATTTTGTAGACAAAAACATTAACTTCTTATCATACACGCTTTTTGGTATAGGTATAGTGGAGAGGCAGAGCTAGCCTATATGATAGCAGAACTCAGAGTGCCCTTTATCCACTCTTTGTAAACACTGTTACTTTAATATACTTTTGTCAAAGTCTAAATCTCATTGGACTCAAGTCTTCCACTCCAAGCATTTCTTGCACAAGAATTTCTCTAAGCATCTGTAAAAGGCTAGAACTTTCACTGAACAAAATTAAGAGAAAGAACAGCTATAATACTGTTCAAATTATTATTTAAGATGAGGTGAAAAGGAGTTTCATATAGAAGCTGGAGGACTCAAATCAACATCTCTGAAATTAGAACAGAAGCCATGCTGTATCATGGTAAGCATGAGTCATCATAAAAAATGCCTTTACCGTTCTCATGAAAAAAGTTACCCATATTCCAGTTCATAAGCCACTGAAAACCTCAATTTGCACAACCTTCTAGGGAATTTTGCAGAGTCTAGCTGTCAGGTACTATGAAAACTCATTACAACCAGAGCACGCTCCACCCACTGGACACAGGATCCAAACAGGACTATCTGAAATTGCTCCTGACAGTTGGAAATAACTGAAAATAAGGCCACTTGTCTCCTGAGCTTCCTATGCCTTCTAGATGAAAAAGCCAAGACATTTTTTAACATAGAAAGACAACAAAGGAGGAAAACATGCAAGGAAGGAGCAGGACATGAGCTGAGCAGGACATGAGCTGAGCAGGACATGAGCTGAGCAGGACATGAGCTGAGCAGGACAGGATAAAGATCAGCAAGATGTTTTGAGAAGAAATGCATTAACACATATGAAATTTACAAATACACTAGAAATGAACAAAGTTTTCCAGCTAAATTAAATATACATGTGCCCAATGCAAGGCTTACATATTGTCTGAAGCCAAACACTGAAGAGTGAACACGAAGAAATACTGAGCCTCTGAGAAAGGCGAGAGTCCCATGGAAACAACCAAGCAACTGTGTAAGGCAAAACTGCGTTAATGCCTACACACACACGAGACCCAAATGAAAGCAATCTTCATTTGGGCATTTCTATCTTTTGGGTAACCTGCTTTTAAAAAGCCTGATGTTATTTTAGCATGGTGGCTTTGAATTTAATACCATAAGATTAAGCACAGCTCGCCAGCAAGACGCCTTGCCCAAAAATCTGGGCAGGGAACCTATTCTTTCTAAATTCCAGCCAAAGCAAATTAAGCTGAACTTCTCTGGGTGGGATAGGTGGAAGCACCACTCCGCAGCACACCTGCTGCCTGCCTTTGAAAAGGAAATTTACACACTGGATTCCTGAGCAGCCCTTTTGTGCTAAGAAGCATGTTCTACATATACAGACATAGATACACTTTCAGCTTTTGTACATGCAAGAGCTCACACAGTATTTGGGTAGCCCACTACAAAGACAGACAGTCATTTGCCAAAAGAGGTCACAGTTGTGTAATATAGCCGCTATGGGAATTATTTATCTAGATTATTAAAATAGAATCCATTAATAAAAGTAACAGTCTTACAAAATTCAAGTGTTTCAGTTGGGTACCACCTTAAAATAACACAAAGAAGAAATTTTTTACGCTGAGGGTGGTGAGACACTGGAAGAGGTTGCCCAGAGAGGTGGTGGATGCCCCATCCCTGGAAACATTCCAGGTCAGGTTGGACGGGGCTCTGAGCAACCTGATCTAGTTGAAGATGTCCCTGTCCACGGCAGGGGGGTTGGACTAGATGACCTTTAGAGATCCCTTCCAACCTAAACTATTCTATGATAACATGCTCTTTCTGCAAGAGAAAAAAATATGCACCGACATGTTCTTTCTGCAAGAGAAAAAAATATGCACCGAAATATAGTAAGAGATTGCAGTATCCCTTAAAGATGTTATTCTCTGGCTTCCTAAAAGATGCAGAAACTCATGTATACTTACTGTCCTCCTTAAGACCAAAGATTTTTTAATCAAGTTTTGGGACACAAAAATTAATGTACCACATATGTCACAATATCTATTACTTAAATTGAGCAACTTGAGAAGTACCCTTTTGACACTGCAGTATGGGCTGCGCAGGTGTGGAATTCACTAGATGCCAGCTACCAAAAATCTCCTTGAAGACAGATATGGTTATGGACTACACCAATCTGGCTGACCTCTGAGTCTGCCTCTCGCTCCATAAAAAGCCAATTCAAAATTCAGACTAAGAGAACAAACAACTCCCCCTCTCCCCCCCCAAAAAAAAAAACCCAACCAGCCTGTAGGAACATCTTTTACATTTTTAGGTCAGATCCTGTTCCAAAGATCAAAGAATCATTAATCTACTCAGAGCTACTTTTGGTGCAGTAACAGCTTTACCCTAGCATTCACAGTTATCAGCCATTCCTACCAGATCACACACAGGTAGCTACAAACCACAACTCTTGCTCAATCAAGAAAAGGATCAAAGCACCAAAAAGCCACAAGATCCAGAAAGCACACAGTTCACCTGCCTTTAAGAACTGCACAACCCTGCACACAACTACTTACAGTAAGACAACATCTTAGAGCACAATTTAATCTTACTTAGATGACAAAGGCAGCAGCACACACAGTAGCCACCATTTGTTTAGTTAGCCATCAGGAAGCACATTCAGCCAGGCAGCAGGAGGTCAGAGCTAGAGGACCTATTCAGTAGAGACTAAGCCCTCATCCCAGAAGCCTGCCCCTCCATAAATCCGCAAGAGGGAATCTTAACCAGCACAGTGTTTTGACTGAAAGCACTCTTCACTCCTTCCCTATTTGAGCCATTCAGACATTCAGAACCAGAGATTCTTAACACTAAGACATAAGGCTGCAAATATTTTATGACAGTTGCTACTGGAAAAAAACAACCAAAAACATTCTAAGTTTAAAGTGTAAAATGTTCTCCCCACTCTTGTGCAAGCTCCACTCAGGCATCCTCTTGACTGTTTTTCTGCTGGTCTGTCTCTTTGCCATGCCTAGCTGTATCTCCAGCTTTTTGAGAGAGTAAAGAACATGCAAGTGTCCTAACCACAAGGCCAAGTATCTGACATAAGTTTATCCAGAAAAAAGCATAAGTTTCCCCAGTCTTTTTGATTATGAGCTAAGAAAGATGTCTTGGCTCATAATCAAAAAGTGTCTTTGCAGGAACATCTATAGATATGTCGCAACCTGTTAGCTCATAAACTACTGGTTGTTGTCTAGTCACAGTCTCGATCAACTGAGGTTCTAAGTTACCACTTCAGATTCCTTCTACATGTTAGCACAGTGCTAAAGGCATCGCTCTTCCCAGACAACCCAAAAAGTAGCTGTTTTGCAAATTAACAATAGGAATTCCAAATTTGAGCAAGGCAGCTATGAAAATATTTCTAGCGTGTGAAAAATATTCAAATGACTCCACTTTCTGCAAACATTCTTATTTAAATATATGCACCTAATGTTCAGATAGGCTAATAAAAGGGTTCACAAGTTCTTACACAATGAACTGGCAGGTTTTATTCACAAGAATGTTCTGGAATATCTTTTGCTGTTTTTCCCCCCATTCTAAATGTTTAATGCATTCCCCATCCCCAAACTGTATAATAAGTAGCCTGAATATAAACAGTGCTCACAATACCTTAGAGAGAGAGTGGGAAAGAGTAAGCACCAGTGCTCTTTTGCTAGAGTTCTGAAGAACATGTCAGTATGATCCTAACGGGCATCTGGAATAAAAATGCTTAGTTGTCTGCGTACATATGTAAATTTAGCAATACCCATCCTTTCGGACAGAAAATATATGCAGGACTCTACAAAGGAAAGTATAATTTCACAGTGTAAGTTTCCACATAGTGCTTTGTAAATAGAGCAGCCTGGAAAATAGCAAGAATATCATTCCATCAAGAATATATTTAGTTAATCATATGGTTTTATTACCAAACTAAGCTGTTGCCACATGAAAGCATCAATTTTCCCCCAGAAGCTAGCAACCTTTGTTTCACATCTCAATTGCCAACCACAATGCTACTGCATCCCAAACACATATATTTGCCATTACAGCAGTGAACCACACACATCTTCAAGCCAAGCCAGTATCAGATGAGGCAGAGGAAAAAAAAGGGTGAGAGCAAATATTCAGAGATCCCTATCATCATAATCTGATAGCAGGAAACTGTTACAGCCCGTAAGATCATTTGTTTCTAGGACTCATTGCACAAGTATTACTTTCCTGTGCCACCTCTGAATGAGTAAGTAACCTGGTTGGGCTGTCTATCTGATGTACCACATTCTCATATTGAGAAGGCCTGCCAAGAGAGGAATTTTGAGGAGAATGACCGTAAAGGTAGTTACAAAGAAAGAGGGATTTGATGGTAAAACCTACCTGAAGTAACCTTTCTAGGCATCATCCTTTGCATTTTCCTGCTGCTCCATGCATTACTAATCAGTGACCCACTGGAAACTTCAGCACCCATTGAAAAGCCTGGCAGGGTATTTGGCTTTCAATTCTTCTACTCAGTTTATTCCCAACACAAGTATATTCATCAGGCTTAGAAACAACTCTTGAACAAGGGCAGCCACTCAGCAATGAAATGTAAATTACTGACATGTGCTAAAACCTGGACTTGCCACTGCTAATGAGCACATTAAAGGAAAAAAGCTCACTAGATATTACTGCAACCTTTTCACTTAACCCTGTGTGTACTGAAAGCCATAATTTAGTATCAACTGAAGAACCCATCTCTAAACAGAGAGACACTGTTCAGCAGGTGTATGCTTCCCATGCAATTCTGATGTAAAAATTATGAAGATAGACAAGTATGTGAAATACCCAATCAGGAATCAGTGTGCACACTGATAGCAGCCTTATTTTTAATCTAAGTTTCATGAAACTGTCCAAGAGGACAGTAAAAAAATCATATACACATCCTGACATACATAAATTGCTAAGTTTACAAAGTTAACAGTGTCAAATTTTAGGTGACCAAATAAAACATGATTTGCTATCAACAGACCCCAAGGTTAGGAATTCAACTAAACTGTCCAAGGACAGTAAAAAAAATCATATACACATCCTGACATACATAAATTGCTAAGTTTACAAAGTTAACAGTGTCAAATTTTAGGTGACCAAATAAAACATGATTTGCTATCAACAGACCCCAAGGTTAGGAATTCAACTTGTAGCAACTTTTCCCTTCTTATTATGCTTACAGGGGGGTGCAGACCCTGAGAAAGGTCTTCTCCAAACAGTAGTGGCCTGCACAGTCAGGGAAAACAGCACCTTTGCCTCGATAGCATCTGTGCTATAAAAGCCCCACCAAATATACAGTCACTCCAAGTTTCAAAGCTTTTAATAACTCAGACTAGCAATGCTGCAAGAAGCAACTGTAAACTTACATGCTGGAGAAGGGGGAGAGACAATGTTTGGTGAAGACCATTCCCCCCACTCCCTTTGTATTTTGGGGGATGAAGGAAGTTATTTAAAGATTATTTGGTTGATTAAGTTCTTGAAATGTTTCTATTACATAACATTTTTGATAAGCATATAAACAGGCGGCACACAGAAATTATTTTCAAAACCTAAATTAGGTACTTAAACCAGCCTAAATTAAATACCTAAAATCCCTCTCTGTAAGGTTTCTGTCAAATACTAATTCAGCTATAAACAGGTTAAAAGGTTATCAACTTCAGTTGCTCCTTTCTTCCTCTTACTCCCTATACCCCACTCCCAAGCTACCATCCCTTTGAGTTTGCCTCCATTTCGAGTCAGGCAAAAACTCCTTAACTTGATTCCGCCACAATCATCTGTATTAGCATGAAGACTTTAATAGGAGTTGGGAGCAGGGGGGAGGGATGCGTTTAAACAAAGCTAAATTTTAACGGAACAGGGCTGCAAAGTGACCACACATACAGTCATTCCAGCACATCCAAGGAGGGCAATAACCCCTCATGGGAACAGACAGCAACAAGCCACTGGGAGCAGTAATCTCTTCAGCCAGCTTGGTCACAGACAGAACAGCAGTCTGACCACAGGCTAGTAACCTGATCTTCAGGAGCTGAACACATGGGTTGGCATTCAGGGAGCAAGTGAGAAGCAGATGCTAGGTTCTACACAAAAGACATCACCTAACTTTATTGTGTTAATTCAAAACTTCACTGTCGAAGACAATCCAACTGACAAGTATTTTAACTATTTTCCCCAAAAACACATGCGTAACAACTCTAGCAGGAATTGCTCAGTCAACCCAGTACTCAGTTACCAGTGTTATTGATCACTATCATTCAGTCTGAAATAGAAATGAATGAAACATGCTGTGCAAATAGACAAAGCTTATTTGTAAGCCAAACTTCAAATAGAATTAAAGATAAAATGAAAAGGCAAATGCATTCATAATAATGAGTAGGAAGTATTTTAAAGTTCCAAGGAATTATTTAAAAGATTTGAAAAATAAACCACTAAACACAATTAGACAGCTGCAAGTAATCTATTAAATTCTTACTCTTACTCAGGGGGTCATCATTCCTGTTGCACTGGCTAAAGGCTTTCATCGATAAAAATTGACAAACCAGGTAAGTTACTATCAAATAGTGCTTATGTTGGTACGTGTTCATAGATTTTTTTTGTTTGTTTGAGCATCTCTCCTATGAGGGAAGGTTGAGAGAACTGGGACTGTTCAGCCTGGAGAAGAGAAGGCTCAAGGGGATCCCAATGTATATAAATACCTGAAGGGACAACACAAAGAGGAAGGAGCCAGGCTCTGCTCAGTGGTACCCAGTGACAGGACCGGAGGCAATGGGCACAAACTGAAACACAGGAGGTTCCCTCTGGACATCAGGAAACACTTTTTTTAATGCGAGGGTGGCCAATCACTGGCACAGGTTGGCAAGGGAGGTTGTGGAGTCTCTGTCCTTGAAGATACTCAAAAGCCATCTGGACACAGTCCTGGCAATTGGCTCTAGGTGGCCCTGCTTGAGCAGAGGGGTAGGACCAGATGACTTCCACAGGTCCCTTGCAACCTCAACTATCTGGTCATTCTGTGAAATAAAGATTGTATTTGATATCTAAAGCAGAAACCAGGTCCAACTGGTTTGCATTCTGCATTCTACAACCATACAGTAAAAATATGCAACCAGCCTGAAGATATTGTACCAAAGTAGAAGATATTAACTGAATGGCTAAGAAGTTATCAAGTGACATTAAACAGTTTAAATACTGCAAAACCTTATTTAACTCTGACATGCCTGAATATAGCTTGCCCTGTATCCTTTACAGCTTCCACTGTTGCTGTAACTGGTGGATCTATGCAACAATAAAAAGTAAAATTGAGATTTTCCTGTGTTTCAATGCACTTTCAGTAACCAACCTACCTGGCATATTAACAGTGATCCCCTCAACATGCAGAGGTAACTGGAACAGTTCTCATAGACCCCAGAAAACAATGACCCCAGAGAGGCTAGACAACAACCTCCTGCCCAGGAAGCAATTTTGAAACAAGTGAATCCTGTGGTATACTGAACAAACAAGTAGGTTAAGTCTTGTTGCTGTAGAAACTATTCAGATTATTTGAGCACTTTACATTACAGCAGCAACATAACATACTGTACAGGTATTAAACGCCTATAGAAAAGTTTTAATCAAGACAGATATAATATAAAAGGAACCAAACAGCAGCATAAAATAAACCTTAAGTTTATAGAACTTTAAGATCAAGTTCTAATAATTCAACAGGATCTTAAGCACTAACTTAAAGAAAATGCTTCCTGAAGTAAGATTACAGTCAAAATACACACTGTGAAAAACAAAGCCCCCCGAAAAAAGTCTGCCTAGTCCAGGATAATAGGTCATCTTTAGAAGTGTGTTAATCAGAAGCCTTTCAGTTAACATCTTTCTCCACAGCTTATGTAGAAATCACTCAAATGACTTTGAAAGAGTTGCCAGTCATGATCCTCCCTTCATGAAGCTCATTCCTGGTCTCAGTAGATCCATTTGGGGTCAAGTATCAGAATCTGATCTAAAAGTGTCAGAAAGTAAGAGACATTTCTCACCTAAAACTCAAACCAGAAAAACCAACTAAAGAAGGAGGTGAATTAGGAACGAAGACTCAGCAGAGCATCTCCATTCTTAAGAGTCACTAAAATAGAGGAAGACACAAATACATAGTATCATGTATTGCAATAAGTGTCCAAGCTAAACACACTTCTACAAGTAAATAAAGAAACTTTTCCCCTTCCCTCAAAAGTAATTACCTCCTAGCCTTGGGATGAAAGACATTTAGTATGTTCATATCCCTCCTCATCTAACACATCACTACCAATAACAAAAGCCCTTACGTATGAAAATACAGTATGCTGTAAGATGACATCTTTCTTGGCAAGTAAAGAGTAACTTCACTAGACAGATTTTGGTTCATAACTTGCTGCAATTAGTTTTCAACTACAGAAGAGAACAGAGGATAAAATGGTCAGAATTGGGAGAAGGAAAACGGTTCTATCACACACATCATTGCTTCAATATATTTCAACTCTGTAGTAGTACACAAAAAAAAAATCCATCCCACCAAGTTGCATTCATCTTTAAAGTCAGAATTACTTTTCTTGATATGTATATTTTAGGAAGAATATTTAGAAACCCTTAAGTATTCAAGCTACAATGTAGAACTACTGAACACAGATCATCCATCACTATAAAATACACTATTTCTTAAAATGCAGGCAGAAAACAGAAGCGATTATTAAGGAAGCATTGTTTTTGTTGAATTCTAAGCTGAAGCCTCATCTGCCTTGCCACAAAAGTAAATTAAAATCCACAGGGCAACAGGAATTCTTATTTCAAAGACATAACATCTCTTAACTGTTCAGGTCTATCCAACTCCATTGGTATCAATGGGACATTTAAAACTGATTTGGAAACAGAGAAGGACATCACATTTGCAAGGTTATCACACTAGCTTACATCAATTGTACCAGAACAGGACAAATTGTCCATTCTGAGTGATTTGTTAGAGTTCGTCATAGCCAGACAAGCTTGCCTGCATCATTGCAAATCAACAGTAGAATAAAAAGGTAGGCAGTGAAGGGAAATACTACCTATGTAAAAAGAGAATTACGCAGCATTATGCTTGCAAGCCTTCTGTTATTGCAATGAGGAAAAACACTGGTATATACAGTTGTTAATATAATTGCAATTGTGGAAACCAAGCAAGAAGTTTTTATTCCCATAACCAGACATGGCAACAGTGGAAGAGAACAGCACAAAGCATTTCAGAAGCAACGTGAAGGATTGCTGTAAGCCTGGAAATGAGTGCTATCGCCGTGACACTGCATGTCAAGAAAAAATGAATTTTTACAAATCGGGATTTCACAAATCCATTCATCTGCAGAACTACACATTCTCATTAGGTCGTGCAGAGAGGAAATGAGAAAGGCAAAAGCCCAGCTAGAACGCAATCTGGCCACTGTCGTTAGAGACAACAAAAAAAGTTTTTACAAATATATTAATGACAAGAAGAGAGCCAAGAAGAATCTCCATCCCTTATTGGATGCGGGGGGGAACATTGTCACCAAGGATGAGGAAAAGGCTGAGGTACTCAATGCCTTCTTTGTCTCAGTCTTTAACAGCAGACCAGTTCTCCTCAGGGTACTCGGCCCCCCAAGCTGGAAGACAGGATCGGCGAGCAGGATGAACCCCCCATAATCCAAGAGGAAGCAGTCAACGACCTGCTACGCCACCTGGA
>NW_008794408.1:2544635-2600573 GCF_000699145.1 Aptenodytes forsteri
TGTTTAGCCTGGAGAAAAGGAGGCTGAGGGGAGACCTCATCGCTCTCTACAACTACCTGAAAGGAGGTTGTAGTGAGGTGGGTGTCAGTCTCTTCTCCCAAGTAACTAGCGATAGGACGAGAGGAAATGGCCTCAAGTTGTGCCAGGGGAGGTTTAGATTGGATATCAGGAAAAATGTCTTTACTGAAAGAGTGGTTAAACATTGGAAGAGGCTGCCCAGGGAAGTGGTGGAGTCCCCATCCCTGGAGGTATTTAAAAGACGAGTAGATGCAGCACTTAGGGACATGGTTTAGTGGGCATGGTGGTGTTGGGTTGACGGTTGGACTTGATGATCTTAAGAGGTCTTTTCCAACCTCAATGATTCTATGATTCTATACACACCCTAAGTGTGCCAAAGTGCTGCTGTTGAAAGGCATCTCATGGGAAATATTAATGACTTATGATAGTCCAGATAGGCAAAAATCACTAATATATTCTTTAATCACATGCACAGCATTAAATCATTCCAGAAGTCATGCAAGCCCACAGTTCATCCACTGAGAGTCTCAAGTTGCCAGACATTACTATTTAAATCAAGAGGTTTTGTGTTTGTGTTTTTTCTAAGAACAGTTGCACATGTTAGAGCTTTCAACCTAAGCCACTTTAAGAATCATAGAATAGTTTGGGTTGGAAAGGACCTCTAAAGGTCATGTAGTCCAACCCCCCTGCCATGGGCAGGGACATCTTCAACTAGGTCAGGTTGCTCAGAGCCCCATCCAACCTGACCTGGAATGTTTCCAGGGATGGGGCATCCACCACCTCTCTGGGCAACCTGTGCCAGTGCTTCACCACCCTCAGCGTAAAAAATTTCTTCCTTATATCTAGTCTAAATCTACCCTCCTTTAGTTTAAAGCCACTCCCCCTTGTCCTGTCACAACAGGCCCTGCGAAGAAGTTTGCCGCCATCTTTTTTATAAGCCCCCTTTCAGTAGTGATAGGCTGCAATAAGGTCTCCCCAAAGCCTTCTCTTCTCTAGGCTGAACAACCCCAACTCTCTCAGCCTTTCTTCATAGGAGCGGTGTTCCATCCCCCTGATCATTTTCGTGGCCCTCTTCTGGACCCGCTCCAACAGGTGCATGTCTTTCTTATGCTGAGGGCTCCAGAGCTGGACACAGTACAGAAAATATGTAGCTTTCAAAAAAACATAAATTAAAGGCTTACTCTAAATGAAAAACAAATACAAATAGGTCAAGACTGCCATGTCAGAGGAAGTCACCTGATCAGGAGATCAAGAAAAAAAAACACACTAAGATTATGGACTTTAAGCAAAAGGCTCAGAAGGAGAGCATTTTTGTCACAAGTCACACATATCTTTGGCAAAACACCACCCTGCATCTTTAAATACATGTGTATGGTTATACACATGTATATCCACAGGTCTGGTGGATATGCACCCTGAGACTTGATTTTTTTTTTAAGTTTAACATAAGCCTGCACTTGAAAAAAGTACTCTAGCTATATACAGCAGTTGCTCAAGATAAAGATTTGGAAGTTGCAATAGGGTAGAACTGGCATCAATTTGTTCTGTAGCATAGGCAATCTTAATCAGGACACTGATGACACAACATAAGCCATCATATGCTTTTAGCAAAGGTCTATGAAGCTTTCTACAGTAAAGGAGTAATACAGACTTCCTACTTTCACACCAGCAGATAGTTCAGATGACTCAATTTCATTTTTCTAGCTCACGTGCATTAGCAGAGGATAGTAATATCTGACAAATACTGCCCATGATTTAATACATGCACTATTTATCCCTCCCATGGATTTCACACAACCTGATACTGCAGACTTAGATTTTTTTCTATGAAAAAAGTTTACTTGGGATTAAATACAAGAATACAAGTAACATTCAGAAGCATTCTGCCTCAGAACAGTAAGTAGTCACCCATCAACATTACAGGCTCACAGGCAGAGCTTTTCTCAGTGGCAAATTGGTGACCTGTTCACCTAGACAAGTACGTTGCCTAACCTTTATCACCCAGTAGCAGCATGGTCTCCAGTCTCCATCAGACAAAGCACCTTAAGCCACCGCAGGCTGCTTTGGTAGACAATGACATACTATGCACTGCAGGACAGAGTAAGAAACCCACATTAACAGCTCTGTCTGTCCCACTGGAAGGATGCAATCTCTGCCATAAGCAGCTTCTTAACACCAAGCTTCCAAAGCTGCCTTTTTTTCAACCACCACTTTGCAACTTAGAAAGCACAAATGCTAACCAGTCACATGAATTGCCAGGTAGGAAGCCAATGCATGTGGGAACAGCATGAGAATCATACCAAATGCTTCTCAAAAATGTAATGCCCACTGAATCATGATAAAGGAACTTCACCATTTGCTTACAAATAACAAAGCCATGCACAACAGTTGTAAGGAAACACTGCTGCCATTAAGAGTTTACATTTTAAAAGGTGACAATCCCATAATTAGCTGTGCATAGGGCTATGGATCCACCTGCACAGAGTTCTTCACAGGTCAGACATGTGTCCCCTTGCAGAAGTCGATATACATTGTTCTTTGTTTTACCTTTTCCATCTCAAACTTAACACCCATTTACAAACGTGATCAACCATTTCCATATACATTGTTTGCCCATTTATTTCAGACAATACATTGTTGGTTTTTAATTCCATCAAGAATGTTAATCTAGCTTCAAAGGTAAATAGAAATAGTGCTGGCTGCTTTGTTCTCCCCTTAGTCATGCTGAAAAGTACTTGCTAAAAGGGCACAAAGGATGTATAAAAACAGGTTCCACTAGGAACTCCAAACAGGTCCATATCTTATTCCAAAATTGAATCCTTTTGTCCCACCATGTTTATGGCTTCTATTGCAAGAAGGGGATTTTGGCAGATGGTAGTGGTTGGCTTTTTTTGCGTCAAGAAAGAGCATCAGGATAGTATTGTCAAGGCTGCATTCGAAAGAAGAATATTGCAGATAAAGGTTGCATTTGTAACCTTAAATCTTACCATTTTGAGATTATTTTATGCACAAATTCCATAGGTTTCTTGGGGAAAATACACCACAATGCACCACCTATGTAAGTAGGAACTCTATTATATACATACAAGAGACCAAAATACACTGAAGATATAAATCCTACAAACTGCTATTTTTCATACTAGACTTTGCAAAGGAATAGTGTTCATTTAGCTGATTTTTTTTTTTTAAAACAGTAGCCTCCCAAGGGATTTTTGCGGCAGAGGGAGAAGGGGAAGTTCATTTGTGTTTTTCTTTTAATTAAAAAGGGGAAAACTGATCCCATTATGAGCAACTGCAACACCAAGTCACCATGCATGAAGGTTTAAGCTTCTAACCATTATCAGGAAGCAACATACATAACCTCAACTACAGGAGTAAGACTCCTACTTGCTGCTAACATCAGCTAGACCACAGGAAGAAGCACTGACTCTGGAATAATGACTGTGCAACCCAGTTGTATACTTGCTTTCTCCCACTCTTCTCCCCCATTCCCTTTTTCACCCAGGTAAAGAAGAGAGGAAATAAAGAGTCACTGGGACCATGGGCCAATCCCAAAGTATTTGACATGTGAAGAGACCCCCACCACCACAACAGCTGCCCTGGAGGTTTGCAAGCAAGGAAAGGAAAATGGCAATTTCAGAAAAGTATATCTTTCAATGACAGGCCAACCAAAAGGCTCAGGGCTTTCTCCTTGCCAAATTTCAAATGCCTGCTGCAGACATTAGAGGTGATAAGAGCTTCTCAGAAAGGGTCTGCATTAATTTTATATAACAGGAAACATTAAGCAAGCTAACCTAAACACAGAGGTCACTAGCAAATTCTTCTAAAACATGCAGGAACAAATTGTTCTTGCAGCTCTGCATAGCATCTGGCAAAAGATATTAGCAAATTTTAAAATTTTTTTTAATGTGGCAATGGATTTCAACTGTGCCTTTGGATTTATGTCAATACTGAATATTATGCAATTATTCCTTGAAGGAAGCAAACTGCTTACATGCAAATATATTTGCATAAACTACAAGTAACAAGTTATGCACTGAATTTTACAACTTCAATGTATAGATCATTTTTATAGAGCACTGCAAGAGTTCCAAGTTGGATAGCTCAAATTTCTGAATTAAAATTAGAATGCAAAGTAAGATTCACAGGAACTATACTCACTCACACTAACCCACGTTTTGTTTTTCTACATAACAACTAATGTTATCAGCATTATCTTAAGTTTTTCAAAAGATTTCATATTAAAATATCAGTCTAAGAAATTGACCTTAGGGTTTAGGAAATCTTTGACAGATTCACTTGATATAAATGCCATGGATCCTTTTTCTGTCAGCCATCAACAGCAACCAGAATAGATACACATGAAGAAGGGACTGAATGCACCAACTTTTTTATTGAATCACAATGAACAACATGCCAGATATTCACCTACTGATTGTTTTTTGGATATTGTTTTGAACACAACAGATCATTTACTTGTGCTCTCCCCCATTCTAAGAGATAACAAAATTATGTTTCTAAAAAAAAGATTAGTAATTTTCAATACTCTAAATGTACCCGTCAAATTCTTCACAAGGACTGTCTATAGCTGTATGCTATTCCATGAATCATTTAGGCAATAATGAACAAAAAGACATGCTTTTGTTCAAATCATGCACAGTGGGATTACATGTGAACTGACCCTCCATGTGTTAACTGAAAACAAAGCTTTGCTTTGCACTCATTACCGCTCTTACAGATTGACAAGTTTAGAAAGTTTAGTGTATTTCTCAGTTTCCAAATCTAGGTAGTTTGTTTTAAAAGTACAGATGCACACCAGGAAATAAGCCCAGGTTTCACAAGTTTCATCACTTCTTTTAGCACAAAAGAACAAAATAGCATATGTAAAAAGAAAGGGATAGGGAGAAAGAAAACAGAACAAGAACACATCTTTGGCAACTTCACAACAGTTTTGTAACATTTGTTACAGGCTTTAATAAAGAAAAGAAACAGCAGGACAGTTTTCCTCCTAAATATATTACTCAGGGTGTCTTGAAAAAAATATAAGCAGCCCTCAGTGATAAAAAGACAGATCATTTCACCAATTCTTACTAGGTGTTTGATATTCTTGAGCCACTGACATGAAGGGAAGCATGATTATCTCTTAATTGAGACTTTAAATAGTGCATTTCAGAAAGCAAATCAAAACTACCTTGTTTTCTTATATTTTTAGAGAACAGAACACACCAGGTTTCTGAAACATAATTAAAAGCTATTTTGAGACTGTAGCACCAACCCAAACTTGAATATGTTTCTAGTCACCACATTATTTCAGGAATTCACTGTTCCAAAGATTTCAGTGAAAAGATGAGAAATAGGAAGGGAGAGGGGATCTACAGGAATGTTTGTATTTCTGCTTAATCCTGCCAAAAAAAGTCTTCCAGATTGTCACATCACCAATATTGTAATTCACATCACCAAATAACATCCAAATTTACATCACCAAATAACAACCAAATTACTAGGAAATATGCCTAGTTTAGAGTAATAACTATCAAATTTCAAACTTTGACAGCAAAATAGCATGAGCAAGCACTTCTGTTTCATTAATTTTTTATTATTAAAAAAACCAGGAACTGCCAACTAAAGCCAGTTATCCTGCTGGTCCAATCCAGTGGGAACACAGTTTATTATAAATTAATCCAGGAATCTTCCCTCTAAAAAGAGGCTCTGGTACATGAAGCAGAACAGTGATAGAAAGTTGCTAAACTGCATGAAAATATGCATGCAAGAGATTCACCAAATCTGGGGTAATCCCAGCAAACACCAAGTGTTTAGAATTCCTTTCAACTTTAACATCACCACCACTCAGCAACCAGCAGGATGCATTCAGCATCACACAGAACCTGCACTTGTTTTTATTTGGGGGCTTTCAAAAAAGCACAGCAACTGAGAAGTATAAAAATTTGAGATTTCATTCCCAGATAATCTTCTTGATGAGCAAGTGGTATTCTCTAACACCAAATAACCAACTAAATACTAAAGGTCTATACGACAATTAGAACCCAAGCCAGAAGAGACATAGTCAAGGAAGAGATGTGGAAACAAGAGCTATTCCTCAAATGTAAGAACAAGAGAGCTATCATTTTATAGAATCGCATTCCCGATCTGTGGTTTTACCCTGAATCAAAAAGGTGTGAATTACTTTCAAAACCAGCAACAAATTTATCTTACTGCCTGTGGAACAAGATGGTTTTTTCAGCTATACGGTTCGTTTACTCCGTAACAAAGTTGGTAGCTGCAACAGCTTTTTACTGGAAATTTCAGTGTAATATGTGCTTGTCCTTATTCTCAGTGAAACCAATAGACAATAGCACATGATCTGCAGTGACTACACATATAGCACCCACTCAGGACTTTGCTCAAACATTGCATGTGTAGCTTTCTCCTAGCACCACTCAACTTTATAAGCAGCTGCATATTTCCAAAAGTTCTTGGAAAATAATAAAATCAGTAAAAAGGCTATATATCAGTTTCTGCGATATACAGAAACCCCACTGAAGTACAGAGGTTGTGAATAATTTTTATAAATTCAGACATGAAGTGAAAACAGCACCCTCTTGACTCTTTGGTCCTTTCAGAGAACACAGTTCCACAATACATGACCTCCAGCAAAGAAGCCGGTTTTAAAACAGCTTTCTATTCCCATCCTGAAAGTGCAGTTCAGCACCTTCTCAGGGCTGCTGATACAGCTGTTCACCAGCTGTGCTATGATTCACCAAAATGATCACTTAAAACCAGATACTTTTAACCTACATCATTTCAGTGACCCAGTTTTACAGAGCAGCCTCATAAACAGTACAGGCACAAGTGAAAATGCCAAAAGGTTCTTACATCCTTGGTAAAGTTCTTACAAACAGGCACCTCCCCTTTTCCCAAAAGAAAACACAGGCTGCAATTACCCCCTCAAAATGCAAGAAATCCACATGCACAGAAGGCATACTGAAGTCTCCCATCTTAAGGTATCTTTTAGATCTGCCTTGAATTGGTATCTTGATTCCTCAGGTACCTTGGAATGAATATATGCCACCTAGTCCATCATTCACAGCCAAGCAAATAAAAATAACTTACCAAACGTCTAGCAAATTCTTTATTTTCTGAAAGAAATCCATATCCTGGGTGTACCTTGAAAAAAAAATTTTCAAGCTGATTGAGTTCTGAAGCCAGACACCAAATTTGCTAGCACCTTTTCAGACACTGGGGAAGGTGAAGCAGACCACTAAGCATTTAAGTTAGCTGAATACCTTAAGAAACTGTCTTAACACACTGATTTATCTGTCCTAAGTCAAGCTGTGAAGACTCACTGGTTGAACCGCCATTTCTGAAATAAACATTCCTTACTTGACTGGGGAGAAAGGTGCTGTTTGCAGAGCAATGGACACACTCCCTTTGGTGTTTTGCCTTCTGCTCTTTTTAACTCCATTTTGCCACATTTCTCTCATTGCAGACTTCCACATATATGCTCATCCATACTGTTCTCAGTAACCACTATAAAGTACTCCTTATCCCAAAATATTTCTAGCACTGATCACAACAGTGGTCTTAAGGTCCACAGTCATAAGCCTCCTACCTCTAGCGACCCTTGCTGGAGAATATAGTTTATTGTCTCATTAGTCTAAGTCATGCATCCTTATGTGCCTAGTTTGCTATTCACACCCCAATATATACCTAGCATAATTACTTGAGAGGGGTGTGGGAAAGTTTTCATTTTACTTCGAAATTCACAGAAGATTCTTGATCCAATATACTCTGATAGACAACATATAAGCCATTTTATTCCATGTTTCAAAGAGCCTAAACAACTGGGTTCTATATTCAGAAACTCAGAGGGAAGGAAATAGTTTTTTCCTTTATAGGGAAGTTTTTGGCCCCTGAAAGCATTATACCAAAACATCATCTCTGAAAGAAATTACAATGCTGATCCAAACTGTTCCAGAGTAATTGTGTTGCTCATATACACCCATCAAATTTTATTTTAATAAATGCTCTGTGTACAGTAGCTCTGAATAATACATTTATTTCACTGACAGAACAAAGAACATAAGCATGTGAATGTGACTACACATTCGTTTTTCCAACCGATTCCTGTTAAGCTTTGAATCTCTGGCCAATTTGATGGGAGAAAGGCAGAATAGCCTACTTTTACACACATAAGCTAATGTGCATTTTGTAAACATTCTGAAATAAAAATAATTATGGGATGCACCATTTACCTTAACTTCCTGCAAATAACATTTATATAATTTAGAAAGTGATTCAAACTAAGTTTAAGCAAAAGCCTTTAGACACACTTTGTAAAACATTCAAAAAAGCCATTATGGCATATAAAGGGTTAGTGCTCAAAACTAATTGGGATTTTTTTTTCCCCCAGCAAATTTGGAAATGAACTGAAGCTGCTCCCTGGTGTGAAAGCTGAATCCAGCAGCCACCTGCAGGATCAGCGACCAGTGCTGCCAGATGCTACAAAGCCTTTGATTTCCAGTAGCGATTTCGGACACATTTAACTCATGTGACATGAGCTAACTGGAATAGCATATTCAATCACTTCCCCCCCCACACCTTTAAAAAAAAATACAAACTCTGGCTTTTCTGCTTTCTATATATGAAACAGCTGCAGCAGATAGACTCATTCAGACTCACAGCTTGGGCCCTGGTTTTCTTAATGACTTCCATGATGGCATCCATGTTGAGGTAGCTTTTGCTGGTGGGAGCTGGGCCAACACAGACAGCTTCGTCCGCCATTTTCACATGAACCTGAAGAGGCAATATTCTGCATTAACAGATGCTCCCAGCAAAAATAATTACCATCATCCTGAAATATGCACACAAATCTGACTGTTTCAAAGATAATTTACATACCATAACGACTCTAAAATACACACCGAAATTACCAACATTGACATACAAGAACTCACACAATAACATTAAATCTCATTTCATTTAACTCCGAGCTTAAGTCACTGTCAAAATGTTTTATTATTCCAATATATCATTTGAATTTGATTAAATAAAATCATGACAAATATAATTTCAGCTTCCTATACTGATCATCTATATGTAAATTCAGACTAAAAACTACTTTGTTACATGTAACCAGGGTAGTCTAATATCTTGATACTTAATAACAAACATTCATGACCAGTTCTAAGCAGGCTCCCCAGGAAGTTGGGGATAATTAGAGTGAATTGAATGAAGGGATGCAGTGAGTGTCCCTGCACAGCATCAGGTCAGCACCATGCACAAATTAAAGCCTATGACTAAAGAGTTCAATATCACTACACATGAACCAGAAAATCTTGAGAATTATTTAAGCAGGCTCATGTTTGATTCCTAATCCATTGTATCCTCATTTATATGCATTTGCCAAACATTTTTAGTCAAATCTGAACTATACAAAAGGGACAAACATTTCCAACATTTTACCAGGAATAATAAAATAGCTAGGTTAGAAGTTAGGTTTGAAGTTAGAAGTCTACTTACAACTCATATGCATGCTTACCTTGAAGAAAAAGTTAAAGTTTAGTTAGATTGGTCTTCAACACATTTTCAGAGTTCAGAATACTTTTCCTTTAAAGTAAGATACACACAGACCCGAGAAACAAAACAATCGGTTTTTCATCATTCTACTCTCCTTTTGTAAGCTCCCTTTCAGTATGTATTTAAGAAAGCATGCCATTGCTTAAACTGTGTAAGATCATATTAGCTGTGTCAGTAAGACTTGTTATACTGACAGTTTGACATTTCCAATGCTTACCAATTTTAAAAGCTATTTTTATGAAATATTTTATATCATCTTCAGCATTCAAAATTGAGAATACATTGTTTAAAAAGTGTGTTCTTTTAGAATACAAGTATTCACATATGCGAAACAAAGTATTTTTAGTTTATGAACACAAGATTTTGTTCTTTGTGAAAAGGAATTTTATTTGCAAGTAGCATGAAGGCTGTCACGTATGACAAACTAAGGTTAGAAGTACTGTAGCCTGCATATACTATTGGCTCATTCAGAAGAAACGAGGCCAAAAAAAATCTAGAAACAGTGACAAGCAGTAGTCAAACAGTATTTTGAATAATATAATGAGAAATAAGTATTCAGATGAGTATAACAAACATGTATAACAACGACAGGAGTCACTAATTAAGCATTTTACTTTTTTATTAATTTTTATTGACATTTTTCTGAACTTTGCAAAAGTTAATCCTACCACCAGGAAGGAAAATTAACTCGCACCACTTAGTTCCAAGTTCCTTTCTGGGGGCATCTCTTAAATAGCTTCTGAATTTGCTGTATATTTGAGTATCTGAGAGTTCACATAACCTCCTGGAATTGCCATGCATTTCACATTTGAATTATTGCTTCTGTAAAGTCACAATGGTTTTATTTTACCACTACAGCATTAGCCTCACATTAAAAACAAAGCAAAACCAAAAACCCCCAAGCACTAGCGCAGACAATCATGCAGCAGATTTTAATGCTTTTTAGTAAGTACACCTCAGCAACTTAAGCCAGTAATCCATTTTGATCAAATGCTATCAAGATTAGCTTGTCTGTCATCCTTCCTGGAGCACTAAGTACAAGAAACAGCATGGGCCTTGGATACCCTTATTTGCATGATTGATTTATATGCTTAAAGTTGTTGTTTTGAATTCCAGCATGCTTTACATGTCTAAACAAAGTTATTCAAGCTTAAGCATAGTTAAGCATGTATGTTTTACAAAACCAAAGGCTTCCTTATAGAAAAGGACTAACTTAAGATAGTTAGCTATTTTTAGGTATCAAGAGAAAAACCCCACACCCACATGCTTCTCACACTGAGACACCAAAAGTCCTACTAGTACCAAAAGCAGCCCGAGATGATACTGCAAAACCATTGATTTTATACATATAACTAGTCTTGTGCACTTCCCCCCCACCATTTTCTCCCTCCTTCTGAAATGTTTCATTGTTACTTCAACTCTTTGGAGTTTTGACTCTTCCTTTCCCACATTCCCCTGTAACCTGGCAAATCCATTCCTCATTATTTACCTTACTGCAAGTTGTTAGCGCCTTCTCTAGTTCAGTGACAGTTCAGCCTTGCATACACTCTAATATACCACACGTGGATATAACAGTAGCCATATCACATTCACATTACCTGACACGCTGCTACAGAGCACCAAGCAAATCTCTCAAGAACAAGAAAGAAGTCTCCATTCTTCCCCATAGTTCAAAACCTCCAGATTTTCAGGTTCCAGTGACAGCTCTTCAATCTATGGATCCTTCTCATATCTACTTTTTTATAAATGATCACTTCTCATATCTACGTTTTAATAAATTAAGCCAGTCCACATATAATCTGAAAAATAGAGATCTTAGTAATTCATAATTCCCCTAAGCATTTAATTTCTTTCACAATGCACTGTAGTTTATGAAGAATACTCCAAATACAAATATTACCCATACCATAACACAAATACACTACAGAATTTACAGTATAGTATACAGAAACATAATTACACTAACCATCATTACTAGCAAACATCACAAGAGCCATCATTTGAATCTACATTACCATGTGGCACATAACTCACACCACAATTCAGTAAACCTTTTTCCTCTGCAGAAGCTGACTTATAATGCAGTATTTCTAGACAGTCCAAAGAATCCAGCAACTCCCTTTCCTCAAGCACAAGTTTCAAATATATTTATTTTCAGATTCAAGGGTTGCTTAAGTGCTTGACTTAAACCACACAGTCCTAGGTATTCAAAAGTTGTCCCTAACTTACTACAGCTAAAACTTCAAAAGTGTAATTTCTCCCTTTTCTGTTTTAGTTTACAAAAACAATGTCAACAAAACAAAGAAGCAAGTCCCAGGAGGTTCTTGAAGAAATGCAGTTCCTTCATAAATATTAGAATTGACTCTACAATCTCAAGCATGAATGGATAACAAAGGCTGGGAAAGCAGACAAACTTTAAAGTGCTAAATGGTTTATACTGCAAGTTTTAATCACATTGGGATACCTGTGCCTCAAAAGATGTATTTCAAGCAGCTACAAGGACCTGTTATGTTAGAGAACACAAACAGCTAGAAATCCTGAAAAGACACATCTTATTTGTGTAAAAGCAGTTTAATTTCTGTAAGTAGTATATTTCATAAGGGCTAATTATATTGCAGAAATAAGACAAGAGATTCACAAAAACCTACCAAATCATCATTTTACAGAACCTCCACTTAATTCAAAAAACTACAGACTAAATTTAGTCATCTGAATCCCTGTATAGGTTTGTTACACCTTTGGAAATCCAAACCCAAATCAGTAACAAACACCCAGCCAGCTCATCACAGCCTCCTCAGCTCTGCACCTTTGACAAATAAGCTACTAATACTACTCTGGATTTACCAAGGAATCCTAGCAGAACATTAGAATGAATACTCTTAAATAGTGTAACTACTTTTGGATTAAGGTACAAAGACAACTGGACACAATTTGAAGTACAACAATGATTTTATTGCACAATTCTTCATGACCACATACAGATACAAGAACTAGCTCAAGTCCAACAAGCCTATTAATTTAGAAGCAAACTGCACGAAAATGGCCACCTGTTTCCAAAGCTAGTTTAGGTCCAGGAGCCACCTTCACGGCAAGGCACCTAAACCAGTAAATCCTGCCAGGTCTTTACACAAGAACAGCTTTGTGTTTCTTCACCACATTTCCAGCAAAGAGGCACGTAAAGCGAGGAGTCCATCAGGGCTGATTAGCCAGCCATTTTCAACCTGGACTGGTTCCAAGCACGGCTCCAGGCTTCAGCAGCTCTCAGGGTGGAGTGTACGATAAGGGGTAATAGCAGCAGTGACTGGTTTTGGAGATCTTTCTTCTACATTGTGTTTCAGGAGGATTTATAAACCAGGTTTGGTGCCAGGGCTTGGCATCATATCCCAGAGGAGAAATCTCCGTAACCCAAAATTGTGGATATAAGCACCACAAAAATACTCAATATCCACTTTGCAAGAGATAACCTGATTTAGAAGGGCTGCACTGAATCAGAGTTAGTAAGTGCCCAAATTACCTAGATTATGTTAGCTCTCCTTTAGCTAAGGAGGGTGGCACACGTACTCATTTGCCAGCAGCATGCTCTCTTGCCCAGCCATACTCTGAATTTACTGAAATATCCCCTTAATCAAACCTGTATCCCAAATAATAATTTTGAGAGATCAAAATGAATAGCTTACTACCTAAGATATACATAGCACTCCTAGAGAAGTTCTAACACAGCAGAATCAAGGTAACCTTCTCCAGGAGTCATTCAGCTGCTGTAGATTGCTAGTTGAAATCTATATTACAAACAAGTCATATTTACATATGCATGCCCCTCAACATTTAAACACAGAAAAGTTTTCTTGATATAGAAATAGAATGGATGAAAAATTATTTTAAGGCAAAGAGCTAAAACACTTCAGTGCATATGCAATCTATAAAACAATCGAAGACACTAGGATAATTTACAGATCTCTAGCATTATAATTATTCAACAACTCCAGAGTTTATTACCTTCTTATGGATCTGGTTCATGACAGAAGTGCTTTTCTCCCCAGTTTATTTTAGTGATTCTCATCTACCAATTCCAAAAAGTAAAGGCTGACCTTGTCATGAGAGCCAACGGAGGAACAAAAAAAATACATGTGTTTCCAAACAGAGTGCTTAATATCACCCACATAGTTTCCACAGATGATTTTATATACCTTCAGCAGTTTCTGATGTTTATCATGTGACAGATGCCATTTACTTCAGTGTAAATGCCTAATTAACACATACACACATGCACACTCACTCCCCCCACTCCTCCATTTCTGAGGAGGTAGAAGTCTGGGATCCCCCAGCGTCCCAGTTTTTCAGAGTAGGTCACCCTACACATCCCCAGGTCTCAACACAAGCTGATATTCATGCAGCAGAGACAGTTATACTGAGTTGCAAGATGCATTTTTCCCCCCCAATTCTTCTGTACTGTTTCAGAATTTATATATAGGGAAACTGTTATATCTGCATATGCAGTGTTAATCAAACCTAAGAAGCAATTAAAAAACCCTCAATGAAGAGAACACTTCTGTTTGGTACACTAGATAAGATCTTGAGCATTGTTTAGACAAAGAAATCTAATCAAACAAGTCATTCTCCTTTTATAGCTCAAATCAATATTACACATTGGAACAACATCCGTTGGTGTAAGTGGATTCACTTAATTGACCCAAACTGCATAATACTGCTCAGCAAGACAAATCACAATTAGCTCAACCCATAAAATAGGGCTAATGAGTAAATCCTTTGTAAGGTAGCTAAAAAAAAAACAACCGCCTCAAATCTTGCCAGTACCACTGCCAAAAGAGACAGACAAAACAGAACAAAAAGCTTGTGGCATTGAATAGTCTTGAATTTTAAAAAAAAAAAAACAAGTGGATGCAAAAAAGGTTCAAATTTACTCCTTTGCTAAAAACAGATCTTTTATCTGACCTAAGTCTCTTTAGCAGCTTCACGCTAAAATACACACACCAATAATACATTGAGTCTGTGCACATAGTGAGCGTGAGGTATTCATACAGCCTTTAAAGTGCTATCTGCAAAGAAATACTTCCACATGATTACAGCATTTAACCCTAAAATGAAATAATGGAAACATTTCTAAACCACATGAAAAGCAGAACTGTGAAAGCCATAAATAGCATAAGTATCCCACATTTTTCACATTTATTTTTACTCAGCATTTCATAAACCTAAATAAAAATTTATGCAAAGAAACAAGTCAACCTACAGAGTCAGCATAAGTAGGTTTCTCTGCAAGCCTAAAACTTTTTTTTTTTAATTTGATGGCCCACAAATAGTTATGTGAGGACTAAGGTAAAACAATCATTCGGTGGCCTTCAAACATTTGGTTTGGTGAAGGATATTTACTTACAGTCCCCTCCAAGTCTACAATGACTCTCAAAACAGCCCATCTGTTAGCATCCACAGGATTAGATCCTGTGTTAGCATACACCAGCCAAGGAAAAAAAAATGTATATATATTAGCACCCTTTCCTCTACTCCCCCCTTCCTGCCCTTCGGTTTGCCAACTGGTCAAAACTTGAAGACAGCAATAGCCTCACCAACTAGTGGCCTGAAAAATCCACAGATTTCAACTAAAATTAAAATGGAAGGATCCAGGTTGAACTGATCAGTCTTTAAAAGAAGAGAAACACCAACCAGACAAGGAAGACTGCATTACTAATCAAGACTAAGAGAATGCTCTTTTCAACACACAGATTTTCATCTGTTCACATTCTCACTTATAAACATGAATTTATTTTTGTAACCTTAAAAAAAGAAAAAGTAATCTCAAAATTCTCTCCCCCATGAACAAAGCTCTGGAACTTGGTTGGCTGCTAAAAAGACACAATTTTACTTGACAAAGACCTCATCAACAAGAAAGGACTCCCCATTGTATCTAGAGGCCTGATCATTAGTACTGTGAAAAACAGACTATGCTAAGGCTGTCATGCAGTGATACTCTGAAACTGAGTTCTGTTTGCTGGGACAAGCAAGGAAATGCCTCCAGAGTCCTGAAGACATTACAGATAAGAATCTAAAGGAGAGTCTTCCAGAATGGCTTTTGCTCCTAAAGCCTTTTCCTATATGCTTATTCTTTGGCAGAAAATTCCCCAGTGAAGCAACCTTCTAGAATACTGATGGGAAAGAAGCCTTCTCCATCAAAGTTTTATTGCAAGTGCTTACTGCATTTTACCCTCCAAAATAGTAAAGACCAGGAACTACTAACTTAGTGCCTCATACAAACTTAAGACCACAGAACTGAAGTTTAGCCAGATCTGAGTAGCTGAATGTTGGGAAGACCACACAATTAGGCTGACTAAAACAAGGTGGTGGTTTTTTTGGCCAGACATTGAAAATTGAAAGTATGGTGTTTGTCTCTATAGTATGTTCTTTTGGACCTTTTCTAGGAAACCTTGTCTCCACAGGCTACTATTCAGAAGAATTCAATCATTCTTAAAATGAGACTTCTTTAGCCTATCAAGCCTATCTGCAGATAACCAACAAGTACAAATAAAAGGTTGCTTAAGTTCTTTTCAAGTTCAAGCAGCTTTTCTTTTTGAGAGCAAAACCTGCTTAAAGCTCTAGAAGACAAAAAAAGCTAGTCTGTCACAGTTAATAGCCAATAAGATTAATTTGTCTGCTATTGAAAATTTGGCAGAATGATATGGCTGGTTTGTATCACAACCTTCCACACGTTTTAGTCAACACCAACCAGGAACAATCAATCTTTCTTTGGTAGAATAACTGAAAGAGTAGAAGTGGAAAGAGGTAGATCAGTCATCTTGTTTACTAAATCTACCTTTGGATGAACTGCAGGATTAACAGAGGTAGAGGAATCAGGAGGGAAAACCTACAACATCCCATTCTTAAACTCCAACTCACTGCACCAATAGCAAAAAAACTTCTCACAATCCTGAGGGAAAAGCATTCCCCTTGTCTCCTTCCACTCATGGCTCCCTTCAATAGGGTGCAGCAGCTACCAAGTTTCTTCACCCAAGTGAAGATTAGAGGCAGCACAGCCACTCAAAACGTTGGCTGATTTAGGGAGTGCTGTGAAGGAACAGTCTGCAAGCTAGCAACTGCACTCACACCTCTGCAGACTATTTTTACTTTGAAGTACATTATCTAGAGCAAGCCTCCAGGAGAAACAGGAAGAATTTTACTTCAGAGCATACACTAACAACTTGGGAAGATACTTAATAAATCTGTTTACCAAAGCAAGAGTCTCCATCTGTTGCAAGAGTTGAGCAATTCATCATATTTAGAGCAGTCCACTATGCTCTGTGTGGATGCTAGAAGTTTTGTCTTTGCAGTGTTTGTGATTCTGAGCTTTAAGTGTTTTGCAAAAAGAATTAAGTTTTCTGTGTTGTTAACAAAATAGTAGTGCCCTACCGTGTTTTTAGTAGCCTCTCTGCATTTCAAACACATCTGCACCCACATCAGCCTTTCCCTAATGGAATCTCAGCTTTCTAAGCACATTAGCAAAGCAATAGGACAGATCTTTCTCATGCTGTTTCTTTTTCCTGCCTCTCCCAAAGACAAGCTCACCACGGAATGCATTTGATGCACGTTTCTTTGGTTTGTTTTCTAAATGGCTAAGACATGTGGGAGATGGGAAAACTAGTAGTTAGGCAAGTCTAGAAAATAGTATCGGGTGGTAGCAAGAGTAGCCAACAACTACAGAACTTTATATAGTAGAGGTTTAGCTCTTAAAGCTAGATTGGTTGAGCTAGATATCCCAGAAGACACATGGGATTCAGAAAAAGTAGCTTAAACTCAGCCACATTACAAAGCAACACATAGTATGCATTGGCAGCATGCTCCTATCTAGCATTTTCAGCTTAATTCAGACGGAGTTCCTCTTTCAGATGGATGAACACAGTACACAACCATTCAGATGAGGTTCCCGTCTAATCTCCAAATCTGCCTGCCTACAGATGGATGGACTGCAGAAATTGCTTCCAACATCCAAAGATGGTAATAAAGTCAGCAATCCCTGAAACCAGTTCCAGGGTTGAAAGAACAGCCTACAGCAACAGCAAGGTGAATTCACAGCTACCTGGCATTTCAACTATGCAACAGTATTTAAAAGAAAGGTGAGAGGGGAAGTATGGACATCAGCTCAAGGCAACATATTCTGGAGCAGTAGCTGGAGGACTAAAAAAAAAATCAGAAGTGCAAGATACAGAACCTACAGTAAATTAAGTTCTTCCCAATGTGGACTAACTTCTGGCCCAAAATGAACCATATATTGAGACATGAATGAAGTTTCACAATAAGCCTCACTTCATCCAAATACAAGTTGCCACCCAAAGGATGATCCCACCCCTAACTCTCCCCCACATTCAGCTCTAGCATTACAACACTGTGGAGACAGATCAATGAACTGAACAGACCCAGTGGAAAAGTAATCTAAGGGGAGGGGAAATTAACCTTCTGTCAGATCAGCAAGTTAAACCATCTCCCAGCCACATGATCACTGGATCCAATACAGTGAATGAATGAGAGGGGACAGGACAGCACAAACAGTCCTTTCAGAAGTATTTTAGACCTAGAGAAATTTAGACATAATACGAAGCCAGATCTAAAGTGTCAAATAATTCATAAGAGAAAATTCCCAAAATAACAGGTTGCGGGTGAATGCAAAATACCTTTAAGGATGAGAAACTTTCAGTGCAGGTTTTCTAAAACACAGAAAAATTTCCTTATGTCTATGCAATATATATGTATCATAGAAAATATGTATGTACATGTGTGTATATATATGTACATACACACACCCCGTAACCACTTTTGGGTACCCAGTGAGTGGGGTTTTTCCACTAAGGTTAAGTACTAAAGCAGTGCCTATAATAAACCACAAAAATTCAGTCATGAAACCTCAAAATTATCATCATGCCCAGCATAAGGTTATGTTTTAAGAGGAATGGAATCTTTAATACTTAGAAATGCCTTATTAAATATTCACTTTATTAGACAATGTTCACAAAAGTAGAGCATTTTTCCTTCAAAATTCCACTAGTGTGAATATTCAGGTTTCTTAAAAATTATCCTTTGTTAGTTCTTCAATAAAATTGTTAGTTCTACAAGAAAATTACTTTTCTGACAGTGTATTAAAATTATTCATTACCTTACAGGACAACTTTGAAGAAGACAGTCCTCTATATAAAACCCATCCTTTTTTTTTCCTATCCTCAAAAGTCTTATTTTGGAGTCTCAAAGCTGACTTGTCTTTCAAGAGGCAGATGTCAAGATGAAGACTATAAAAACTGCGTAATGGAGAAAAAGCACCAAGCATGCTTGTCGTGGGAACTCACACAACACAGTAAGCCAGAAATCCCATGAAATCTACTTGTTAAGTAGCTTTTCAGAATAGACTTACCTTTTAAAAAAAAAAAATACAATTTTTAGGAAGAAATCATTCCTGCCCATGCCAGAAGCGTAATCACTTCCATGCAATCTGTTTGACAGCCACTTGGTCCTGTAACAACAAACGTAGTATGAAAGTAAGAGCAGCATTTGTTATAAAACAGTCAGCCCACCATGAACTGCTAGCCCAAACTTACATTTAAAAAAGATGGTCTATGACAGAGCCTGTCAGTATTTGCAACCCTGTATTCAAAGAAAGTTTAAGCAGATTTTGCATAGTACTAGATAAAAGTAATCTCAGAAGACCCCAAAGTCAAGTACCTAAAGAATTACATGGGAAAATCTTTGATCCATAAAGGAGGATCAAACTAGATAACAGCCAGGGCCAAGGACCTCCAAAGAAAAAAAAAAATAAAAAAGCAGATCAGCAGAACAAAGTTACAGGACGAAGAGTTCCAGAGCTGACTGCTAGACATGGCACAAGACTACTTTTTGCTGCACAGAAATCTTAAACTGGGCAGAAGAAAGAAGGCAGGAAAAGTATTTATTTCTCAGTTTCATCTCATGGTGTAATGCTTTTAAAAAGGTATTTATTGTTCATTAGACCACTGTACTAACCTCCATTCCATCCTTAAAGAGAATTTATATGTTTATATTCTACAATGCCAATCATATTACCCATGCATTAAGTGAAGAAGTGCGTATCTGGTCTTACATGGTACGTCCATACACTTGAAAATGGTTGTATAGACAAGCAGCTGGCTCACCAAATCTGTAAGGAGTGTGTACAGTCTAACAAATGGGCAGGAATACACAAGCAAACCTGCACTGTCTAAATACAATTTTCACACAGTTAATACCAACATTGGACAATCCAACTGTGGATGCTGACACCAGACTTCATGTGGTCCCATCCTTTTGCAGATCATCTGACAAAAATATTTTCAATAAGTTTGTTGTTTGGGTTTTTTTTTTTTTTCTTTCTTACAGCCCTCAGTTCTGCCATAGCTACATCTCAAACTGTCATGTTTTAGCATGACTCTAGGAAAATCCTTAATTTGTTTTTTAGGTTGTGTATTTTCCCTGACAACATTTCCACCTCCCAGCTGGTTTCCTATGATACACACTTTTCCGTCTGAAGGTAACTCAAGGATAGCAAGCAGGATCTTAGTCTCTACTGTATCCCATTAATCTTATGACAATATTATTTCAGCACATTGAGCAGATTTAGTCTAAAAACAGCACATGTATTGAGGAAACAGGTCTTGATATTGTCTTGAGCATTCTTCACAGGCCACTACGAAGTTCCCCCCACCAAGAGTTTAAGCACAGTTCTTGTTCCAATAACCAAAACTATAGCAAAGTGTCAGATCTTCTCCCACACCTACTTCATGCCCTTCTATAACAAGCTATCCCTTCCGGGATTCTCTTTTTTGAGGCAAGAATTTAAGAAGTACAAAGAAGTCAAATGCTCCTGATCTTCACTTTTGAAGACTGAATAAAAACTAGAAAATACGGGAAGTACCACTATCAGACTAGCTCAATTACAGTATCATAAATACTTATGGCCTATATATACAAATTCTAATAAATATATATTTAGATCTTAAATATAGTGCACTTGATCAATGTTAAATATATTTAGTGTGGTAAAAAGATAATTACATTCTATACAGGCAACAGCTGCACAACACTGAAGGAAAGAAACAACCTATTTCTGTAAGGTGACAACTGTTTCCATTAAGAAAGGTACAAACTTCTGTATTCCTCACAAAATATAGGTAATATTCACAGGTTTAATAAATTAGCTCAACCTTATGTATAGTTTTATAAGACATTGGAGTAAACTTCTATATAAATTCCTGTTTTAAAAAAGCCCGGAATTAAAAAAATCTTTCCAAGTTGCACGGAATCTACATAGCACAGCAACACATACGCTCACACAACAGTTCCTTCTAAAGCCTCTTTCCTGTTAGCATTTAGGTTTGGGTTTTTCCCCCCTCCAACCTGCTAAATAAAGTCATATTTCCTGCTGACAGCAAATGATTGGTTTACCTATAACTCCAGGGGGTTTAACTATCTGTCCTTTAAGAAGCTTTGACGGTTTAACCTGCTGAGCTCACAGCACCCAAGGGAGGGTCTTACTTGCAGTTTTGCCTCTGCTGCTGCTGACCACTAATACTGACTCCACAGATAATAGATTTCAATAACAACCTCCTACAGGTTAACACTTTGGGTACTAGCCACAATACTGCTTTAATTAAGTTAATACATGAAGGTCACAGTTTGTCAGAAAGTTTTATTAAATTTGGCAGTGCTTACAATAGCAGAAAAAGTGCACACGCTCACCTGTCCAGTAGCTCTGGGATAAGTTTGTCTACAGCTATAATTCAGTTGGTTTATGGCTTTACGCAACTTTAAGTGAGCTCAGTTTATTAGTTCCGTTTCCTCTAAATATGGATTTTTCCAGCATAACTGATAATTTCATGATGGATATGAAACGGATGCCTCTAACCATGCTGGGCACAGAATGCGTCTACCTGGCATATGAACAGCCCATGCACTACAGTTAAGGGGTGTTGGTTTGCGGTTTTTTTTCTTTGCAAGGTTTGGAGCATCCTGATGATGGAAGAGATCAGCATTTATTTCCTTGAAGCTAAGTTGTTAACATTAAAAATAACCTTTATATTTTGGCAAGCTATTAATTATGTAAAAGTTTAAAGATGTTTTAACATCTAGTTGAAAGTGGGAAATTATTCATATTTACCAAAAGCAAACATTTAACAAAACACAAAGAGTGCAGACTGGAGAGGCACATGTTTAAATGCATTTTTCAGACCAAGTATTCGCTTATTCTTTTTCAACACAGCACTTAAAAGCACATATTCACTTCAAAAATAGAGGTGAAAAAGAGGGGGGTTTTGTTAAAAACCTGGTATTAACTTTACCTGCAAAAACATCTATTTGTTGGATTTCGGTTTGTTTTTTGTTAAAGTACACAATCTGACATTCTACAGAGTAATAATGAAGCAGCATGGGAGCCATTTAATGTATTTCTTGATTAACTCATTGCCTGTCCAATTCTCATACAGACATGTGCTCACATGTCATAATCGTCATAACTCACATCATCCCTACAGTTAACGCACAAGCTCCTTGATTAGTGCACAACTCCCAGACGAGCCATTGCTAATGCTAAATAATTCCCTTCAGCCTCCTGCGACTATACCGCAGGCTCTCCAATTAAATATAATGTCTCTGATGAGCCAGATTAATACAAACAAATTCCTGCCAGGGATTCTAAGCCCACTCACTTTCACCAAAGAAGCAACTGAAATAAAGAGAGGAAAGCTGTATACATAAAAATTAGCCAAAAGCATAGTTTTGCCATGAGGCTTTGGTCAAAACTTTGCTGTCACAGGTATGTTATTCTTGGAGGTATTCGGGAGACTGGCTTATTAATACAAGTTTACTGATAAGTGACAATGAGTAAATTAGCATTTTAATAATTGAAAAGCAAGCATGTAAAACAGCTTTTCAATCAGTTAATTACAATTAGCAATATCTAATCACACATGATAAAGTTAACTACAGAAACCCTCAGATCACTTGCTGTTGGTATAGCAGTTATACTCAGCTGGTCTTATGCATTAAGCACCATTTGAAACATTGGCATAGCTGTACACACCTACACAAAAGGTTTTTTCAGGTTGTAAAAATATTTCAGTAATGACCTATGCATAAAGTTTTCAAAACTTGCACCAAGAAAGTACCACGCTTGTTAAAAGCCTGCTGCAGCATCACAGATTATATTGCAAAGCCTGCATATTTTGAGATACTTACATATGTACCAAGCAAAATTAAAATATTTTAAGAATATAAAGGAGCCTGTCATGGGTCAAATATATCGAAGCCAAATTATGGTAATTTCCCCCCTTTAAAATGGGAAGAGTCACTGGAAAACCCAACCTTTTCAGTGTACACCAAGATTCCTTAACATCATTTGACTCAAAATTGCTGCCATTAGCTGGAAATTCACTACTCAGATTTTATAAAAATCATAAGGAGTTCCCAGTCCTTAGAGCAGAGTCTGATGTCCTTAACCCTAGTGCTGACCCTCTCACTAGAAGAGATATCAACAAAGGACATGTAAATAGACTGTGCGGAAGTATCCTTTAGTAGTTTTAAATATTGCTTGCAACTGCACAAATTGTGAGATATTCAAATAACCCCCATGAAATTTTGATAAGCTCTTCCCCAAGGTCCTTGCACCTTCATCCTTACACTAATGCACTTCATCTTCATTTACCTGATCATTAGTTTCCAGTTTGTTCAGCTGGAAACCAACACACACTAATTACTTTGACATCACAAAGTCCTATCTGTCTTCACCACCTCCCCAGACAGCAGGGAGAAATTATCAAGGGTAGGCATGATAATATCCTGATAAATGATGATTCACATCACCTCACTGCCAATCATCCAGAAGTGCTCACGCAAGATACCACTCAATCTCATTACTGAATCCTAGGGCTAAAAGTACAATACACACCAGGAGTCATATTTCAAACAGCAGGCCACCTGGGTAAGATGCAGCTCTCAGATTTTCATGAATTTTGTTGGCTTTTGTTTTAACATGGTAAATGTCAAATATTCATATATTTTACCACGTGTATATAGGCTGGCAGAAAAGGACATGCTGAAAGCAAGGCAATTCATCTTGAGGGTTCAAGTGAGGAAAAAAATCTAGGTTCTTTGGAGGGGAGAAGGACAGGTAGGTTTCATTAATTTAAGAAGAAAATGAATAAGCCATCTAAAGTTTCAAAGTTCAGTTTCATGATTTAAGCATCCTTCCTGCTGAAACAATACAAATGCATTCAGAGCTCTGAAAGGAGTAATGCTAGCTTTGAAACTCATTGACATAAGCAAAGTTTGCTTTTTCCATGACAGAAACCAGATATTCATAAAAGCAACGTTCCTGCTTCGATAAATAGCCAATCTGGGGGGGGAAAGGGGAAAAAAAAAATCAGTCAAGCAGCAAAATAAAAACTTAGTAAGAGTTGTTTGCTAAGAAAAGATCACCTCTTTCCCTACTTCCAAATTAGTATCATCATCATCCTTCCAGCTCTCGCAGTCCAGTTAGACACATAAATGAAGCAACCTCCAATAGATAAATGCCCAGGACTTGCTACTTAGTGCAGAATCTAGTTGTTCTTCTTTATGCTAAGGAATGGGGAGGGTACAACACACACCACCATCTCCTAGGTTTGTAACACACTCAATTTTCTTGCCCAAGGTAGATCATTCACCATCAGTAAACTTGCACAATGACACACCATACATTGAACAATATGATCAATCGCCGATAGAACAGATGAGGGAGAAAAAGAGGAAAACAAGACTGAAAAAGGTTGTGGAATTCCCTCACACTTTTCCCCCATCTATGTGGTTCATGCCAGGGAGAAGAAAAACAATCAAAACTAAGAACCAAAAATTGAGTAGAGAGCACTATAGAAACAAACAAACAAAAAAGAGCAGACAGCAAAAGAATAAACTAAGTACGAAGATGCACATTCTACCATTCCACTGTATTTTTCTAGCTGAAGATACTTTAAACACTCAATGCAAGTCAGAGCAGCAGAGTGCTCTTGCAAGTATGGATGATACTGCTACAGGCACACCGGTGCAGCATCCAGCAACTGCCTGCTCACACAACTGAGCCTGAACTTGGCAGGAACCCTCACATACACTTTCTTGCACATCCACTGCCCCAGACTGTTTGAAATATGATCATAGGCTCACAATGAAACCCTTGTCCCATTTCAAAGTACTTTCCAGTAGGGCTACTCAGGACAGGCAGCAACTTAGACTCCTGTTCAGATAATGTTAGCATAACATTTTTCAAGGAAAAACTCAGAGGATATGTTCTAAGATATATGTAAATGCAAATATAACAGAAGTGCAAAGCTCCATAAAAACCCTGAATTAAGTCATTTAGGTGTGGCTGCACTACATACCTGACACACACACTAACAGAAGTCTACCTTTCGGAGCAGATCACTAATGAACTTCAAAAGCCAAGAGCTCTTCTCAGGCTTCCTGTCAAAACACCCACCCTAACAAAAGCCAACTTCTAGTCTATACATGCACACAGATTTCTCACTCCCAAGCCTGTGACCAACGCCCCTCACCTCTTCTGCACAATTTACATTAAGGTTGACTTATCAACCTTACCTGTCATGCTAAGTATGACAGATAAGTGATTCTACAACAATTTGGCCCAGAAAGGTTAAACTCCACATGCTTGGATAACAGAACTCGAAGCATGTTTCCCCTCAAGAACCAAAAAGTCGGAAAATAAAACATAACCTATTACCTCTACCACATCAAGTGAGGCAAAATTATGAGCGAAAAAAGAGAAAGTTGTGGGTTTTTTCCACTGAATGCAATCTCACTGCTTTCCTTCCTAGATTTAGAGAAGAGCTACTAGGAGGGAACAAACAGCTAAAATTGCTGTTTTAATTTACAGAAGTGGAGCACTTAAGACAGAAAGGAAGCAAGCAACTCAGACCAAAAAAATATCACTCCAAACAAGCTTCAAAGTTACAAAATTTTTTAAACATCATTCAATTATGAACTTCATATAGAAGTGTGTTAAGTTTTCATTTTAACTTAAAAACAAACAGGAGCCTTCATCTCAGACTTACTGCACCTCTGATTTCTTAAAGAGTGTATGATGTGACTATTTGTGCCTTGAGAAGGCCATTGTTGGCTAAACTGCTTGAAGTCATACAAATCAAGTTTCTTCTTCAGAAAGAATATTGGTGCAGAGAATATAGGCATGCATGCCTGCAAAATCAACTTAGAACGATAGTTAATGTTAGCTTTACTCCCAGAAATCTGAGGTCAGAAAACTGTAATAGTGATTGTACACTTTAGTTCAGCTGATGGAAATATATGACATTCTAGCAGTTGGAGACTTCCTTAAAAAGGCGTATCTTCAAATCAAAAGCTTTGTTTAAATTTGTTAGGTCTATGACAATTGCTTTACAAAAAAAATCTTTTAACACAGCAGTGTCACTTCTTGAATCTCATTAGCCTAATTTAAAAAATTAGCTTTCAGAACTAACTCACAAAAAACCCACATGCTTATTTTTGTTAGCTAAATTGTAAAAGAATTCTCTGCAGAAAGAGCAAAAAACTGGCACAGAAGCAAACTTTACTGTTGGGCGAATACTGAGTTGTACACATTAAGACATAAAAACTACATCTTTCTTTTAAGTTATTGAAGTTAACTGGCAGTAGAATTACAGTATTTCCTCTAAAGGAAAAAAGAAAAAAGTAAATGGGAAACTGCTGTCAACAAGTGTCACTACTGCAGAGCTCACAGTCTACAAGTTTATCTCTCAATCTTGAGCTCCACAGATACTGAGCAAGAAGCACATGACAAAACTTCAGGCCCAATTTAACCCATATTCAAGGCTGATTCTAAAAACTCTCCAAAACATTCAGCAAGTAGAAATGAAATAGAAGTTACACTTCAACTGTGACTATATCACAAGAAAAATAAAGTCAGATTTTACTATTAAAATTCAGGTTATTACCCAAAAAAAAAGTCATTCATACTGCTAAAATCTCCCCCACATTATAGTTGTAACTTCATATTTACAGAGAACAGTGACATATTTAAGGTAGCTAGAGACATACTTGTTTTAGCAAATAAAAGCTAACATTGATCTAAAAGGCATGAAAGAACATTATCATTAAAATGACAAAATACAATAGCAAAATCCATATTTGTACTATGGTCTTGTAAAATTAAAGCTTTGAATTCAGTATTTAATTACTGAATAAAGAATGAACAACTGCTGAATTTATCGAGTATTACATACAGCATAAAAAATGGCTTCTTAAACCAAAAGTACAAGAGGTGTTACAGCAGTTTCCACAGTTTGAGAATTTTGCTATGCTTAACAAGATAAGCACCACAAGCAAATACATAAATAGTTCAAAGTTTCAATCAGTCTTAAAGTTAGGAGCAAGAAAAGCAGTACCTTGCTAAAAGTGCAAGAGAAGAAACAAAGGAACAGCCATGGTTTCTCAAGTCCCAGCAGCAGGTCACTGTGGCAGACAGTGGGGCTGCCCAAGCCCAACCATTCTGCATTTCATTCTCCTTTACGAAAAGGAAGGTTCAGGACACTGGGGTCTGGCCTTATCAGACAACAGTGCTCAAAAGCAGCTCCTCAACCACTGTCCCTTCCCTCCCACATACACAAGGTTTTCAGCCACTAAAAATGTACAAGCAAGCAGTACTAAGTCAGCCACATTCAAAAGCATTTGGGATCCTTTCTCACAGCGCGAGTGAGTGGCCTAGGAAGACACCAACAGGCAGGCCAAGCCACACAGGCTTCCAGCACCAAGCCTTCATTGCACCAGGCAGCAGACCTGCCAGGGCCCTAATACTAGAGGAATGTCACAGTACTTAAACTTATCACAGTTGTCAGAGGTTTTTAGCCTTTTTTTAAGCTGAAGACTGGATTCCTCTTAGTCTCCAACACACTCAAAGTACCAGCTTCTCACCTCCACAGAGCACAAACATTAGCCAGGCAATACAACCACCTTTGTTATGTTCAGGAAAAGCCTTTAAGAAAAAAAAAAATCTGAAACAGCAAGGAGATGCAGTCCCTAGCAGCCACCCCGTGCAGTACACTCGTTCTGTTAGCTCTTCTCCAAGAAACTCCTTCACTTATTAAGTAAAACCAAGCCAAACAAAAATCAGGCTCAGCAAGTCAACTTTTTCCTGGGTTCAGCAGCATTTCTAGGAAACTGACCATTCCAATCCTGAACCACCAGCAGCATCCAGAAGAGCCAGTTAAGAGCAACAGCTGTGCATGTTGGAACAAAACCATTGCTCAAAAGTGGAACTGAAGAGCTTCCTAACAGCTAAAGCACTGCACTTTCAGCAAAACTGAAAAACGTTAAGCACAAGATCAGCAAAATCATGTAGGAAAGTTTGTCATAAACAAGAGCTATTATTTAACTTTCTGGACATTATTCTTTAAACTTTACACTCAACTTTAATAAAAGTTGAGAGACAACTGGAGACTTATATGTACTCCCATTATTACCTTTTTTTAATCTTCACAGAACCACATCAGTATTTTGATAATTGTATGTGCCAAGGAAAATCCTCACTAAAAAAACTTCCCCAAATCTGAACCTGATAGTTCAGCCATAGGTGACAAGCAATTTAAAAAAAATCCCACAGGTAAAGAAACAGGTCATACTTCCATAATAAGTATTCAAGTTACCTGTGAAGAAGCATTCCTTTTCTCATCAAATGTGATGCCATAAATGGTAAAAGAGGTAGCTTCCTTCTTTCACATTGCATAGCCAAAGACTATGGACTAATCATGTATTTGCCCATCTGACAACATAATACAAGTTAACTTAGTCTGTGTTTTGCTTTCACTTGCATAAAATGAGTTCTTCTCCCACCCTGAGGGTTTAAAAAAGCAATAAACAAAAGTGAGCAATAATTGAAGTTGGACAGGACCTCTAAAGAGCTGATCCAATTTTTCACTTACTTTGTAATTTAGCTAGGTTGACTACCTCACAAATTCAGCTGCTAAGATACTACAGAACACCAGCGAGAGCCCTGGTAAAGCCAAGTTAATTGACATCCACTGTTCTTTCATCCTTGGAGCTGGCCATATCAAAGATGGCTACCAGATTAGCCAGGCATGATTTGCCACAATAAACTCATTGATTGCTCTCAGTCATATTCTCATACTTCATGTAACAAGATGTAGCTTCCAAAAAAATTCACACCATACTTTTTCCAATTACTTCCCTGTAGTTCTCTGGATCAAAGAAACAGTTACCTCCCTCCAGTCATCAGGAACCTCCCACAACACTGACATTTCAAAGATGAGAGAGAGCAGTCTGACAGTGAAATCAGCCCATTCCCTCAACTCAGGTGCATCCCATCCATCCCACAGACTTTTCTATGTCCAACTCACTTATGTAATACCCACTTGATCTTTCCTTACTGTGAATAGGACTACACTTCATCTGGCACTACAATTAGGCTCGGGGACCTAGGAGCAGACTTTCCCAGTAAAGACCAAAGCAGATTAGGCACCGAGTATCTCGGACTTTTCCATACTCTTTGCCATTACCAAGTACCTTGCCTAATAAGCCTGCGTTTTCCTTTTCCTTTCTTTTGTTGCCAATACACAGAAACATCTCCCATTGCCCCTTTGCATCCTTCCGTATACAGTCAACACCAGCAGAGTTTTGGCTTCCTTAATTATGCCCCTGCACACTCTGACAAGTCTTTCTCCTGGGTAACCTATCCCTGCCTTCACCTGCTCTATACTTGCTTTCTGCATTTGAACTCTGCCTGAGTTCCCCAGACAGCCCAGGCAGGCTTCTGCCCCTCTTTCTCAGCCTTCTCCACATAAGAACAGACAGCTCCTGTGCCTGGAGAAGACCATCCTTGAGCATCAACCAGCTCTCCTGGACCACTTCAACTTCCAAAGCAGTCTCCCATGGGATCCTGGCAAAAAAAACTGCTCTCCTGAAGCCCAGGGTTGTAATTCTGCTGTTCGTCTTACTCACTCCTCTTGGAACCTAAACCTCACCACTTCAGAGTGGTCATAAGCTTCACAACCCTGATCACCGCTTCCCTCTTTTTAAGAGGTCCAGCACAGCATCTCCTCTAGTTAACTCAATTATTTGTGTCAAGAAATTATCCTCCACACATTCCAGAATACTCCTCAATTGCTTTCACTCTCTCTTTCCAGCAAATATCAGGATGGTAAAAATCCCACATGAGTACAAGGGTCTGCAATCATGAGGCTTCCTCCAGTTTTCTAGAACTGGTTTCATCTGCTCCTTATTCTTGATCAGGTCTGTGGCACACATCCACCATAACATAGCCTAGAGGCAGAAGTCACAGCCTTCCCTATACTGGGGGTCTCTATCCTCCACTTACTCAAGCATAGCCTCTTGCAAAGCTCTTGGCTCTGCAGGTTCTCCGCAAATAACCTGTCAGTTTGTCCCTCCTGATCCTGCAGTCAGCTCACCTCCTCCCTGCAGCTCCTCTACCTGCAACTCAGCACCTGGACCAAAGCACACCTCCCACTTGTGAGGACCCCCAGCCCCTAGTCTCAGCCTCAGGGAGAAGCACCAGCATTTGCTACAGCCCAAGACATAGAAGACTGCAGCCTCACTCCTTCCATGTACTTTAAATATATTCATTCATGACTGCTGGCAAGATTTACAGTTAACACATGTTCATTTACTTGAAACCACTTTTCTTTCACACTTACAGTATGGCATAATAAGGAAACAATGAGGCCATAGGACAACTTTTGCAGGGAGTATCATAAGAAACCAGTCCCCAATATTTAACTAATATTACTTCCAAAGCATCCTTTGGGAATGTAGCGTTGATACCATCTAAGAACAGACAAATACCTATTAAAAGTTTCATTCAAAGAAAGAAATTGCACTACACAAACAAGTTTTAAGCTCCTCTAACTTCCTGCTAAATGCATAGAACCCCAGTTTGATGCAGGGCCCCCGCCCAAGGTCTGGTTACAACTCAGAAGAGCTCTCTTGTATTCACTAAACTGGCATTTTCACCATGCACATGTGCCCACCCCCTTATAAGCATACATGCTGAGAAAGAGGATCAGTTACCTGCAGATGTTTATATATCCATATTAGTGATAAACAAGACAAAAACAAAAGCATTCCCTAGGGGATAGATGCTGTATTCTCTAGAAGACTAGAAAGGAAAGCTTCATTCAAGTTACCTTTGATACTCCGCTACTGTCTTAAATCAGTGGAGGAAATTAATTCCTAATAGAAATATGACAGTCAGATGCACCTGCACTGTTCAGAACAGTTTGAACATTTTATTTAAGTCAATACCAAGACATACAGATTTTCATTAACTAGCCATTAGACATTCATGTCAACAGAACTTAATACAAGCCTTTTAATGACAACCTTCAGGATCTCCACTATTCAGCATCATGACAGAGCATTAGAAAGGAGTAGTCCAAATACCAAGCACTTAGTTTCACACATCTGTAGAAGTAATACACTGTGTAGGACCACATGACAAACGAAGCCACTCAACAGGAGAATCTTAAAACTGCCTTTTTTTTGTTCTCAGGAGACAACCACTACCAAGGTCAGTAAAGAAATATCACCATAATATCCATACTAAGGCAGGTCACCTGATCTTTGAGAAAGTGCCTGGAACATACTTAGATAAGAATCTGCCAAAAACTGCTAACCTACAAGAGCTGGAAGGTCACCTGGTCACATCTGTTTCTATGCAACACAAACCAACTGCAATCACTGGCCACGCACCAGCACCCCACATTGCTAACTGGCATCTTATCTCTATGCAATTCAACACAGTTGCCTCAGCTTCCATTCACATTCCTCATTCCTTTACAGTTGGCCTCAATGATCTTAAAGGTCTTTTCCAACCTAATGATTCTATGATTCTCTCCCACAGGGTTGTCCAACAGTTGTGTTATTGTGGGACCCAAGCTTGATGCGTGTTCATTGCACTGACGGCTGCATGCACTTAGAGAGAGCTATGGTACCCAATTATCATCTAAAATTACAAAGAAAATGCAAAGGGATATAAAACAAATTTACGATTTCTTAACACACTTTCTAGGACAGGCATTAGTGTAGACTAAGATTTTTGTATTATTGCAAAAAAGGGTCTTTGAAGATGGAAAAGAAAGAATATATAACAGCTTTAGTCAGGCAGCTCAGACTGCTCATGTGGAAGAAAGGATGTAAAGAACTGTGCCCCCTTTTCTTTTTCCCCACTCCCCCCTTCCAAAGCACTATCATTCACCGCCCCCAACAGGTACCATCAGCACCACACTGAATCTATGGTTGCTTCTCAGATTCATTCATAATGCTTCAGGAAACTACATATGGAATAGAAAGGATGAGAACAAAATTATAAAAGGTCAATCTTGGAGACATGCTTCCTGGACAGTGATGTTCCATTAGTACAGAAAGCAGACAAGGGAGATGACATGCTTTCACAAGCAATCAGCATGTCACAAGTTCATCGACAGCTAAGCCCACATTAAAAACAGTTTTGCTTTAAGAACTGCCAGCATCCTACCTTACAAGGTCTGTACATTACAGATCAACAGGTGAGCAGACATTAAATACTAGCTACAAAGTGACTGCAAGAATTCATGCAATACTACACATCAAATTAACATCCAGGAATGAAATTCAGAGCATTGCCCAATTAGCACAGCAAGACAAAAACCAAAAAAGGTACTATATCGAAACAGAATACATGCATCTCTATCAATCCCAGTCATCACTAAGCACAGCTATTACCTTGCACCAATTATTTAAATACAGACTACCATTCTTCCTCTATATTAAACAAGATACATGAAGGGGGGGTGGTTGGTTTGTTTTGGTGGTTTTTTTTGTTGGGGGGGGCGGTGTATTGGGTTTCCATGGCAAGGTTTTTGTAGCAGCGGAGCTACAGGAGTGGCTTCTGAGAGAAGCTGATAGAAGCTTCCTCTATGTCCGATAGGGCCAATGCCAGCCAGCTCCAAGATAGATCTGCCACTGGCCAAGGCAATCAGCAACGGTGGTAGCACCTCTGTGATAACATATTTAAGAAGGGGAAAAACTGCTGCGCAACAGCAGCCAGAAAAGGTGAGTGAGAATATGTGAGAGAAACAACTCTGCAGACACCAAGGTCAGTGAAGGAGAGGGAGGAAGTGCTCCAGGCACTAGAGCAGAAGTGCCCCTGCAGCCCATGGTGAAGACCATGGTGAGGCAGGTTGTCCCCCTGCAGCCCATGGAGGCTTACAGTGGAGCAGATATCCACCTGCAGCCCATGGAAGACCCCACGCCAGAGCAGGTGAATGTGCTTGAAGGAGGCTGTGACCCCATGGGAAGCCCATGCTAGAGCAGGCTCCTGCAGGACCTGTGGACCCATGGAAAGAAGAGCCCACACTGGAGCAGGTTTGGGCTGTGGGGGACCCATGCTGGAGCAGTCTGTTCCTGAAGGACTGCACCCCGTGGAAGGGACCCACACTGCAGTTCGTGAAGAACTGCAGCCCGTGGGAAGGACCCACATTGGAGAAGTTCTTGAAGGACTGTCTCCCCTGGGAGGGACTCCACGCTGGAGCAGGGGAAGAGCATGCGGAGGAAGGAGCAGAAACAGCATGTGATGAACTGACCGCAACCCCCATTCCCCATCCCCCTGTGCTGCTCAGAGGGAGGCGGTAGAGAAATTAGGAGTAAAGTTGAGCTCGGGAAGAAAGGAGGGGTAGGGGGAAGGTGTTTTTAAGATTTAGTTTTATTTCTCATTACTGTATTCTGATTTAATTGGTAATAAATTAATTTCCCTGAGTCGAGTCTGGTTTGCCTGTGACAGTAATTGGTGAATGATCTCTCCCTGTCCTTATCTCAACCCATGAGCCTTTCGTCCTATTTTTCTCCCCCCGTCCAGCTGAGGAGGGCAATAGAGCAGCTTGGTGGGCACCTGGCATCCAGCCAGGGTCAACCCACCACAGTCTTTTGGCACCCAATATGGGGCATGAGGAATTCAAGATAAGGATAATAATTGGGAGAGGTAATGGGCAAAACATGGACTGAACACAGCTAGAGAGCAAAAAGCAGAATTATTGTGGGGAATTTGTTGTAATTGTGGTGAAGGGACAAGGGGTGGATTGTGTGTAAATTGTCCACTTTCACTGGTGTTTTGATGATGTTATTTTGATTTTGGTGTGGGACATTCTTTTTGTTGATGTAAGCGAAGTTTGTGAAGATTGTGTGATCAATGTGATGAATGTGTATTTTAATGTTAATTCTTAAATATGTGATTCACAGAGGTGAGGCATGTTTTTTCCACAGAGGCTTTTGGGGGTTTTGTTTTGGGGTTTTGTTGTTTGTTTGCTTTGTTGTTTGTTTTTTTTTTTTTTAAATATATTCCATAATTTTTTGTTGTTTGTTTGCTTTGTTGTTTGTTTTTTTTTTTTTTAAAATAAAAACCAGCCAAACCACCCAGTACTACTTTTTGTTTAAATAGTTCAGGACATAAATCCATCCTGAAAAATAAATCAAGAAAGTGCCAGGGCTGTAAGCTGTTTCAGAAAACACTTTTTTGGAAGCAACTTCAAACATTTTTAAATTATAGTGTCAATTATAAGAATTTCTATATTAATTTCCCATGAAGACATAAAATCAGACTTCAAGGCTGACCTAAAAGATTAAGCTTTAGCCAGACAGTAAGAGACAAGTACTGAACTAAAAATCAGGTATGTCATAATATTTAACACTCATGTTGGCCAAGACATGAAAAAACTTTCAGGATAGAATAAGAGTTTTATCATATCATTTGATATTTTAAGGCCTATTACCAGCAAGAAATATAAATTCAAATCAACTCCTACATAATCTGATTTTTCACAGCCCTTGCTTATTCATGCATACTCACAAGTGTTTCCTGTCAACCTATGACAGAAACCTGAGTTTCAATCAAGGCCTTCATAGTAGTAAACTCCATTTTAGGGAAAATTTTAGTTGTGAGACATGATCAGTCTGGCTAGTAGGACAACATCCATACATCTGCAGGCATGCTAATTCAACAAAAACAGTATGGAAGTTTCCTAATGGGGGAAAAATGGCAGTTACTGTCTAGTTATCTAGAGCATCTTGTCTCCAAGAAAAAGTTGAAGTGAAAAATAATTTTTATATGAAGCAATTACTTAAGAATTAAGAAGAATTTTTTCATAAAATTTAGATTTAAATATACTTTTGTATGTCTCTGTTTAGTAGTTTAACACAGGCCTATATCTCCAAATTCAACTTTGAAGAGTCCATTCATTCTAAGAATTGAATGTGACAAATTTTGTCACACTAATTTCACAGTAAGAACTTGTTATCTAGAGATGACCTTTTAAATGATGATTCTACTCCTGATTCCCCCCTCACCCCTGAACTAGACAAGTTTGGAGGATAGAGCTAAGGTTTGGTTTGTCTAGTTTTTTTTTTAATTAAACAACCATCACCACGTATTTGAAACAACTATCAAAAGGATGTTAGTTGCTACCTACAGACAATTCAGTGGTAATAAGTAAAAGGGTCTCTCAGACTCAACCTTTTTAAATTATAGTGCTACCTTGTTGAAAAGTAAAAGACAAGTGCTTTTTAAGAACAAGGAAAAGAGTATAACCTAAAACCATAACATCCATAAAAGTGACATATGCATCCATACCTATAACTTATACCCCAAAACACTGCATTTCTTTTTCTCCCTACTATAACTTCACTTTGTTTCACGTCTCCAATCTTGACTTCTTCCATCTTTCAGACACTTCATATGTAATTCAGTTCCTTGTTTAACACCCCTCCCAAGAAAAAGGGCACCAGGATCCCATCCATGGAACCACAGCCTGTCAGCCACAGACCCCACAACACCCTGTAGCTGTTTGCCAAGCTATAGAGCAATCAAGGAAAGTATCTGGCTTTAGATACAACCCTCCTTACAAGGATCTTTTAAGACGGCTCCACTTCCCATTCCAGCTCTTCACATAGTCCCATCACATACCCCACCACCAGGGGATGTGGGGAAAAGGGAGCAGGGAAAGAAACCGGCATCAGGGATACAGGCCCATACTAACTCAAGACACTAAGTCTACGCTGCCTCTCAAAAGGTTAATCAAGTACTCTCCTTTCTCCTGGTCCCCAACAATGTGTCCTGATGGCATTAGCTCAAGCATTCATTAACCTGTGCAGGGAGTCACATCAGCTTACTGATCCAGATTTCTTTCATTTTTTTTCCCCACTGTTCTCAGATAAGCAGCCTGGATCCATTTAACAAAAGGCTGCACATGTAGTAGTGCCAACAAAAGTGTCAGGTACAAAAAAGATAGGAAGGTAAGAAGGGGAGACAACTACTCTTAGTAGGCAGCACAGTCTTAGTTGTAAAAGCCATTTCCCAAGCACTTGCGAACATTATTCACAAGAAATCTGCCTCGGGTCCATCTCTGTCTAGAAGTCATCCTAATAGTAAATGGAAATTCAGCCCAGGGTCTGCTGACCGGTGTTTACACCCACACAGACAAGAAATGAGATAGTATTACCAAATAGCATCACTCATGAATACTGCCTGAAAACAGATCATCCTTGAATGTCTGCAACCACAGCTGATAACAAATGGCACAGCTGGGACAATACAAACCACAGGAGCAACAGATGTGAACCTGTACAGTGAAACAGTTGCTGCTGAGGACCTGGGCTAAGGATGAAGTCAGGAAGAAGATAGGACACTCAAAGCCTCAAAGGAGAAGGGGTCCAAGGACCTTCTGTTTTTGTCTCCAAGGGGGTGAGGCAGCAGGAAACCATGCTGCTGCAGCACCTCTGTTACAGAGGAACATGGTATAACTATCTTTTTTGGTCACACTGACAGTGTTTAATTGCATAAAAATTACTACGTACAGCACTTTCCACCACCACCTCTGGAAAGGTCCAGAGACTAACACAAGTAAAATGGGCTACAACAGGTGTACACCCAACTTGGTTTCTTGGGGCAGTTCACTGTAATAAGCACAATAAGTTTGAGCCAGCATTATGGCAGCAGGAGCCATTAATCCAGAGCGCCAATGACAGTATTTCAAGCGGTGTCCTCAGCGACCACTCATGGCTTCAAAGGAGCTACCTGCTCTTCCCCTGCCGCCCAAGAAAGAGAGGCAAGTCTTCAGAACAAGCAAAGCCTAGTGACTTCAGCCCTGCTCGGCCTGTTGCCTAGACTTTAAGGTTGATCACTGAGATGCCTGTACATCTCTCCAAACCCCAGAACTCTGCATACAGTGTCAGAGCCCTGTGGCCAGCAAGGCAACAAAAGTCAGTTTAACTGATGGCTGACCTACTCCCAACTCATCTTGCTTCCATACATGGCTCCGGCATCTGTCAGACATTCCACTGAAATATTTTAGCATACCAAATCAGTAGAAGAAATGTTAACTAACTTGACAAATAAGGTGTCTGGTGCGTTCAGAGCACTGAAACAGCTCAGCACAAGGTCAGAAAAGCACTAGAGCAAGAAAGGGCCTAGAAGGGCAGTACCATGCAAGCAATTAGAGCTGCTTCAGGCAAGTGTACATTAGCATTTAAGTTCAAATCAGGAGCGCATTTTTAAGTTAATCTCTGTCATCCCCACTTACAACACATTTGCCTCCAACACACAGCTGTCTCAAAGCACATGAACTGGCTATCTTCCAGGCAAAACCCAACCAAAAAATGCAGTCCAGCAAGCACATCAAACCACCACTAGCAGGCACAGAGTCCACAGCCCCAGACGAGAACCAGTCAGAGATGCTAGAAGGCAGGCAGCAAAGACACCATGTCTTCAGCATGAACCATTTCACTCTACAGATCCATTCCTGTTACTGTACACACCTACTGATGTAGACAGTCATCAGCACCCACAGAACCACTGCTTCACTCTCCACAGCGCTGAGCGCCTGCACATTTAAGTAACAGCTAACTTCTGACTGGGCTTCCACATTTTCCCATCCCAAGGACAATCCAGTACACCTTCCGACAACAACCACCTCCCCCAAATGAGCCTTATGCCAATAAATGAATTTTAATCCATGCATTGATCCTTCAAATAAATCAGCTTGGTAATTAAATAACCCTCCCCACAAAGGTCAAAAGATCTGGGTTCAACTCCCTCTTTCCAACACGTACTTCCCACCTCCAAGGAAGTGTTCCCAAAAGGTCCTGCAGCATGATGCTTAAAGCATTCTACTCTGCGCCCTTCCTCTCCTACTCAATGTCACAGCTTCAACCAGAATCCAACACAAGCGACACTTCTGCTTAGCCATCAAACTACAGAAAAGGAATCTGAGCATTTGTCCCCGTTCCAAAGGTCATATATGCATTTGACATCACCCTATCACTGAATAAAATGCACAGCCAGTCTTTGGAGAACAGGCTGAAACTTTAGGACTCTAAGAGCTCTGATGAGCTCCCCAACTTTCAAAGTTGCAGATCAAGCTTGCATTGCTCCTCACAGCTAGTGAAAATTTGGTTATTTCCTCATCAATAGCACCCTCCACCAATCCACTCAGCTTAGAAGCAATGATACAGTTTTAAAAAGAAAAAGCAGACTACGCTTGGCAAGCAAGATACAATTTTGAACAAAAGCACACTCCTTCCACAGAGGTATTTGAGTCTTCACAGGATGACCACCACTTACATCTCTCATGCTTTACGTATCTGTTCAGTAGTTCACTTGAGAGGGTAAGGGGACAGGATAGTAACATCACCTCCACCATCTCTTGTGAAGAAACAAGCAACATGCTGACTTGGTTTTGAAACAAAAGGTAAATGCATGGAAGGAAGAGCAGAACACCAACTGCAAACCTGACCCTAATGTTTCCTTGGCATGATCTGGCACATTCCTATTCTGCACCCCTTGGCAACACCATTCACAAAGAGTGAATTTCTCTAGACAGTACATGGAGGCAAAGAATCCATTCTATAGACTCTAAACAACAGTCTGGATATCATGTATTTAAACAAGGCATTAAAATAGAGTTTCCTTTTCATATTGGTACTTGAACTAGATCTCTCCTCAGGTTATCTGAGCACAAACTCCTGAAGTGCCACTGGGAGGCAATGAGCTGTCAAAATGGCTGAATTTCTAGTTTTGCAGCAGATTATGGAAGAAAGCTTTGCATATTTAAAGTAAACAGCAAAAAAATTAGTAAATGAGAGTTTGGACAAATTTTTAAGACTTCCGTATTTGTAAGTTAGTTACAAGTAAAGAAAACGCCTCAGTTCTGGATAAGCTTCCATTTTTCAATATTTAAATTAAAACATAAATATTGTGGGGGAATTTGGCATTTATTTTTGCCAACTAGATTTCTTAAGAACAAAAGAACCTGACAGCATCCCATTAAGCTACAGGGAAGTCTTCAGCAAAATTCAAAGTTTTTATTGTTTCAGTCAAAAGCTCAACTTCTTCACTCAAATTCATTCAGCTCAATACAGACTTGGTATAGAAGCTTACAAGCTTAATCAGCTTTGCAGTTTGCCTAAACCACATTTTCCCCCAACTTCCTTCTCAAACACTGCCTCAGACTCCAAGGTTAAAAAAAAGTTAGGAAAGGAATATAGATCTTCCATTTCTAAGTCATTTGATTTTTTTCTGTTTTGTCACTGAGACAACTATGGTTTCTTGAGAACAGCTGAATTCTGTACAATTACTTTTACATCAATAAAGCATTTGCATCATTTTTGGTTTTATATTATCTGGCAGAATAAGATGATCTGCAAAAGTTAAGAACATTTGGAGATGTCTATGCTTAAGGCAATTTAATACAATAACACCTGAAGTCTTAAGTGACTGATAGAAAAAAAACTGTTAAAGAAGTATAACTAACTGTCCACTACTCCGTAAAGTTTTAGCAGTTTACATCACTTTCCCATGGGATTTTTCCAATCATTTATAGTTCATTGCTTCGTATGGCTATAGAATCCCTGCTGTGTTAAAAAATGCCAAATAAAATTATATCTCATTCACTGCTTTATGCTATACCTTCTTTTGTTCAGATCCAATTAGTGAAAGCTTGTTCTTCATTTATCATACTTTTAGCTGATTACATTAGGCATTACAATAGTTCTCTAGCTTTCCTTGACAATGTTTGCACCATCAGTGTTACATTTATGGTTGAGGAGGCTCTTTCATCTTAACCCTCCATTCCAATCAGTTCAGGGAGGAAAAGTACATACGATTACTCTTGTTCACCCGAAACTTCTTTGCTTGTTTTCTCATCCCAAAAATAACTCCACCAGATGTTTTAATTAAAATTTCCAAATTCTACTCGGAATTCTATGGGGTCCTTCCCCACTTTATCTATCCAAGTGTAAAGAATTAGCGCTTTGCAAGCCAAACTCTGAAGTTAAGAGAAAAAAAAATCAGCATTTTGAACAGTATGCCATTTCTTTCCTCTACTTTCCCCAAAATAACAGATGTAATAAAAAGTATTAGCCAGGATTTTCAAGACTCTAAAAAGCATCCATTATGACCTACTTTTCTCAATATACTTTTCTCAACATACTCAGTACCACATAAGCAACTGTATGCTCTGTGGGGGTCTCAGTAGCCATTTTGACAGGCTGTTTTCCCCTACCACCACAATGATTTTATTTCAGGACAGTTGTTAAAGCAGCAACTTATCTTCCACACCATAAATAACTTTGGACATAATCTTTTTCCACAATTCACACCCCCTCCCACCTCCACAAAGGCAAATGTAATCCAATACCATTTAAAACCATTTCCAGCTACCTGTAACTTTGCATTAATACACAAGCACTCTGAAGTCACTCACCTCCTTTTAAGCTTTGTTAACGCTCCCTCCCTATCACCTTAGTAGTTCTAACCTATAGAAATCCTTCAGATCTTTGGCCATTTTTCAAATTAAAAGCACAAAACAGTATTTTGTTCTTTGTATTCTCCTTCTTCGGGTAAGCTTTATTTGGCTCTCAGCAGGCTGTTCAATTTTTGCTACATTCCCGATTTATAACAGTCCTTTCTGCTGCTTCCTGCTCATAACAGCAGTTTTAATTTCTTGAAATGAAAATTTCTTTGTACCGTTACAATCTAGTTGCTAATTTTATATATTAGAGAGGTATGTCAAAATGAATATTGCTCTAACAGCATACTCAAGACATCTGCCATGGTGTTCCACAGAAACCAAGTCTGAAGAACAAGAAAAAGTAGTCTAATTGAAAGTCTATGTATTTCAGCTATTCCCACCACCTTCATTCAGCAGTGTAAACTCCGCAAGGATTTCAGAGAATTTTAACATTAAAAAAAGAAAAGTTGAATATTTAACAAAAAATATTTTTCCAAAATAAAGTTACAGGATAAGATCATTCACTAGTGAGTCTTACAGTATCTTTAATCTTAAAATCATTGGTCTTTGACTATGTATACCACTCCTATCCAAGCACCAGTGAAAAACGACTGCTTGGGTCATTTATGCATACAACACTGGATGGGGAATAAACTAGAAGCTATCACTGAAGAGCCTGAATTGCTCAATACCTTGTGATTGGGTTTTGTTCCCCTTTAAATATTTAGTGAGTACACCCAAGGAACCCTGCTTCACTTCAATTTCAGTTCTGTTTTCAACCAGCATGACAGAAAGGAAAGCCAGAGAGATGTAACAGACTGCCTGGTTTGCCTTCCTTTCAGTTATTTGTAAAAATTAATTAGTATTAAGTGTATCAGATTACCCATATTTCAGCAAGTAGCTACACAGATGACATGTAATAAATAAGGGGCTATTACTACATCTCAAAGGTTACTCTAAGTTCTAAACAGAAAATTTACCTACTCCAATTAATGCTATTTCTAAACACTTTAATCAAAAATATTTTTGTGAAGCATCCCTACCTACTCTAGTCACTTAAAGCCAGGTCCCACTATTTTTAGCAAATACAAACAGCTTTGGGATGGGCAACTAGTTCAACTGCATACTTTTACATTTATTTCTGCCTTTGGTTCAATGACTATCATAATCAGGGTAGCCACCTATGACATTCATTGCCTTTGTAATACAAGTCTTGAAGGAGTGAGGGACTCCTCACTCCTTGATTCTGTCAAGCACAAAATCAAAAGGATATTCACAACTTTTTTATAGCATCCCACCACTAAGCAAACAGGTTTCTCCTAGCTACATGACAGAGGTTCATCGGCAGGTTGCATCAGCTCCCAAGTTTGATTTCAGAGTGTTTGAGATTTTGCTACCACTGGTATAACCAAGAAGATAGCTGTTAATGGAACCTGAACACAAGTGAACAACATGGGGCAAATACGGTTTGTTACTTTACGGTAACTAACAGTCAAAGAATTTGGCCTCTGGACTTGCCTATCGAGATTGTCCAAACTGCCAGTCACACACATCACTGCGATGGCCAGGTCATTTCTACAAACAATGAACAACCAGAGGTATCCAAGTCACAGATTACATTAGTTAAACTATTTCCCAGTGCAAGGACCCAAGGTAGCAATTAAAGGATTTATGGTAGACATAAGCTAGTTTTTTGGTCTAATTATACGTATGTTGCTTAGACTTATACCACTACCCTATGTTAAGCACACAGAACAGTGTTTCAAGTAGCCTTTCTCTCATTTTCCTTTACATACTTGGAGCTTCTTCAATACACACAGCTAATGTTTAACCTTGTACAGATATGTTTGACTGGTCTTTAAGTAAGGATCCAAAGAGCTAAGCAGACACTATTTCACCCTTACAGCATTTGTTAGAGGCTCATCTCTAGTCCATGAACTCAAAATGTCAGTGTCTCATTTAACACACTTAATGTTATCTTTATGAACTCTTCTAAGTATATTAATCCATTTCTGACACACTAGCTTGGATTTCCTTTCTCTTATGAACTATTACAAATTAAAGACCCTATTTGTATTTTAAAGCTAAGACAGCACTGTAGATTGAAGCAGAGTAGCTATTATATTTTGTTTCCTCTTTGTAACGCACTATTTGTACTCCCTTTCCTAAGGTCATGAGTTGTACTTTTTCCTGTCATTCTTATTCCCTCATTATGTTTTCAATCTTGGTTTTTACTTACTGCTTTCAGATTTTTTCATATTCTCCAGCTCATAGCAGAGTCCCTACAATAAACAAAGCCATCCAGGCACACTGGAGAGAAGACCAATTCATTTTCTTGAGTCCACTACAGACTGGCAGAAGAACATTTCCTCTTTTTAAACAGCTTTTTTAGTCTATTTTCAGAATGAATTCATGCCAGCAAACAAGGCTGTGCAGTGCTGCTAAACAGCAAATCCATTTATCCTAACAGCAGATACCATATACATAGGAGAGAATACAAGTACCCATCAGCATGCTTCAGTTTCACCAGAGGGATCATAGATCATACACAGTAGTTTGTATGCACATCCACTTAACCCTTGGCTTCCAAAAGAATAAGAATTTTTTATGATGTCTGATACCCATCCATTAAGAATTCATTTTACAGTCCAATAAGCATCCACAAGCTACTATACTCTCCCAGTTATGGCTACCAGTTAAAATCCAGACCAAGTATACTCTTCATTCACCTCAGAAAGAATTACTTGGCATAGAAATCCAGCAGTAGGGCATTTGTTCTGTCTCAGAAAATCAAGTTTCAGTCCCTTGCTCTACCTACAGCCTATTTATATGAACTGAGCTGGTCATGTAAGACTAGAACCCCAAAAGGACTCAGACAAAAGTGCTGTCAAAGTCCAAGACTCCCAGCGGTTCTCACCTTTCACTTAACTCGGAAAACACCTAAGTTCTAACTACTTTCACAGATTCCATCAACCATGCTTCAGTTTTTTCAATGTTGAGCAACCCACCACCTATATTCACAAGTCCTGTCCTGCATAAAATACACTTTTTTTTTCCTGATAGCTTGTCTGAGGGACCTCTTCTATTAAATCATAACACAGGGGTTTAACTCCCTTCCAGATTTCAACAATCTATCCTGGGACATGGGGGCACCCCCAGTCCTTTCTCCTGTAGCAGTTCTTGCAGGCAAGGAATAATATGATGTTCTCTCTAGTCAACAAGGATATGTAAGTATGACTACACTTGCTGTTCTACCACAAAGGAAATTACCTTCCTATTCTTGCTACAAGTGACTTAAAATATTTCTAAAATATAGATGAGACTACAAGACCTGAAAATGGGCAAGTAGATAGACAAGTACCTTACTTGTCTAGATAGCCATTTTACAATTTTTCTGCCATGCTGCTGAATATTCAAGGCACCTCAATATCCTCATCAAATGGAACAGCTCCAGTAGGCATGTTCAGCACACCTGGTAGGAGAGGGCATTCCTCTGGGAAGCGGGAAGCAATGAGATGGATTTACCAGTCACAGGAACAATTTATACCAAATTCTATATCATCTCCTAAGATTCACTTTTCATTGCCTTTTTTGTGTACATTAGCAAAACAAAATTTAGGTTTTGCTGCCACTCGTACACTTGGTGCGTGTATCTACCAGGTGTTACCATCTAGCTTAATCCAGGGAAAAAGCAAGGTAACACTTACACAAGCAAAACACAGAGTTCACACAAAAAACACACTAAATACTTGTCCAATCCTCCCCCCTCTTGGTATCTCCCTCCTTTCAAGCACATGGAGGAAAAGGACATATACAAAGATACTTCAGAATTGCCAGCTTGGCAATTACCATGCCCACCATGGTAAGCAACAAGCCTGTATAACAGTTGCAAGTCTTGTTGCATTACTAAGAATTCCATCTACCATTTGAATTCAAGTAGTACTTACAGCATTGGCATCGACATCACTGTGTATGGCAACTGTTTTAATCCCCATCTTCTTACACGTTTTTATGACCTAGCATATAAGAAGTGACAATTATCAATATTTAAAATACCAACAGTTTAAGAATTAACTACAAAAAGAAAAAAATTAAAAGATTACATACTTACTCGGCATGCAATCTCTCCTCTGTTGGCAATAAGGAGTTTTTCAAAAGTCTGAAGGGAAAAGATAGATAAGGATCTTGAGAGATGAACAAAACACAAGTTTTTCTCCCTCCAGAAACACACATTCTTTTCTCCTCCACTTCCACTAAAACCCTGGTTTATCCATGAGCTTGTAACTCTGAGATCACCTACTTTTAAAAGGGTTCTGCTGATTTAACAATGACGATATAGCATAAAAGGTATGCTATACTAGATCTACCTAGCACATACACAGATTCAGAAGAGAAAGGTATTGACTATTCACACCAGCATTCCCTGGATCTCCTTATGACACTGTGCAGAAACTAGAACTCTACAGAGGCTCTAGGAGACAATCAAGTCCAGGGAAGAGACATTCATAAGCACTGCCAAATACACACCAACAACCTCTACCCTAGAAGTGCCTAAGTTGCATGTTTTTTAATGCACAGAAGATATTCAAAGGAGGCATGCTTACCATACTTCCCAGGTCTCTGCTTTTTTTAAAACTATGCAAAGGGAAGGACCCCACATTATGGCAGTACTCTACAGATCACGTTTTAAAAGTTTACACCTACATTCTGCTAGACACAGAGCAAACGCCCATGCCAATGACCATCCTCCTGTTGGAAGTTACCATCACTGTTCTTCTCCCACTGCAGTACCCCTGTGAAAGCTCCCAAAGTGCCTGTATAAGACTTAAACCTAGCTGATTTTACCTCTACTTGGAGAATGCTAGCAGGTACCTGTGGTCAGTGCCTCTAACCAGCACAGATGACCTGGAATACAATACTCATCTGTCATAGGAGATCTTTAAAAGGCATTCCAATCATAAGGAGGAGAGGTTCCTCTCTGTCTAGGGCACGAAGGGTAAGAGACCAACACTTCCACTCCAGGTACAGGCATGCTTGCTGAGTTGTACCAGCCTGGCTTCTCTTTGTAGCTGAGCCTCATGTGATGAACCTGGCAAAATCCTGCCTTGCCACCATGACACTCAATGGCCTCAAGTTGCACCAGGGGAGGTTTAGATTGGACATGAGGAAAAATTTATTTACTGAAACAGTAGTTCAACATTGGAAGAGGCTGCCCAGGGAAGTGGTTGAGTCACCATCCCTGGAGGTATTTAAAAGACATGTAGATGAGGCGCTTAGGGACATGGTTTAGCGGACATGGTGGTGTTGGGTTGACAGTTGGACTCGATGATCTTAGAGGTCTTTTCCAACCTTAATGATTCTATGATACTCAATACTAAGTAGCAACCAAAGTGCAACAGAACAGCAAATCAAATTTAGTACACCCCTGAAATTCACTGTCACCTTTCACACTGGAATGCACTTAATGCTGTAAATATACCTTCAATACTACTATCATGCCTGTAAGAAGGGGATAAGCTGTCAGAAGTCAATAAGCCTTACACCCTAGACAAAAACTTCCCATTAAGAAAGAGTGCTGGAGGAGCAGAGCTGCTCCACTTAGGGATGGTTTAGCGGACATGGTGGTGTTGGGTTGACAGTTGGACTCGATGATCTTAGAGGTCTTTTCCAACCTTAATGATTCTATGATACTCAATACTAAGTAGCAACCAAAGTGCAACAGAACAGCAAATCAAATTTAGTACACCCCTGAAATTCACTGTCACCTTTCACACTGGAATGCACTTAATGCTGTAAATATACCTTCAATACTACTATCATGCCTGTAAGAAGGGGATAAGTTGTCAGAAGTCAATAAGCCTTACACCCTAGACAAAAACTTCCCATTAAGAAAGAGTGCTGGAGGAGCAGAGCTGCTCAGCCTAAAAATCTCATTGCTAGGAGTAAGGGTTATTGCTGTCACTGGCCTTGCTTCTAAATATACAGGTGCACTTTGATACTGCACCTGCTTGGTTGTAAACACAGGCTGCCACTGAAAGGGAAAACCCTGCTTTACATGCTTACCCCCACTTCTTTCCATGCATCACACCTAGCAGGGATGCAGCTTCAGGAAACATCAGTTCAACACGCTAATCAGACAGTCCTACTCTGCCTCCCACACTCCAAATCAAAAAACGGGACAGGGAACCAGCAGGACTCTCCCCTTCAGGGGCAGCCTGCAGTTATACCAAATTAGGTTTACCAAACTACACCCTAAGACATTCAATAGCTTTTCTCCCTCCCCTACACCAAACAGCTGTTTTTCAGATAGACTGGGGGCAGAGGAAGTATTGCCACTGCAACAATGAAACTGTTTGTTAACCCCACAGTCATTAGTTAATTTGGGGAGGGGGAAGACAGGTGTAAGAGGAGAGGAAGGAAGACTGCAAAACCCCAACAGGAATTGCTATTGACAGACTAGGGTATATATTGTTTGCTCCCCTACTCCAAACAGACATACCCAAGGTGCCCTTGACCAAATTTACTTCTTCAAACCCAGGGCTGAGCTGGCATCACATGATCAGTTTCAAAATACTACCATGTGATAACAACATACAGAAATTAAGTGATAAAACCCTCCAGGTAAGAGCTGCAGCAAGCTTATACAGTAAATTCTGCCAGACCTGCTGAGGAATGCATACCACTGCCTAGTACACAGGCACACCCACGCCCCACTCAAAAGACTGATCTTAAACATCCTTAAGCAAGATCAATTATCAGAGGCACAAACACTGTAAGAACACCACAGGAGCTAGCAATTTGTTTAGAGAGCTTTTTTTAGCTGGGGACCTGGTCTAAAACCCAGTGAAAAAACCTCAAAGGTTTCCAACATGCTCACACAAATTGTTCCTGAATCTAAGTTTCAGCATTCTAGGTACCTGAAGCTTTTTAGGCATACAGACTTGAGGGGGAATAAAAAAGCCCCCAAATACTTGGCATTGAAAAGTTTAACAACTCCAATACTTCATCAGCTTAGTTCTTGGTATATAAGAGTTGTGTTATTAATCAAGTATGGTCACAGTGCAAGACAAGACCCTCAGTATCAAGATGTTAAGAATATTTGACATTCATTTTAATTTTCTAATTCTGCAATGAGGACACTAACAGGAAGAGACTGGACTCTTGCTCCTGCTGTTAAAGTCAAGTCTCAAGTCCAGCACATAGAAAACCCCACATGCTGCTCTGAAGTAACATGCAGCATTTCTTTTTTTGTGTCATTTCCACTAATTAGCTTAAAAAGGTCTAATATGAAAGTCCTGTCATTACAAAGACAGTGGAAGGGACAGTGAAGGGAAAAAGTAGAAAAGAGCTTAAACTATCTGTAGTAGCCACTGGTTGGAATGACATAGCTCCTAGTTAAGAGAAACGAAATACTCAATTACATTGTCTAAACATAACTATGCCTTTCAGAAAAGGAAGGGGACCTTGATTAAGCAAGGACCTTAAGAATACAGATTTCATCAGAAGACTTCTTTAAGCCACAGTTCTAGGTACATACTGGTTTTCCCTGCTCTCGAATACTATTTTGCTAATGGTTAATTGCTTCTACACTGGTATATAAGGGCAAGCCTATCAGTCCTGAATTGTCAGCATTCTTGCCCTTCAATACTAGCGTACCTTCAGCCACACTGTTTTTCTAAGTGCATTACTTTAGAGGCCATGCCAAGACAATCTCCCACAAGAAAAGTTTTCCTTGGCTAGTAACTGTAAATTGAGATTGCTACTGCACAAGTCCCAAGATAAGGATTTATTATCCTCTGCAGGCCTTAAAGACCCATCTTTACCCAACCTCTATAGTTCTTACTTCCATGTCAGATCATCCAGCTGCTGCCACTATTGCATACTCTTGTTTCTATGAAGAGTTTTTGGCTAGTCTAGCTCCCAGATGTTTTAACAAGCCTATACCTCCCAGACCATGTAAAACATTAATAGTTGTTTCATAATTATAACACATTCAGGCCAGTATGTAACTTTCCCAAGCTCACAATCACTTATCCAACCTTTTAAGGTATGCACTTGAAGTAGCATCCAATCTTGACAAGTATACTGCAAAAGCAACTTCCTTTTTGGTTTAAAAAAAGGAAGAAAAATATGCTATTAAACCAATGACTGTACAGGGGTTATACTAGGAGAACTACCATTGTTAGCAGCAGCGCAGGGGAGAGGCTAGCTTTAAAAGCCAAATGTCAGTGGTACAGTAAAATGCTAAAGAGAAAACATGCACCATACTACTTACCTTTTCGTTTGGATCATACACAGACGAATACAGTTTATGTGAAGTTATAAGGCACCATCTTGAACACAGCATTTCACACTACAGGAGAAAGAGGGAGTTAAATGTATTCTTCCTGCTACAGTATTCCAGTAAGATAAAAACAGTTCATATACTGACATCTTGAGAAAACTCTTCCATATCCTTCCATTCCTCCATCCAGTGGATGGAAGCTTAAAGATCTGCCCTCCCCCAAGCACACACCCACAGTAACCAAAAACAATTCAGAAGCTCTAGATCATTAGCTTAGGTATAAATGATTTTTAATAAACTCTCTACTATAACATCATCTTTCCTTCTTGTTCTAAGAAATACCTACCAAGAAGTTCTCAGAAGAGCATGCATGCATGTGTCTGTACACACTGGGGATGGGGAGAAGCCTTCACTGCTAGGGAGCTGCTGGGAACAGAGCAGGTAATGGACTGTGCCAGCACGGAGAGCAAAAGTAGAACAGACTTCACGTGCCAATTCAGCTCCCAGTCTTTCCCACCACAACCCCTGACAATGGTCTGAGGAAAAGAGGCCTTTTTCTCCTTTTCCCCAAGACTTCTGCTCTGAACCAACTTCTACAAAAAGACTTAGCTCCTATAGTTTAACAATTTTGCATGGTATGTCAGGAAAGGAAGCATACATATGCTGTTTCAAAGAGAACATGACAGATGATACACTTGCAAATTTGCAAGCGCATCAAGAAGGAGACTCAGATACTTCTCAAGCAAGTCATTTCACAACAGCTGCTCCTGCCACAACAGTAGTAAACACAATTTTATCAATTTTTCAATTATCTTAAGTTTACTAGAAGCTCATATTGGCTCTGAAATACTAGTGGCTGGCAGTAACTGGAATGAGAACACTCCTTGTGCAGCCCTCTAGCCTGATGTAGTTTGAAGACACTTTTCATGTTGCATCACAGAAAGCAAAAACCAGCTCAGGACTGAGAAAGGCATCACATTTGTAATGCAGCTGATAATATAATTTAATAAAGGAAAAGCAATATATTTCAATGCAAGTCCTGTAATACAAAACTAAAGGAAGCCTTAGAGCACACTACCTCATGCCAGCTCAGACTGAGCTTCATGAGTAGAAAGCTGCTACAGCTTCACAAACCCTTTAGATGCCAATTACTAGTGGCAGACATAGCATACACTGTCCCAGGTAATCCAGATAAATTTAATTATTCTGGAACAATTCAGATATTCTTAATTATTCTGGAACTAAAAAGTCAGTGGAAAGCAACTGTTCCACCCTGTTTCACACACTGGGTTCTCCCCCACTCAGTTTTTTGTTTTGGTGGGGTTTTTTTGCTTCTTTCATTTTTTCACTTCACTCTCCAAAAATAAAATCCAGAATAACAACCCGAAATGCAAATCATTTGATGTGCTAGAATCAAAACCACCAGAGGTTTCTTTTTTTGCAGGGGTATATTATTCTTCATCTGAGGATGTGACAGTACAAGCTGTTTCAGGCATTACAGAGGGAAGATACAGTTAAGGACCACATTCTGCCAGCTGCAACCATACCTACCAGCTAGCTGGTCATTATCCCAAGTCTACAGCAGGACTGTTACACCTTCAGTGACTGTATTGTGACCCAGATCCTGTCGGAGGGAGGAGCAAGGATAGCTACAGCAGAAGCAGCAGAGTATACCCTCCTGCTCCAGAGTACACACAGTTTAGCAGATTGAGTCCCTCTCCTATCAAACACTATTCACAGAAGCACTTGTGGGACCACAAATAGTCTGAAGAAGGTCATACAGGACACAAAAAGACTCCACCGAGTTAGTATTATTCATTGAAGAAAGTGCTTGTTAAGGGTCAGTGGGGCTAATCTAAATACTTGCAGTTAGCTGGGGGGAGGGGGCAAGGGAGGAAAAGCTTCTGAACTTTCTTGTAAACACCTTTTATACAAAGCTAGTTTTGAATGCATGAGAAGCCAGAAAAGTTATGCCTCAGATGGAAACTGAAGGAAAGGCTATGATGGGAAAATTAGTTAGCATTAAGTTTCAGAATTTTAGCCATGTGCTGTCTTGAAAAAAAGCCCTGTTCAAACTTTTTATACAGAAAGAGTAAAGTTACCAAGCAATTAAAAAAATGGAAAAGCATTAAACCACACTCAGCTCTTTTTACACTACAGAATTGGACAGATTTCACATAAAAGTCTTGTAACAGCCCAACCTAATTATGCATTTATGTTTAAAAACTTAACTACCTCCTCCACACACACTAGAATCACTCAGAGAACAAGGTTCAGCCCTGAATTGAATACATGTGGGGTAATTTCCTAAAACAAATCAAGCATATTGCTCAACTCAGCTGTGAAATTCTAATTCACAGTTTTGGAAAGAAGGGGTTGTGGGGTTTTGTATGTACCTGTACCAATACACGCTAAGGTTTAAGAGCTTCCTTAATCTAGAATCCACTTCAAGAAAAGTCTCTTTAGCAGTCTGCTCCCAGTCACTATGAGCAATTGAATAAGTACTTAAAAATAAACAGATATTTTGTAAATAATGCATGACTAGGGCCACAATGGAACATTGCTAAATTGCCATCTCCAAATGGACAGCTACTCAGGTGTCACCTACCCCTGAGCTCCCATGCTCCTGTTATAGGTAAGTTATTAAAAGCTACACCAAAACCTCCAAAGAACTCTCAAACCACCAACCCAGACAAGCCAATCTAACCCTCAAGCTAGCTTCTTAATTGGCTGCTTCCCCAAAGCCACACATGCCCTAGGTATTATACCCTACATAAAAATTTCCTCAGAACAGAGCCCAGAGAGCTCAGCTTGACCTAGTGACTTTTTCATATCTTGCAAAACCAGGAAAGGGCAGTAGAGTCATCGGGTATAACCTATTTTTGTCATGACTTGTTACTTCAGTTTGATAAAGCTTTTGACTCTTGAAAGCCCAAGAACACAGACTATTCATTTATGAGAGTTCAACTCTGGACTTCTGAGTTTGGCTTGGAGTTTCCCCATCTCTACTGAATCCTCAAAAACCAGATAGTGTTAGTACTGTATTTTGGAAAAGCATCCTGCTTTATCTATTAATTGCACAATAGCCAAACTGAGCTCAAACCTGAATAGCTGTAACAGTTATAAAATAACTTTATAGAACTCAAACTACACAGTAAGTTGTGGAATGGGACACTCATCACACACTGCCACTTTGAGGCCTAGCAGACAACCTGCCTCCCAGGGACCCAGTGCAGCCCTGGGAAATCTCTTCAGGTGGTTTAAGGACAGCACACAACAGCAAAATAGAAAATTAACTTGTTATTTAGAGATAGCTTACATATGTGTTTTTAAAGGTTTATGTCCCTCATCAAGGAAAGGGGTTTCCCTGCCATACTGGTCATCTTGTAAATAACTCATTGATACTAAGCTTTCTGGGAAGAAAAAGGTCTCAGTGTTGAAATGGAGATGCAGAGTTTCAGATTTCAGGCAGGAAAAGCATCATATACCAACATTTGCTTTAAGAAGTCTAATATGGGAAGGAATGTATGTTTTAGCATTACTAGAAAATACAGTAAGTGATGCCCAATAGTAACAGCTAGAATAGCATACTTATTTTCACTAGCCATAAATTCTACCTCTTCCTTCTGTCTTCCACTAGCAATCCTACTAAGATTTTCGCCCCTACACTTTCAGAGATTCAAGTTTAAGACACCACAAGAATAACCCCTTTATATTTGCAGAGTACTTCCCATTAGCTCTAAGCATTCCTCAGTAGTTATAAGCATGAAGAAAATGTAATTTTTTCCATATTTTGATTGCACAGGAACTTCAGGTGTCTGCAAGAATTTTAATCTATAAGGCTGAAAACATAGCTTATTAATACAAGATTATACAAATCTTGTAAACAGAAAAGCAAATGTAACACTTCCAGGGTTTTTTTTTTCCCCCTCTAATGAAGCACTTTCCCTTCCTTTGTATTCTCTCAGAGTGCTGAACAGCCAAGCACTTGTAACTGCAAGCAGATCCTCCTGAAGCCAACTGCAAACAAAGATGTAGTACAAGGTTCTGTAAGGTACACTGCGCTATACATAGTTCTTTCACTCTTAACAGGTTTGAGGACCACTAGTAATTCTAGGAGGGAGAAGAGAAAATCCGTTTTTCATATTTGCCAACACAGCACACAAACTACAAGCAAGGCAACACCCATCCACCTAAGGCTATTTTAAAAACTAAATCATTGCTACACCCAAGTAGCTTCTCCCTTGTGCCAGTCCCAAAAGGTTGTATAGTCACACAGTGAACCAGACCAGGAAATACATCCAGCTGAGAAGATGCTAACAAGGAGTGGGAAAAATGTGTTCTCAGCCAGATTTCAGTCCAGCTTATCCACTTAGATATTCAAGCAGCAGTACTGGCACAAGTTGGAGGGAGACAGGAGCTCGAAAGGAACAGCCTGTGATCAAGACCTAGCAGCTGCAAAAAGTTGGAACAGTTTCTCACGGCAGCAGCTTAAACAGCTCCAGTAAGGCCAGCACCTGCGAAATAGATCACAGCACTGTAACAAACATGCAGGAACCACCAATGCAAGTTTGGGACAGACAAAATAACAAGAAAATTAACACACACAGAGAGTGTTTCAGAACAAGACTGACATTTTTTACTCAATGTAAACTTTAATGAACTCTTAACTTTTTCTTCCAGAACTAAAAGATTTGCCCACAGTAGATGGCACAGCATGCTTTGCCTACAGAATCCAAACAGCTACTCCTGGGAGCAAGGAGAAAACCAGAAGTCTCTACCTGTGGTATACTTTAAGAGTGCTTGTCACTACTAAAATCTGTAGTTTACATACTAGAAACAATCACTGAACTCCAGAAGTTTAGGTCTACATTCATCTCCCCAGATTGGTGACCATTTTAACTCCCTTCCTCAACAGCAGATGATACCAATCTTCCTATCCCATCAGCCTAATGCTTCTGTGCTCAAACAAGGGGAAAAACATTTCCATGGAATAACAGCATGCTAAAAATAACATCACAGAAGAGAGCAAGGAGCTCCCACTGTACAGATAACATCCATGACTTAAAAATGGTGGGTGCACCATTACGAGGGCACAGATGGCAGTGAAACTTTCCATACATCTAGTTCAATGGTTAGAAAACTGATCTACACTGATAAAATCCCTATCAGCAGTTTACACTTGATTTCATGATGCATACTATTTACCACTTTCTTCTACATTATTTTAAACAGTCTGACAGCTCTCTCAGAAGATTTTCAAGACTGAAGTATCAAAAGCCATCTCTCATCCTCATTCTGTAACTACAGCCTTCTTTCAATATCAGATTTTCTCCCAGCTCCAGAAGTGCAAAGCACTCAAAGAAATTTTGGTTATATTCTAAACAGAACCAGTTCTTCATAAAAGCTAAATAGAAGGGCTAAGCATAAGATTAGAAACACAGCAATCAGCTGAATCCCCAGCTCAGCGTTTTTGCACTGTCCTTTCCCAGGTCCTTTACTGATTCCCACATGAGAGGGGCAAAAGAAGTTAAGGACAACTCACTAGCCCTTACAAAAAATGTAAGAGCTCCAACCACATTAAAGTTTGAACACATCAATTATATTATTTGCCTATGTTAGCAAAATATAAAAGAATCTATGAAAGCAATTCCCATGCAAACTTGTTTTAATAAATGTTTTCCAATATACTGATGTCTTGAAGGTGACTTTCATACACAGATATTAAGGGCTAGAAATCACTCCAGTTACGTAAGTCACAAGTGCTATTAGGTAGCTATAAAAATATTAGTTTAGTGGGAAGAGCAGAATTCTTCCACATCTGTATACACATACACATGTATATGGCTACCAAAAATAAAGTCTTCAAACAGCACAAGCCCTCTGCTAATTCCAAATCATTGTCTCCAGCCAAACTTTTTTTCTTTGCTTTTCAAGAAGCTTCTATCATGTACACCTTCACAGCAAAACAAGTTTGCTATGCATATTTCCTAAGGAAAAATACTTGGGTAAAGCACATCCTTTTTTCCCCTATTTAAACCCTTCTCAGAATGCCCTGCCCACATAAACCACCTCTTTTACATGATCCCTAAAGACATGTGAGGAGTTCTTTACAGTATTGTTACGGGTTACATTTCTAGAGAGAAACCTATCCCACACCCTCAGGGGTACACAGAGCAAACATTTTCTGCAGGTCGCTCCTCTCTTCTCTGGCCTCAAGTTGCACCAGGGGAGGTTTAGATTGGACGTGAGGAAAAATTTCTTTACTGAAGCAGTGGTTAAACATTGGAAGAGGCTGCCCAGGGAAGTGGTTGAGTCACCATCCCTGGAGGTATTTAAAAGACATGCAGATGAGGCGCTTAGGGACATGGTGGTGTTGGGTTGACGGTTGGACTCGATGATCTTAGAGGTCTTTTCCAACCTTAATGATTCTATGATTCTCCACTGGAACTTGCAGACCTCCACACACATTTTCCTTCTCAGGAAAAAAAAATGTAAATTCTTCCTACTGTAAGCAACTAGAGGTATTTTGCACCACTCTTCCCATACACAAACTAGTTGTAGTGTCATTCAACGGTTGCACAACACCATGTGCTAATGCTGCTTGTTCTTATCCTAAATAATCTCCTCTTTTTTTTTAAACACAATCTGTAGAAGTAATAAAGAAAACATAGCAACTGCCTCAGTGAAGTTACTCCATAGTCTAAGGAATAAGGCTTTCTAGAAGTTCAAAGTCTACACAAAAAACATTAGCATAGCTCTGCAATGAGTTCATTGCATTTTCATGAAAAGTAACAAGAATTAAAAAGTCACAGTAAAGGTTTAAATGACAACTGAAACATCCATAACTATCTGGGGTAAAGGGAGGAGGGGTAAGAGACAACACAGCTTCACAAAGCAGTAGCTGTTTCCTACGAGCTAAGATTTTACTAGTAAAAATAGCACAGAACTACACTCTTTACAGCGTGTAACATGCTATTCAAATTACGCTCTACCCCTGTGTTTTATTAAGCTCCTGTTTAACAGAGGGAGAGGACAGAAGTAAACAGGGAGTAGCACATAACCCCCTCCAGCAGCAGCAAATTAAGCTAAAAAAAACCCCAACACACGGATGGGATATACCAAGGAACCGAGTCTTGGATGCTGCGAACCCTCGGCAACCGAACCCAGGACCCAGCTTTTCCAGCGCCACGACGACCACCGCCTTCC
>NW_008794408.1:2601645-2610784 GCF_000699145.1 Aptenodytes forsteri
GTGCCTGCCGCTGGGCGCCTTCAGCGGGGCCTGCGCTTCTGCCCGCCTGTGGGTGCACGCCGCCAGGCGCGTGCAAGGGGGTTCGCGCTTGTGCATGCCTCTGGGTGTCCGCCTCGGGTTTTGCGTTTGTCCTGGCCTCTGGGTGCATGGAACCGGGTGTGCGCTTGTGCACACCTCTAGAAATACGCCTCAGGGCTTGCATTTGTGCCTGCCTCTGGGTGCGTGCCTCCAGGTGCGTGCAACAAGGTTTGCACTTGTGCACGCCTCTAGAGGTGTGCCTCGGCAGTTGCATTTGTGTATGCCTCTAGATGTATGTCTTGGGGCTTGAATTTGTGCATGCATCCGGGGCGTGTGCCTCAGGGGTTGCATGCTTCTGGAGGTGTCTGTCACACTGTTAGGTGTGCATGCCTCTCTCCTGTGCGTCGAGCTGTATTTCTGTGCATGTGTATATAGCTGATTTGTAAGTGCAGGCTTGTGTGTGGAACTTGGGTCTGTCTGTGGGTGATGGTATAAGGGCTTCCCCCGGTGTCTGTGCACGTATAGGGCTATCTGCATCTGTGCAGCTGCAGCTGCTAAGAGTTACAGCAGCACAGGCACCACAGTGCAGAGGGAGGATTCATCCACCCTCTAGGTTTTCCTGGGGTAAAGGTGAAAAGCATAACTGCCAGCAGACCTGATCCAAGATCCTGCACTATGAGATGCAAGCGAGGCTGGCATGAGGAGTGGCAGGAGAGGGATGCCGCAAATCCTCTATTTCCCATCATCTGCAGGAGCTACTTACTGCTCGGCTCCCTGGTGCACAATACTCCGAGTCAGCCTCTTCCGAAACAACCTGTGCAGCTGGGCTCAGGCTCCCTGCTGCAAGTATCCACCATCTCAGCTGATGGAGGTGACGGAGTGGTGCCAATCCCCAAGTAAATTGTCATCCCTGGAAACATGAGAGTTTTACCGTGAGGAAAGTGCATCTCGGACTTTTGTTGAAATACAGCAGAGACATAAAGCTGCCTACAACACTGAAGTGTAGAAAAGATGTGGTCCAAGATGTTCAAATCAGTGTTCACAAGGCAAAGGAACAACAGTTTTTTCTTTAAATACCGTTATTAAAACAACGGTGATGTGGAAAAGGAGGGTAAACCTGAGTCCTCTCTTTATCTTCACTACAGTAGCAGAGCAAGACAGTTTCTGAAGCTGAAAGACAATTATTCTTAGCTAAGGAAAGGAAGTATGTCATAGGCAGTCTGCAACACACCCAAGACATGCTCTGCCACAAGATCCCAATAGAGCTAGAAGACAGCAAAAAAATGACATCCATAGGGAAAATGTATATGGGCAATATACATAGTTGTATTAGGAATAAATCCCTCAGACTTTAGACACAAGCTAGGTCCTCAGGCAGGGTAAGAGGACATTACCTATATAGTCAGATGATTGTGTAACTGCATTAACCATTGTTAGAGAGGTTTTACCAGAGTACATCACTCCCTCAACTCATGCATTACATCAACCCTTACATTTTTATCCCATACCTTTATAGTCCTCAGTAAACAATACTGGTCCCGTATTGGGACCTCGTATTGAGACCAGTACTGTTTAGTATCTTCAACGACATACTGGGATCGAGTGCACCCTCAGCAAGTTTGCAGATGACACCAAGCTGAGTGGAACAGTTGATGCACTTGAGGGAAGGGATGCCATCCAGAGGGACCTGGACAGGCTTGAGAGGTGGGCCAATGTGAACCTCATGAGGTTTAACAAGGCCAAGGGCAAGGTCCTGCACCTGGGTCAGGGCAAGCCCCAGTATCAATACAGGCTGGGGGATGAAGGGATTGAGAGCAGCCCTGCCGAGAAGGACTTGGGGGTACTGGTGGATGAAAAGCTGGACATGAGCCAGCAATGTGCGCTCGCAGCCCAGAAGGCCAATCGTATCCTGGGCTGCATCAAAAGAAGCGTGGCCAGCAGGTCGAGGGAGGTGATTCTGCCCCTCTACTCTGCTCTGGTGAGACCCCACCTGGAGTACTGTGTCCAGCTCTGGAGTCCTCAGCACAGGAAAGACATGGAGCTTTTGGAGCAGTTCCAGAGGAGGGCCACAAAAATGGTCAGAGGGCTGGAACACCTCTCCTATGAAGAAAGGCTGAGAGAGTTGGGGTCGTTCAACCTGGAGGAGAGATGGCTCCGCAGAGACGTTATTGTAGCCTTTCAATACTTAGAGCGGGCTTATAAGACAGATGGGGACAGACATAGGGCCTGTAGAGATAGGAGAAGGGGTAATGGTTTTAAACTAAAAGAAGGTAGATTCAGACTAGATATAAGGAAGAAATTTTTTACGATGAGGTGGTGAAACACTGGCACAGGTTGCCCAGAGAGGTGGTGGATGCCCCATCCCTGGAAACATTCAAGGTCAGGTTGGACGTCAGGGTTCAGCTCTGAGCAACCTGATCTAGTTGAATATGTCCCTGCTCATTGCAGGGGGGTTGGAACTAGATGACCTTTAAAGGTCCCTTCTAACCCAAACCATTCCATGATTCTGTGATTCTAAATTCTCTCGGGCTCTGAGTACATTCACATCCTGCAGTGAGAGCCAGGATGTCCCAGAACAACTGGCATATCCCCACACCACAGGGAGGCACAGGGGAGGAGAAAAACTTCTGGGCAACTGGGTTTATCCAAATGTGAGCTTGGGATATTTTCATAGGACTCTTGCTGCATGGTCCTCTCAGTGGAACACAGGTCCCTACTTGCATTTACACATAATATTGAAAAATTTGGCCTAGTTTTATTATTTTTGACATCACTTTTTTAATTTCTTGTATCAGCACTTATGTCCAAAGTAAAAAGAGGTGAAAGCTGTGACAACAGAAAGGAGAATGCTAGGCTCATCTCTGCTGCATGCTGAAGGTATGTGAAATGACTTCTTCTCCCTTTCCTCCCAGGTGAGTAGCAAAACTAAAATTAGCATTAGGTCACCTCTGTTGCATGTTTATGCATTTGCTCTGATGTATTAAGGGTGCCTACCACAACTGCACAGGTGGAAACAATGCAAGAAAACTGTTCTTAATATGTCTAAAGGAGGTCACTGTATTTGCAATTGATAGTCATAAGCAGACAACGCAGATTTTTTCAGTACACATGGAGAGTCTTGAAAGTAAAAGACCAAGAGCAGAAGGGAGGTACAGGCCACATTGTCCCTCACCGCAGGCTCTGCATTAGAGATATTAGATGCCCAGAGATACACACTGCAACATCATGTTACTGCATTAGAACAATATCCTGAGGCACTTGACGTCAGTTCCTCCTTCATGCATAAAGCAAACAGTCACATGGCATCACCGGGGTGTTTTCTTTTCCTCTACAGAAAAGATTCCGTTTGCAGGACCCAGTTGAGGGATCGGCAGCCACCTACAGAGGCACATCAAAGGTTCCCTGCAAAGGGAAACTGGCTGGGATTACACAGAGACACCACAGCAAAGAGAAACTTCGCAGCCAGCTGGGTGCATAAAGAGCTTGATACAGTGAGAAATGGCCTAATGCAAGCCCATTTCCAAGTGAAGCTAAGGCTCCTCGCATATGGAAGGGACTGGGAAAAAAAAACTCAAGAATGCTAATCTTTTTCCATTTGCACATGAAGTTTTCTGCTTTTAGTATGATTTGATTTTGACTGACAGATTTTACTAACGGTCTTTTTGCCTATTCTATATTGAAGTAGGTACTGCACATGAAATATAAAATTTTGTTCCTGCAAGAAAAGGAAGATATCTAATGGATCAAGATTATACACAATTACTATTGAACATTTCAAAAAAACAGAGAGGTTAACATACATCACCATTGCTAAAGAAATTGTAGACAGACAAAAATGAAATTGCAAAAATAAAATATCTAGAATAATTAAAGGATATATGAGTTTGGATAAAAACGAAGACCCTAGTTCTGCATGTCTGCAAGCACATTTGTAATGCCATAACTCTCGATAGACGCTCCTGTCTCAGTTACTAAAGCTATTAACATGCACAAAGCTAAGCAGGTTTATAAGAGACTGGAATACTGGGCAACTTATTCTCTCCTTATTTGGAAGGGATCCTGGGGAACTGTAGCTTTCAATGCTGAGAATTTCCTCGATCCCTTCTTTACAGCAGAAAGTTACCTTCGTCTTCTAACATAACTCCAAATTTAGACAGGAATCATAAGTTGTTGTATCATCACCTAACTTTTAAGCTGTAACCCAGGGAGAAAACTGGAGTAATTGTAATCCTTCTGCCTTTATCTAATAAGGAATATATTGTATCAGGTTTATAGAACATGAAATGCATTATGCACAAAAGCCTGTGACTGAAGAACTCAAAGCTAGAAAAACTCTTTGAAGTATCTGTTATATATTCTGTAAACAGCCTTTGCTTCTATCAGCATTCTGCTCAACGCACTGTGAGAGACAGAAATTCAGCCTTAGAGTCAGCCAAGTCAATATCTCCATACATCTCTCTGCTAAGTACCTACAGAAAAATCTTGACTGTGAGGAAAGATCCTTCATGCCAGATTCACCTAAGAGACTCAAGAGCTGGAGGCCAGGGTTTTTTTCAGGCACCCCAGAGAAAGCCCCAAAGCCCAGCCACAGACATTGGGAAGCCAGGATGGGGTCCAAGCTACCAGATCCTTACTCCTCTGGGGCACCTTGATTTCAATCCCATGCCCAGCTACCCAGGCTTTGGGGCTTGTTGGGGCTCCTCAGGGGTGGCAGGAACACCCTTCCCCTTCTAAGGCTCCTCAGGGGTGACCCTACCACACACACACATGCTTCAGGGGTGGCTTGATCCTTATCTTGGCCTCCTGGCCTCAGGGGTGGTTTGAAGCCCATGCATGCCACGTGGCCTCTGTTTCTCCAGGAGCATGAACATCCCAGTCAGCATCATTCACCTTCCCCAGCCATCAGGTCTCCTCAGGAAAGTCCTGAACCTCCCTGGCCTCAGGAGCTCTTCAGGGGCAACCCAAGCACCCCTGGCCCATTCGTAGGGGAACTTGACCTCATCCTCTACCCGGCTTCAGGGTTGGCTTAATCCCCAAGCCAGGTTGGCTTGCTCTGGGACATTTTGATCCCCTTGGCTCCCAGGGACAACCTGACCCTCTGCAACCACACAGCCTTTGAGGCTGCTTTGGGACAGCCTGGATCACCCCAGCTGTTGGGGCTGCTCAGGGAGGGCTTGAAATCCCTAGGCCCCTGTGGTTTCTCATAGGTGCCACCTCAGCCCCTCTGACCGCCAGCCTCCAGTGCTCCCCAGCGTGGAGCAATTCCTCTCCCCAGCTTCCTAAGCTGCTCAGGGACATCCTGAACCCCTGGCCTCATGGGTGCCTTGATCGCCATCCTGGGGACGCCTGCTCTGAGATACCTTGATTTCACCCTTGCCCAGCCATACAGGCTCCACTAGGGAGGCTGGATTCCCCTCCCCAACTGGCCTCCAGGGTAACTTGACACCCTTCCAGCCTTTGGGGTCTCCTCAGGGAAGGTCTGAGCCTTCACCCACCACAGTATGGCCTCAGCAGTGATTTGATCCCTTTCCCACTCTCAAAGGCTGCTCTAGGAACCCCTGTTTTCATCCCCCAAGCGCTACTCCTAGCCAAGGGACTGTTCAGGGATGGCTTGATTGTCCCACCCTTGCCCAGCCTCACTGACACCTTCAGCCTCATCCCAGCTTCCTGCTGTCGGTCAGCCCAACCCCCTCCTTTCACCAGCCATCCAGTCCCTAGGGCTCTTTGGGGGCAGCCTGAACTGTCCCCAGCCACCCCGGAGGAGCCTCAGAGCCCAGGCAGGGGTGACTCAGGGAGCCCTTACCACCAGGGCACAGTCCTGCAGGATCTGAACAGGGTGGGCAGACATGGGTACTGGTATCGAGGTCCATCAACAGTCCCAGACTGCTGAAGGCAAGGTGGTGACTCAGGTATAGGTCTATCCTGGGACTCTTGTCAGGGGGAAGCTGCAAGAGACAGGGCTGGAGACAAAGCTGTGACAGTAGACCAAGGTCCAGCCAGGAGACAGGAACAGAGATAGGACTGGAGACAAGTACACACCCAACAATATAGCTTAAAGTGAGGCTGAAGGCTCAGTCCTGAGCTTAAGTGGATGTCCAGGGCCATGGGCAGAGGATGTAGGTGGAGGCCCCAGGTGAGGCTGGTCAGGGCCATTAAGGCCTATTGATGTACTCAGTGTCCCTGGCAAAGTTGCTCACTGCAGTGCAGGTCTGACTGGGGAAACATGCAGGAGCTCCCACATTAGCAGAGTGAGAGTCCCTTTGTCTTGGGGACCATGTCTGGCTTCCTCTAGTCTGATGATTTGGATCAGACACAACTTTTAACTTTTTCACATCCTCGGGACGTTAAAAGCCTGTTGACAGAAGCATGATGTAAAAACTAGGAGTTAAGCACCGCCTGTCTCAGAGCTAGCTGGAGTCTGCACAGAGTCTGCGGCAGGGAGGGCAGGCGAAGGCTGGGAAGCAGAGCGACTTGCAGAGCATTTCAAGCAGCTCGTGAGATGCAGCCCTAAATGGCAGTAGTTATCAAGGAGGGCACGTGCACATTTCAGGAAGGTATCGCACTGGGATGTGATGAAGTGATACCGCTTAATGAAATTTCTTATGAGATTAGCACAGGAATCACAACTGCTTTGACACCGCGGAGTGATGTCTCTGTGGGAATTGTGTTTTTCCTGTGATTTCAAGGACTGAAGGCTTCTGCAGGACTGCATCAAAGTGGCAGAGATCCAGACAACTGGAGAGAGTTCTTCAAGGAGGAAAAGGATGAGAATGTGAAATTCACAGAGAGAGTGCAAAAAGAACCCCAAAATGTATTCCAGTGTAGCCTGGAGGTAAATACAACCCTTAGGAAATACTGAAAGAGACTCGTGGGCTGGGGAGGACTCAGACTGCACCAATGTAAAGGTCTTACTTCCTCCTCAAGAGCCTTGGGGACAAGGGTGTTACAGAACCAGGTAAGGATGATGGCTCCACAGGTCTGAGCAAATATAAACTCACACTGTTGTTCACCCTATTGCACAGAAATTAGCTTTGGCTTGGAGTCTTGCTGATGAACTCCTGGAGTTGTCACACTTGTAGGACCAAAGATGAGTTAGCACAATCGCACGATCGCTAGGATTGCTGCTCAGCACCTGTATGATGCCTCCAGAGGTTCTGCATGACTGGAGGGTCATCTGTCCAGGAACCAGGGAAGTGAATTCTAAAATCAGGGAGGTCCAGAGCACTTGCTCTGTCTGAAATGCATTAAAGAACTCCAGTACATGGACAAAAATTTTGCTGAGCCTCTTTGTGGCGTTGTTCACATGGAGTGACAATGGGCTTGACTAGTAGTTTGAAATTTACTGCCTGCTTGTAATGTGAATAGTTTTAAACAGCTTTGAATCCTTTCTAAGGCATTAAGAGTAACCCCAAAGATTAAAAACAAATTTGTAATTCCTTTGATTAAAAAAAAACATGTTGTCAGGACTAACAAAGATTTGTGCAATGGCTGTCTGGGCTGTCAAGCTCTAACAGAGTCTCGGTGAATTCCTGCTGTAGTATTTATTGCCTGAAGGTTCACTGCTCAGTAAATAGAATGGTACATTTAAATTTAAGATTGCTTTTAGAATTTGCTACTCCTGGGCATGGACAAGCTAAAGGAGATGATGGAGTTCCTTAAAAGAGCCAATAAGTTCAGCAGGCCTAAATCATTTGTTTGGATTCCAGCCATGGCATGAAAGCTTGAGGCAGAGAGAGGTAAGTTGGTTTGATGGAGAGGAAAAGAAGCTTTCTTCTTGGGTACATAGAGCAACCATCCCCCGAGTACAGAGATGGAAATGAAACACCGAGGGAGGAAAAGGGAACAGGCCTGAGAAAAAGTATTTGCTCAGATCTGTTCCTGATGGTGGCACCCAGAACTGGCAATAGAAACAATCTCCAGTGGGTCACATCTTGGCTTGCTGTAACAGCAAAGACATATGTTCTTACCCATCTCCTTCTGGTTTCTGCTGGAAGCACTGGGAATTTCAAACTTGTGAAAAGGAGTTCAAGAAGGCTGAACCTCAAGGTCAAGCAGCATGTTCATTTAGTCATAGCTCTCTGACACAAAGGGGTCTCAGTTGTGTGGATTATTCCATCCCATTTTCCTCAGAATGATCAGTATCTTCTGTATGTGGCATGACATATGACACATGCGTGATAATCCCCATATCAGCCATGAGGATACTCCTGGCTGGTCCTCACTTGCCTGTGAAGGCTATTTAAGTCCCCTAAGTCTTTACAGCTTTGCTCTGGTATCAATTTCTCGATGTCTATGGTTTCATATTCCTCCTTGGATCCAGTGATGACAAGGGAGGACAATGCATTCACCATATGGTGCTAGAAAGCACTGGATTTTGGTAGTTCAAAGGGTGGTGGAGTTAACAAAGACCAGCTTTTGAGTCATTGATTTCAGGAGCCCCTGAGCACAAATAAGATGTTAAACACTGAGGGAAGAGCACCACCATCACTCTTTGCTCTCTCTCTGCTGTCTCTGAGGGAAACAGAGAGTTGTTATCCATTCAGTCCATGACCCAGAAAGGTGACTGAGCAAGGCTGTGCTGGGGTCCGAGGCCCTAATTGTCCTGGTCAGCCTCACCACAGCCATACCATCAGCCCATGGACCCCATTTCAGCTCAGGTCTGGGTCATCAGGCCTGATCTGAGCTGCCTGTTCCTGAATTATTGTTCAGATTTTCTGGATTGACCTCAGACCCAACTCATGACCTTGTCTCTGCCTGATGATGACCAGACTGTCAATGGGACCTGTTGCTGTCACCATCCCACTGGGCTGCTGTGGGACTGCCTTACCTGGGTTGTGGCCACCCTTGGCTCCTGGTTATATGATCCCTGAAGACTCACCCCATTTTTCATGTCTCCCCTCCTGAAGCCTCATCACCCAAACCCCATCCATTGCCAACTGTCCTGGTTTCAGCTGGGATAGGGTTAATTTCCTTTCTAGTAGCTGGTACAGTGCTGTGTTTTGGATGAAAGAAAAGAACAATGTTGATAACACACCGATGTTTTAGTTGTTGCTAAGTAGTGCTTACACTAGCCAAGGACTTCTCAGCTTCCCATGCTCTACCGACTGAGAAGGCTGGAGGT
>NW_008794408.1:2612195-2633597 GCF_000699145.1 Aptenodytes forsteri
TGCCAGGGGAGGGGGGGGGAGTGAGTGAGCGGCAGGGGAGGGGGGGGGAGTGAGTGAGCGGCTGGGGGGGGGTCAGTTGCCGACTGAGGTTAAACCACAACACCAACACATTGCCCCTCCAGCAGTTGTACTGCAGGGGCAACCAGAGTTCCAAGTGAAGTAAATTTTGGGCAGACTCTAAACCAGTTTGGGAGAGGCTTCAACACCTCTCTAGCTGGCCAGGCTACAGATCTGAGGAGCACTCCCAGGAACCAGTTGGATTGGCCAAAATCAGAGCTTTTCACAGCAAGTACCCCTCAAAACCCAGGGTGTTGTGAGGTGCGAGGTCACACCATGATGGGAGGGAAGGCTGTGCTGGGCTCCGAGTGCACCCATAAGCCCTAATTGCCCTGACCAGATTCACTTGGGACCTCAACCCACAACCTCTGCTCATGCCCAGGAGCCCCATTTCAGCCCATTTGCCAGTCTGAGCTGCACCATAGGTGTGCCCGTGCCCAGTCCTATTCCCCGCTGCTCCTGAATTGTTTGGATATTGACCTCAAACCTGACTTGTTACGTTGCTTTTGTCTGAAGATTGCTGGACTGTTGATGGGATCTGCTGCTGTCACAACCCTTGCTCTGTTCGCCCTGCCCAGTCATGGTGGGACTGTGCCCTAACAGTGAGGGCACTGCCCTGTCTGTGCTGTGGTCACCCTCAGCTCACCTTCCCTCATGGAGCAGGCTCATGATTGCTTCTCTCTGACAGGCTGTGGGGATTGTAGGAGAGAGGAAAGTCCTGCAAGGGATGGCTGGGAAAGAGAAGGAGATGGGAGAGGTCTGGGGAAGGTGGCATTCTCCAGCCACCGCCACTAATTCCTGTGTTTCTGACAGCTGATCTCAGCTGTGCCGGAGGAGATCGTAACAAATGTACTGATAAAACGCTATCCAATAAACATGCCTGCCTGGTGAATTTTGTTTCTCCAACACTTCAGGAGGAGTAGCGATGGTTCCCACTCTTTTTGGAGGTAGATACGTTCTCTTCCCATTCACATCGTTCCTGCTGGCAGCTACCTACTTCTGAAAGATTTCTGCATGGTGGATCAGCCTCTGTTAGGGCTGAAGGAAGATCTGAAGGCAGCATCTTTTTTATTCCCTGGGGAAACATCCAAATTCTGGTTACTACTGCCTCATGAGCAGACAGGCTACCTCCTTTCCTCCTCCTACCACAGCTCTGGGATGGCCTTATTGCCTCTCCCCATTCCTCCTCCTCCTTTTTTTTTTTTCAGTAAGGATCTTAGCAAGCCTATGTGGACCCAGACACGGTTCCCGCAGCTGCACCTTGGAGAGTGGGCACTAGTGAGACTTCATCTCATCCAGACCCAGCAGTGGGGAAAAAGAGACCCTGGTTTTGCTGTGACACTGCTGGTCCTTCAAACCCCTTTCAGAGCAGCACCTCCTGCTGCTTCTGCCCATTCTCTGGCCAGCAGCGGTGCTACAGTGGAGTCAGGAGTCATCCCCTCGCTGCTGGGACAGAGTTGGTTGATGCCCTGGCCTCGGTTCCTGTCCAGCATTTTGGAGTGCCCATTATACTCCCCATAGGGTCATACCTGGAGGGACTGAGGAGGAGAAGGTGATGAAGGCAAAGCCTCACTGGTAGTGGTCCACCAGGTCAGAGTTTGATTAGTAATTAGAAGAATGTGTACAAACAGCAGGGATATCTGTAGTTACACAGCTAAAGGACAGATAACGTAAATACAGATGGGGGTAGAGTTTGTCCTGTCATCCTTGAGGACAGCAGCAGAAGAGCCTCTATTCAGCAGGGAGCACATGCAGCTGTTTAAAAGACCTTCTGAGTGTGGCCGGGTTATTCACATGTTCAGAGTTAAGTGTGTACTTAGGCTCTCTCCTAAATAGAGGCCCAAAGGCAGTCAGGATTTGACCCAGATCACATAATGATTTAGTGAGGCTGTAGGAAATAATCCCTGGATACTGTGTCCCTCGCTCCAGCCAGTGAATCACGGTGCCTCTCTAGGCCATCTGACTGGCATAATCCTGAGGGGAAAAGTAGGAAAATAAAACAGGATTTCCATTTTATCAAGATAAAGCTGTAGCCAGAGCTGATAACAGGTTACTTGAAAGAAATGCTGGTCATGTACGCTTAGTGATTGTTGCTTAATTTGTTTAAGCTGAAAAAGCCTATTTCTACAGTGGAATACAAATTAGGGTAATTATGTTGTGATGGAGTACTGCATGTATAAGATGAAAGCCCTTCTTTACAAAAGCCTCTTCATCACTGGAGTAGAAGAAAATAAAATCCTGCTTAAACAACATGTTGTTTTCTGTATTTCCATTTGAACAAAAGACTTTTTAATCTTTTTTTTTCCCCTGTAATATTGCATGGCTTGGTTTTCTGAAAGTACTTTTACTTTTGACAGCCTCACAATTAAACCTTCCAACATACATTCCGATATGTAAATATAAAAGGCCGAGGCAAACATAGTAATGCATAATTGTTTCACAGCCTCCGTAGACTATTACTAGCTGGGCATTCAGGTTATAAGTTTTTCTCGTTCTCCTGACTGTCACAGTTGCTCATAAACTTTCTTCTGTCTTAATACTCTATATGTGTCATAAAAACATAACATAGAGTGATGTTTGTAGTAGGTTAAAATAAAGTACTGATTTTTTTTTATATATGTTTTATGAGATACAAGCATAGTCTAGCCCCTTTGTATTTACTAGCACTACTGGATTCTCTCAAGAGTTGAAATAGGTACAGCCAGATCATCTGATCATAAATTGCTCAGATACAGATCGGAAGCGATTCATTGCAGATATATGTGCATCCATTATAATTCTTTTTATTTCAACCTATAAAAATCTTCATTTCCACTTTCTATGTGAACCGCAGTTACTGTTTCGCACAGGACATCTTCTAGAGCATCAGTGTGAAATGCTTATTGCACAGGCTTACGCTTACTCAATGCACATACACACTTGCACACTTATCCAAAGGATCTTATCCTGGACATCCTTATTCACATAAGCAAATCTTCCTGTAATTAGTTCCAGTGAATCGCTGTGTGCCTAAGACCTACTTGCGGAAGTAAGAATTTGCTGGATTGTGCCCTTAGTTAACATGACAGGTGAGAAAATCGATTTCCTTGTACGGGAAAAGTACACAGTGTTAAAGTGAATACAGGGAGAATCATTATTCATTCTCATCACACTACAATTCAAAACCAGTATTTGAAGTTTGGGGAAATTGTCTTAATTAGGATTATTTTAAATGATGGCAATTTAAAGGCAGGCAATTTAATTACCAGGAAGACAGATCAAAGCAAATGCTTGAAATGGACATTTTAAAATGACTTATCAAGGAAGACAGAATTTAATAAAATAAAGGGAGAAAGAAAGTAAATATGCAGATTGCCCAAGTACTGCCCTCCCAGGGAGCAAAGAAGACTCCCTCCCTGGCTTCATGTGCTTGACCGGAACACCAGTCATACTTGCAAGAAATATATACGTCAGACCTGGTATATGCACACGTACAGAGAAAGACAGAGAATTGCTTCTATTTCCAAAAGAAAATGTTATTTTCTAGCTTATTTTTGCAAAAGTAAGGCTGGTATTTAGACATTTAAGTTACATTGCTGTATTTGCAAGTAAGGTAAGGTGTCTGAATTACAGCGTTACAGCTGTGATTGACTGGGATAAAAGAAGGCCCCTAAAAATGGCAGATGTAATTGGACGTGCAACAGCACAGAGCCACACAGGTTCACAGGAATCTGCGCAGGGGGCAGATTGTGCCTAGTCCTGCCTACCCTTAGTAAGGTACGAACATACCAATAGAGGCACGAGGAGAGGAACAGTCCTCATACCTCTGCATACGGGTGCAGAGGGAACTGAAGTCTCCCAGTACGTTCTGTGGGGACCTGTCACTGTTTGCTTATTCGTGTTTTGTTCTCATTTGTTCATGATGTCCAGTAACCTGAGTTAAAACATATTCCTAGAGTCTCTAAAATTACAGAGTGCAATAAATGTGAGAAGCAAAAGTCACTTACTAGGAATCTATCCATTTTGTAAAAAAAATTCTTTAGCCTATTACTACTGTGATTGCTTTTGATACAGCCAATAAATTGAAGGCCATTAAACAAAAGGCATAATATGATCAAAAAGCAACCAAAACAATTAGTGAAGTTTTAGACTCTTAAATGACCAGAGTAAGTCCACTGGCTCTTTGTGATTCTAGGCAATACGTAGCTTCGGGCACCACATTTTTATTGCCTTTTTTTTTCCTTTCCTAAATGAAGAGGTTGGCAGAATATGCTATGGAATAAAATATTTTGATTATATTATTTGGTGAGTATTTGCATTGAGCTTATCTTGTCTCCTTCTGACATTAAGATATGAAAAGAGCTGAAGTCTAGAAGGCGACCCTGTGGTATTCATTTGCAGTATTTTTTCTGTATTCTGAAATAGAGAGCAGATTTTCTCCATTTCAGTCCTCCAAAGTGATGGTTGCAGTCACACAGCTCATCAGAAAGCACCGTCACTTCCTTAGTATAGAGGTATCACACCTTACAGTAGAGCACGTTTTGAGGAATGATATTCAAATGTTTTGTAATGATGACACCCTTAGGCTCAGCTCTGACAGAAGAGAGAGCACGGGGGTTTATCTCTGTGGTCCAAAACAGGCCGGCTCACGGTACCGACCTAGCAGAGCTCTGGGTGACTATTACCATAACAGGCTGTTATATTTTTATAAGATTATTCTGCCCTCTGAGCCTTCCGCTGACATCCCATGGGAGTTGTCCCTGTGCATCTGACAGCTGAATTGGTCCTCGGTGAATTTTTAGCACATGGAACTATGCACACAACTTTGGTTAACAATAACATGTTGCTATGGGAGCTCTGTGCGCGCAACTCCCTGCTTACTGTGCCGAAAATTGAGCTGGAAGGCAAATGTAAGTATGTCTGGTATTAGCCTAATTATTAAGTAGAATTAGAATCTGGTGCTCTGTGAATATCAACCAGAGAAGGAGCGTAGCGTGAATAAGGATGCTCGCCAGCAGTGGCTGAGGTCCTTCTTCTGCATTCCTTTAAACGGAAATCACATCCATAGCTGGGAGACTAATTATTTTGGAACCTAAGGGAAATGCAGCCTATATAAGAGAGAGAGTGATCTGCAGTTAAGGATCAGTGAGCCAGCTAATGGCTGGTTAGTCAGGAGGGTACAACTCCAGAATGTTAATAAAACGTGTCTGAAGTCCAACACCTCAGGGAAGAGGCTGAATGCTGCGGAAGATATATGGAGACAGAGGCTCTGTTGTTTTCTACCGCTGAACTACTCCTTTAAAGCAGGTTTTAAATCTGTTTCGAGACTTGTTTATGAATTTCAAAATACCAGCAGGATAATAAAACAAAACTCACTGTGGCCAAAGCAAATGCAGCTTATAAAAACAAAATATTACTGTTTTGTGAAGTGCATAAAACATGTTTGGTGCTTGCTGCGCAGGTGTATAGTACAGTACTCTTGTACAGTAGAGGCTTGGCTGGTTTTCATCATGCCCTCGCTAATATAGATCATGACTTATTAACCAAAACAGCATGTAACATTTTAAAATATTATATAAATGCTAACTGTTTAATCCTCACAAGAAACAGCTCAGGTCAATACGATAGCTTTATTTTGTGGACAGAGAGAATAAAGTAGAAATCACTTAAAGGTTTTGACAAGAAAGCCTGTAGGAAATACCAAATTGCTACTTAAGATGTAATATATAAAATGGTTGTTATTTTATTTTGCTTAATATAGTGCATGCAGCTGTGGAATAAGTGCTGCAGACTAATACATTGATAAACACAAGAGAACACCTTGCTCCTTAAAATGTCCCCTCTCAGAGGATCAACTGCTGTGATCCTATGAGCCCCACACCCAGGCTTGCATGGGGCTGAGGGCCACAGGATGGATCCCACACACCTCAGAGACCTGAGCGACGGGGAAACTGCAAGGATAGCTCAGAGGCAGGTGACAGCGCAGCTCCTTGGGGTGCATCTGGAAGCGGACGCAGCTCCATGTCGTCGTGGCCCAGCCACAACAGCCTCCACCACGCCATCCCTTCATGTCACAGCAAGAGACCCCAGCTCAAATCCCTCTGTCCACTGCCCTCTGAGAGATTCCTGTTTGGTGTGGAGCCCTTTTATAATTGTGGGAAGAGGCAGATGTGTGTTTTGCCATTCTTTTACATCTCAAACCACAGCACCAGTTGCTTTGCTTAAATATATTTGCTGTTGGCAGAATTGTAATAGTTTCCTGAACAGCAGGGACAGGCATTTTTTATCTGGGAAAGGTGCTAGTGAGACTGTGATATTGTCCCCAAGGCATTCTGTAGTGTCACCCTTACAGAAGCAGTTCTCAAGGAAAATTAAACTTTTTACATTAGACCTTGAAGATGACTACAGCCACGCTTAATGTATGCTGTTGACTGCAGCCTTCTGCAAATAATGCTATCACACAAGTAGTCTCTTGTAGCCTAATCTCTTCTTCTACAGGAGTTTATAATGCATAGTCTAAACTGTCTGATTACTCCACCTCCTCCTCTACTTCTACTACCGGTTGTTGTAGTAATGGTAGTTTCTCTTCCAAAAAATTATTTGGAAGGGAGCAAAAAGTTTTTATACCAATTATACTGATAGAAGAATTCAACTGTTATCAATAGAGTTATTCCAATTTACGACACCCTAATTAAATTTCCTCTTGAGTTGCCTAAAGCTCCCACAGGGACGATGTGTCAGCAGGTGTTTTTGTAGCTTTCAGCTTCTGAAAACTGAGATATTTTAGTATATTAGTCTTTTTATTGGCAACATATAATATTTAGATAAAATATTTTTTAGGCGTTAGGGACACTTCAGAATAAATGAGTGTATATATATAACAAGGGGGTAGGAGAACTCACAAGTAGTCCAGAGCCACTGAAGGACTTCTGCTCCATTGAGAAATATTAAGTGTCCAGTTTGGAAGATTTAACAGTGGTAAATTTTAATCTAGGAAGGAAAGCGAAGTGGTCAGACCATGGTCTCCGCATTCATATGGTGCAACGCCAGATCAGACAATGAATTTGCACCTGCAAGGAACAGGGCAGTACCAGCCTCTAATGAGGGCTCTTGCTAATGGCTGTGCCATTAAATGGTGGTTTTGTTACCTGTTGGACATGCATTACTTGGGTTGTTGGCATTTTTTAATACCAGCCATTTTATCACACCCCTATAGAAATTTGAATTAAAAATGTCCAGAACATCCAATACAACCTGTAACAAACACAGATACCAAATACAGTATAGGATCTTTAAGCAAAAGTTTATCCTTATTTCTGCATTCTTTTGCCTTCAATAAGCTCTGGCATCTTTTTCATATTTGTAATCCCACGTTGGTAGAGATGGACATAAATTCAAAACAATACTTTGGCATACTTCCCAAAAAATGAGTTCATACAATGAGAAATGGATTCTTAACAGAAATTGCATGTTTGTAATTGGTTTTGACCTGTTTTCGTTTCCACGTCATTTGTAATTTTGTAACAATGAAGTTTGCAAGAAAAAGTCATTGAGTGTTTACAGTGAGACCCTTCCAAAATGCAGTCAGTGTGTTTGGTATTTGAAAACACGGCCACAGACACAGATCCAAATACAGTATAGGAGCTTTAAGCAAAAGTTTATCCTTATTTCTGCATTCTTTTGCCTTCAATAAGCTCTGGCATCTTTTTCATATTTGTAATCCCACGTTGGTAGAGATGGACATAAATTCAAAACAATACTTTGGCATACTTCCCAAAAAATGAGTTCATACAATGAGAAATGGATTCTTAACAGAAATTGCATGTTTGTAATTGGTTTTGACCTGTTTTCGTTTCCACGTCATTTGTAATTTTGTAACAATGAAGTTTGCAAGAAAAAGTCATTGAGTGTTTACAGTGAGACCCTTCCAAAATGCAGTCAGTGTGTTTGGTATTTGAAAACACGGCCACAGCTCATGAAGCCCCAAAGTGAAAGGAAATCTGGACTGAGTTTTCAAAAGTGGAAAGTGGAGGTCCACACACAGAATTGGGTGTTGTGTTGCACAGCTGCGGTGGACTGTCCCCTAACTGGGAACCGGAGCAACCAGGCAAAAACTGGAGCTTGCCTGCATTGCTGTGCTGGTGAGGAATATTGCCCTCCATTATTTCAGCAATGCCGTGGTGTATTCATTATTTAGAGATTATTTAAGAGATCCTGCTTTCCTAATCACGGGGGAAATCAAAGGACTACGGGCTGTTCCCTTGCTCTCAGCCACCTATAACTGCCCTTTCTGCACCTCTTCTGGGCTGTCCTAGCAAGTGCTTGAGTGGAGAAGATGACAGCATGGAACATTTCTGCTCAATTAACTGCCCCAGAAAGTGCCTTTACCCAAAATGCTTCAAATTCCTGAGCAGACTAATGCTGCTGGTCTGACTTGTGACTTGTGTGTCAGGTCCCTGAGGGCGTCTTCAAGCCCTACTCTCCCTGAGGGGCTTCCCAGGGACCTCCATGCACACCACCCCTACCCAGGGTGCTGGACCCTGTTTTGGCTCAGCCGTGCCCCATCCCGGCCCCATCTCTGCGCTGTCTCCGGTCAGGGCTGGGCCGAGCACAGTGGGAGCTTGTCTCCTGGGCTCACTGCTTCCCAAAAGCGTCAGGGGCTTTCGGTGCCCATGGGACGGCATCCCACCCCATTCAGGAGTCACGGCCAGCCCTGGGGTCCCTGCAGCACCCCCCTCCTCAGCCCCCTCATGGGGCAGCCTGGCTCCTGCTGCACCCCACAGGACACCTGTTTTTTGCAACAACCCTAAATGAGGAGCGGCGATAGCAACCATCAGTCTCACCTGGACATAACCAACCCAAAACAACTGCAGTTTCCTGCGCAGACTGGGCACTGTCTGGCCACTCTATACGGAGAGTTTCCCAAACTCTGATCGGGAGTTTGGGGGGAAAAAAGTCAAACTTGTCCTTTTCACCATTGTGATTATGTTCACAGACGTGACTATTCAGGCAGTTTCTGTGTGTCTAAACAGTTTTCTACCATATGGAACTGCAGTTTCTTTTGATGTCTGTTTTCTCTTCTACTTTTTTTCGCCCTGTTCTTCAAACTTCATCTACTGGTGTGATATACACGTTTCATTATCTCTGAAACCACAATGCTCATAACCTAGGAACCAAAACCTCACAAGGGCCAAAGATCACATCCCTCACAGCTTCAGTTCCTAAATCCTAAATTTTGCATGGATTCTGATGGCTTGAGGCCTTCTATCTGAGAAGCTGACTGAGATCGATTTGACTTTTTTTTAAGAATATTAAGTTCACTATACTCTTTTGTAAAGCTGGACGTTTTATTTCCTCAGCTGTTCTTATTTGCATTACTTAAGGAATAGTATTGTGTCTCCAGTCTTCATTAAACATTGTTTGTAGTCCACACTTCTAGCCTGCACTGGACAAGAAAACATGTTTTCAAAGACCAAACGTCAATGATGAGTTATTACAGCTGATGTAGCAGAGCTATAGCTCATGTTAACGCCATCTTTTAGTCCATACAACTTCCTGGCCTATTCTGCTCAAAAACCTGCTTTCTCACAGTCTGCTCAAAAGCAATTTTTATTGCATTTTTGATCATGACAATGCAGCAATCTTTGAGCCTCAAGACGGTGAAAAATATTTTTTAAAATACTTTTTTTTTTTACTTTACAAAAACTGCAAGCTGTTCTTCTCCTATCCTATGGACAAAAGGGCCGGGAGCTAAGAGGATAACATCTGACAGAATAGTTCTTTATTGAAAAATATCTGTAGGTGATCCAGGGGAGGATGGATCCTGAGGACCACGTTGAGGGGTTCAGGGCTGTGGGGCAGCGCTGTGTTACCTGCCCCACAGCAGAGTGCGTGCCCAGGGTGCAGCCGTGCGGGGTGCCGAGTGCTTCTCCGAAACACTGAGCACTCTGGCCACTGACTCACGTGGAAAACAAGTGAAGGGTCACGTCTATTTGTAACATCTTACAGGACTAGATCATGACTTTTATGCTCTAGCACGTTACTGTTCGGTAGACATCAACTTAAAAACCTACTATGTAGCATTTTCCACACTTGCCTCTGTCAGTCTCTGCTAAGACCTTACTCTTGTCACCAAACTTGCCCACTATTTCTGCTCCTTGTGGACTTGAGTGGTGTTACACGAGCTTACTTCATGTTGCTTACATAGAGAATTAAATGTGTCTCAACTCTGATTCCTTTACAAATGGCCTTTTCCTCTTTGTGAGTCTCCCTATAAATCTGATTTGGGCCCCATCCTTCCATTAATCCACAATAATTCCCGTTAACTTCAGAGAGTGTGCCCCACCTGAAACAGCATCAGGACATGGCACAGGCCAATATTGTATTATTGCAGAAAATTATGGCTTTTTTTTTTTCAATACACTTGCTACTATTGTTTTACAGACTTTTTGTAGCCTGCAGAAGCCTCTGAATTTATTTAAAAACTTGTTGAAGGTCTAAGTTAATGTATCTAAAACATTTCTTGTTTTCAGAGTATTACAATTTTTAAGGACATTATGGCAATAAGATCTTTGTTCCATAAAATATGCTTACATTGTGTTTTTCTTAGTACTTTCCACATTTGATCTCTTAATAGCTTTTGCAAACTTTCTCACAGTTAGTGAGAAAGTAGTTTCCTGTTGATGACAGAGTATTGTATTGCCATTTTTATGGGTTTGCCTCCACCTCTTTTCTGGGACAGATATTCAGAGATATATCACGCTCTTGCAGCAGATAAATCTGATCATTGCCATTTCAGTCATTTTTCTTTTTTCCTCAGGTGGATATTCTTTGCTTTTTGTGACACAATGTCCTTACAGGAAGAGACACTAAACTTGGCAGATTTGGAAATATGTCTTAAATGTACACATTTGGTTGCCTTTCAGTATATGCCTGGCTAAGGTCTGAAGACCACAGCTACTGACTCGTTGGAGTTAAAAGTAGCGGGGTTTTCAACCTTTCTGGAAATTAATTTTGTTTAGGTGCATCCATCTATAAGAGGCAGATATGAAATATTGGCATTTATCCATATGACTTTAAAGAAAAGAAAGAATAACCCTCCCCCCCAACTCCAGAATGAATATTTTATTTGAGTGTGTTATGGTTATATTTCCCCCCTGCCATCAATTACAGCGTGTCTATGAGAAGGCTTTTTTGAGTACCTACAATCTACTGCTTACCCCTACTCAGATGTTAATGCACCAGGTTCTTAGCTGAGTAGGTTCTGTATTTAACACCATGTTAAAATAAAGAAGGTAAGTTTGCTGAATCCGGGAAACTCTCAGTATGGAGGCTAAATACACTCCCTTGGCTCTGCTTCCTCAAGTATATGTTGGCCTCTGCTTGTCAGATATGCTATATAATAAGGCAAAACTGGAATTATTTACTGCACCATTGCACAGGGGATAAAAATGGCACAAGTACGTGATTTCAATACAGAATTGTTCTTCATCTGGATCCCTATGCAAGGCGGTCGAGATGGCTGGAGGCTGTCTTCTGCAGGGGATGGCCAGAGCACCTCACTGATCTAGGGTGATGATTTCAGCCTATACTAGCTACCGTAAGCCAATTCCTGTTTCCCTGCAGAGGGAACCATGGCCTGGAGTACAGCCTATAGCTTAGCTATAGTCCCTACCCAGTCGGAGAAGCTACCGTAAGCTGATTCCTGTTTCCCTGCAGAGGGAACCATGGCCTGGAGTAGCACACAAACTGCAACATCATCTTTAATGGGTGAGAATGGGACATAGATGTCACACCTGGTCTTGCAGCCCCTTGCCCAAGACAGGCTCCTGATTTATTTTGTCTCCAAACATGTACTCCAAATATACATGTGTACACTACAACTATACATGTACCCAGGTGAGGTTCAGAAAAGCACTTCAGCATAGGATTTGGATGTGATTAATATGCCTTAATCTAAAAAGTCATATAAAAAAGCCCTAACTGCAAAATATATTGTATGCTTCTCCTGATGTCACCAGTGTGCTAGATGACCCTTGAACGTGCTTATTGCATGCAAGAGCATGTAGTGCCACACAAAAACATAGTCAAAGTGGTGAGACACCAGGCTATAGGCTGTCCTTTGCCTCAAAAGATCCAGTCTCAGCTCCTTAACCACAGGCTTGCAGGCACTGGGGAGTTACTGAGTTCTGCTCTGGCTTCCCAGGATTTATTTATGTATTTGGCTAGGTGTCTTCCCTCTTCTGGCTGACTGCCCTACCCCCTAGGCTTTTATTTGATGTTTCTTCTTGCCTGCCTTCCTTTTGGCCTCATAACTCTTGCATTCCTGCCTCTGCCACAACCCAGGGGTAGAGGACGTGGCCCCCGCTCAGCCTCTGTCCACTTGCAAGGCTCCCCAGGACAGTCGTGCTGTACCCCTCGCCCCTACAACAGCTCTCAGACCACCTCACTTAAAATTTCTCCCTTATCACTCAGACTCTCTGAAAACAAATTCAAACTCTCAATTCAGAGCAAATCAGGCTGCTGAAGCCCTAATGGGGGGTGAGGGCTAAAGCACAGCATTTCCGACCCAGCTGTGAGGAGCTCCCTGATCAATATTGGGGGTCTGGTAGATTGTCTTTTGAATTTAAGCATTTAATTTTAAGCATTCCTCTCCATTTTTTTGGAACACCCCTATATGGCCAGGCACCTAATCTGCCTGTGAAACCTACTTAAGAAGCAATAAGGCACCTTTCTGGATCACACCGGGGTTGTCAGAACCGTGCTGCATTCAGAAACACAGCAGCCAGCTCACGCTGCTGCCGCTGCCAACGCTGCGGTCCAAAACCCATTGCTAGGTGGGGTGTGGCGACCGTAAAACATTCGGCACCGAGTGCTACATGATCCCTGAGGACACTGGTTCTTGGAAGGAGAGGAGCTCCTGCCTCCTTAGAAGATTCCCCAAGGGTGATTTTTCTTTAATAGCCTCCTTTTTTTTTTTCCCTTACTACACCTTGCAGTAGAATTTGTAGATGCAATGCAAGGGTTTCAACATTTTTAAGGTACCATGAAGGTGTTGGTAAAATTTGTGAGGGAGAATAGTTGATCTCGCTCTCAGTAATATAGTCCAAGCTGCATTGTGTTTCATTTATTATTTTGTAAATTATTTGATTAAATTAACTTTTCTTTAAAACCTGCTATGTATAGAGATGAGTCTTTTTCCTACATAGGCTACGCTGCTTTTGCTTCATGTAAGTAATTTTGCCTTTTCCTTTATCCTTTTCTAATTGTTGAGAAGGGGGAAAAGTGATTAAAAAATAAAACATGCAGTCAAATAGGAAATGTAATTTCATTCAGGTTTAAACAGAGCTGAGGAAGAGACAAATGCCTCTTTCTCGGTCCTTACTCACAGGTAATGGAAATGATATCTGGGAAAATACATCTGAATGCTGCAATGTTCCCCAGCCTGCAGTTGCTTTTCTAATAGATATGGAAAAAGTGTTAGACGGTTCTTGGAAGATCTGAATGATGATACTAGAAATAATGAAAAACCGCAGTTAAATAATATCCTAGTACTGCAGCTGTGGAGTGGGCAAATGGAAAAATCCATATTGAAAAGCTGTACTGGCTTCTTTTCGTTGAAGACAGTGAGTCTTAGCAAAAGGCACTACAGAAGACAAAAAATTATTTTTAAACTAAGAGTTGGTTAAAGTAAGCTTTCTAGGCAGATGTGCCTACAGATCATCTGCGACAAGTTTGTCCAGTAATGTCAACTTTTGTGGTGTGCTTGAAAAAAGTAGTCCTGACCATAGCTTTTTCCTTGGTTCTAAATTAGCAGTTCAGGCTATTTCTTCAGAGAGGAGGATTGTTACCACCACATCCCAGCACCTATCTGTCATGTTGCTACTCATGATAACCGCCAGGTGATGTCTGTCATGGAAAGAAATACTCTTCACCCTTCCCGATTTTAGCAGCTGGTCTGCTTCTCGCTCCCGCTGCTGTTGCTGCCCTCCGTCAGAGCTTTCTCAGGCATACTGGGAGTCAGGACTTAGTCCTGTTTAAGGGTGAGAAAACATGGAGCCATTTTAATTCCCAGATTCACCCTAAAACAAAGTTTAGTTTAGTTTAGTTTAGTTTAGTTTAGTTTAGGTTTGATTTCACCCACAGCCGTACCAAGCATTTATCTGTCCTGACCATCACTTTCTTAGAAAATAAGGGTTAGAGAGAAAATTGAGCTTAATCACCCTTTAAAACAGCTACATTGCAGCCCAACTCCTCAGCTGCAGTCCAATGGGGAGAATTAATTAATTCCTCACAGCTGGCCCAGCTTTGCTGTCCTGGAAGTCCCTAAACTCAGGGAAGAGGAGCCATCCTTCTAATTTGAAAGAGAAGGCGAAGTCCCTCCCAGCCTGCCCCGGGCTGTGTAACTGGTGCGTAGTTTCAGTGTAACAGAACTGATCTGTAGAGACAAACTTAACTGGAAACGTACACCTAGTAGTCATTGTTACAAGATAACTTCACTGGGTTGTTTTTTTTTCCCTGAAGCATAATTCATCTAGTTTGCTATATATGGAGCAGTCTATTTATTTTCCTGAAATTGTTTACGCCACTGTGCCAAGTAATAGATTTTTTTGTCTAAGCCCAGTCTCTAGATGGCTGAGAACATACCTCAAAATACCAGCGTTACAGTGACAGAGTGCCGTTAACTCAATTTTATGCATGCCTTGCCTACCAAGATCAGGGGAGTTTCGTGTTAATTTTTGATAACATGGTAAAATCTTTTCTCTCTAGTTTATGTCTAAGCAAAGAATTAAACATGATATGAACTCTTTAGGCAGCTCAGAAACCAGATTGAAATGCTGGAGCAAGTTTGTAGCTGTCCTTGATGCTGTGTCTTTTGAGATGGATGTAGATCATGCAAATCTCGCTGTAATAATTCTTGAAGTTGGCTGACTTTTGAATGCTTAATCTTTTGACCTTTATGATGCATTAATGTTTTCAACGTATTTATCTAAACTTTTAAGGAAAAGGCATCTCAAATTATGTGTGGAGGGGAAAAAAAAAGAAAGGAAAGAAATCTGGAACCAATAAACTTGTGGAGCTTGTAAATTCCTTCTTTCCAAGTTATTCATCCTAAAGAGGGTACAAGCTCTGCTTCTTAGAAACAAAAATGCAGACAGAGGAATGGGACACTTAATGAGCATAATATATCTGGAGGCTTCAGACTGAGGACAACCTATGCTAAGTATCTGCCTTTCCAGTCAAATCTCTTAAATTTCTTTCCCGAAATGAAAGGTTCCTACTACAAAACAGTCAAAATTAGTGAAAAATTAATCAAAATCTGACTGGAGGACACTGGCCTTCGATGCAGGTTATGTCCATGTTAACTTTGCTGTGACTGTCATAGTTTGGGAGGTTTAGTCTATGTGGAAAACATTTTTTTCTTTTTTTTTTTTTCTTTTTTTAACCATCACCACTTCAAAAGTGGATGAAAGAACATTGTAAAAAAAAGACTTAGGAAAATCATTTAGGGGCAAAAACCACAGAGAGGAAATTTGAAGCCACAGAATATTTTTTTAAGAAAATTGATCACATGAAAACAGGAAAGAAGATGATTAAATTGAAAATATTTGGCAACCTTAAGTATAATAGACACCAGTAATCATTTGCTGCTGTGTTTACTGTAGAAACTGTATATGAACAAGCTAAGTATACACAACACATGTCAGATTTCAGGCGTGAGCCAGGTTATGTGTGCATTGCCTTATGATTCATAGCAACGTGTGTTTTCTCACCAATGTTCCCAAAAGCCTGTGAAATATGGAGACTATGGGATTGAGACTACAGACCTTAAAACTGAAATATTGCATTAATAAAGCAAGGTAAGCTGCTCTACCGTTCATGCATCCCATCTTCTGTGGGAAGTGTCATACAGCCGTGAGGCCCCGGCCGTCATATTGGGGTCTCTCGTTCAACCTCAAAGCAGCAGAGTGAGAAGACCTCACTGCAATAAATCAGGGGGGTGATATTATTTGTCAGTTCTATCAAAGGTTGATAATTTCGTTTTGTTCTGCATTAATTTGGCGTCTGGATTATCTGTAGGGCTTACCCCTTAAAGTGCAGAAAGAAAGGCAATCTGTGTGCCTGACTCTGCTGCTTCCGCTCTCTGCTCATATCCCTGAGTGTAGCTATAGCAGGTTCTGTAGGATGGTAGCATTTCATAGTTTTTAAAATAAATTTCTATAAATTAAAATGGATTTTGTTTAGCTTAGAGACAGTCAAATTTAAGATACCATTTTTTCTTTTTTTTTTTCTTTTTTTAACCATCACCACTTCAAAAGTGGATGAAAGAACATTGTAAAAAAAAAAGACTTAGGAAAATCATTTAGGGGCAAAAACCACAGAGAGGAAATTTGAAGCCACAGAATATTTTTTTAAGAAAATTGATCACATGAAAACAGGAAAGAAGATGATTAAATTGAAAATATTTGGCAACCTTAAGTATAATAGACACCAGTAATCATTTGCTGCTGTGTTTACTGTAGAAACTGTATATGAACAAGCTAAGTATACACAACACATGTCAGATTTCAGGCGTGAGCCAGGTTATGTGTGCATTGCCTTATGATTCACAGCAACGTGTGTTTTCTCACCAATGTTCCCAAAAGCCTGTGAAATATGGAGACTATGGGATTGAGACTACAGACCTTAAAACTGAAATATTGCATTAATAAAGCAAGGTAAGCTGCTCTACCGTTCATGCATCCCATCTTCTGTGGGAAGTGTCATACAGCCGTGAGGCCCCGGCCTTCATATTGGGGTCTCTCGTTCAACCTCAAAGCAGCAGAGTGAGAAGACCTCACTGCAATAAATCAGGGGGGTGATATTATTTGTCAGTTCTATCAAAGGTTGATAATTTCATTTTGTTCTGCATTAATTTGGCGTCTGGATTATCTGTAGGGCTTACCCCTTAAAGTGCAGAAAGAAAGGCAATCTGTGTGCCTGACTCTGCTGCTTCCGCTCTCTGCTCATATCCCTGAGTGTAGCTATAGCAGGTTCTGTAGGATGGTAGCATTTCATAGTTTTTAAAATAAATTTCTATAAATTAAAATGGATTTTGTTTAGCTTAGAGACAGTCAAATTTAAGATACCAGAAAGGAAATACTGGAAATCCTTGTAAATGTTGGAAGACAAAAATGCTCTATCAGATTCCCAAAGAATTGATACCTTTGAGGTTAACTGTATCTTTGAGAGGGGGAGATTTAACCCAACTCCATGTGTCCAGTGGCTTCATAGGGATTATCCGCTGCCATCAGAGGAGAAGGGCTGTATTATTTCACTACGGGCGGTCTCCAGCTTTTAAGTGACTGATCACCCATCTTCCTGAGACATGACTGAGCGTCTCTGCAGTTTAAGCGTTTTTGGATTTCCAGGGGGAAACCCCACACAGCAGAACAGGCTCATGGCACAGCATGCTTGGGGACCCTGACTCTGCCTCCAAAGCCTCACGATTTTTCCATCAGCAGTCACAGCACAGCGATTTCTGTAGGATCAGTGCAGTGAGGTGCTGCCGGATGAGTACTGCTCATTATATCCTGCTAGTTAGGGGACACTCAGACTAGGGCACCCTAGAGGACCCTGGGGAGCGGACAGGGAAGGTACTCGATTGGACTCGATGATCTTAGAGGTCTCTTCCAACCTTAATGATTCTATGATTCTACTGAGTTCTGGCTACCGGTGGGTCAACAGCCACACAGTGCCCCCACCTCCTCTGCAAGAAAAAGTTAAATGTTTCTCCAATTACAGTTTCACGTAAAGTTTAGGCAGGGACAAAAGCATCTAGGTGGAATTTGGTTGGTCTCCTCGGTGTTGTAGAAAATGACGTGAGTCCCAATGCCACTGGAAACACAGACATTTGGGTTCCTTTTAAACCCCATGACCAGGTGATGCCACCCCTGATGGAAACAGGCGGGTTCCTCTTGCGCCAAGATTTCTTTAGAGTCCCCAACAATTTCAGTCATAGGCCTGAGCCTCCGTATCTCTACAGAAAAGAAAAACACATCGTATAGATGCGGAGCTGCAAAGAGAGCATCAAGCCTTTTTGTGTGGCCCCTGCCCGGCACTGGGACAGGGCTGTGCTTCAGATCTCACCAGCCTGTGCTTGGCACAGCACTGAAGAGCCCCAAGCAAAGAGGGCTGGGAGTTAGTTACCCTCCCGTGCTCCTCCTCCCCAGGGCAGCACTTCGTTTCAGCCTGCAGGGAAAGCAAGAGCATTTTTGGATCGTGCAGGCCACTTTAGTAATGAGAAAATTCTGTCCCTAATGAGAAATGAGTAGTCACACTAATGCAGGAGGATATATTGAATGTCGTCATGTATTACCAAATCTATTGTCATAACCTTCAAATTCCAGTTATCTGTTCCTGTCAGACCAAACCAGCCTGAAGTCACAGACCAGACCAGTTTCCTTGTGCCACTGATTGCAGACCACAGGGCTATGTCTGTGGACGTTTGCTTCTCTCTGAAACTGGCTTGCGCGTCCCCTCGCAACTCCTCGAAAACCAACTCGGTTCTAACCATCAGTTGTAAGGTGAAGTATGAGCACAAACTGTTTTCAATATCCATCGCCAGTTTTCCGCATTAGACTTTAATTCTCAAATTGTATGTTGGCAGTTGCAGTCAATAATGACTACAGAATTTTCTATTATATTAACTGTAGCAAACTGAAATCTAATACCTCTGAAAATACAGAAAATATCCTGAGTGTTATAAAAATAAAACAAATATTTCTGAATGGAGCCCAGCAGCTGTCCTCTAATTACTTTAAATTTCAGTATATAGAAACTATGTTGAGTGACAAGTCAATTTATTTGCATGCTGGAAAAGTTTATGTTCTAGGCATGTGTTTATATGATAACAGCTTCAAGCATATGCTTTTTATTTTTCCCAAATAGGCAGATGATATTTTTTTCTAGAGGCACATAGTAGGTTTTCTGCTCATACGCTGCAGTTAGCACACATTTTTCCTTATTTATAGTTTTGTGGGTGTGAATCTACTGTTCTTGGAAGATGTTGGATTGACAGTCCTGCAAGATACTCCAACCTGCCTTGCTACTTCCCTTCATCCTGACCTGATGAAACCACCTCCTGGGGAGAGAAAGCCGGTCGCTCTTCATCCCCAGCTGGTACCTGGCTTCTTCACTGAAGGCTGCCCGCAAACCTAGCAAGCAGGACCACTTCTCACAGTACTTGGTGTGGTTTGGGCATCTGCTTGGAGGAACCGGTTGAAAATTTATATTTGTTTACTAATCTGTTAATTCTATAGATACAGAAGCCTAAAATCCAGTTTTCTTTTGCAAACTAGGAATGAGGATATGTCTCAAAGGACAATCTTGCATGGAGCCGAGTCTGTCTTATGAAATTCAGTATTTTATATAGATTTCTAAAAGAGCTCAAATGTCCTTGTTTTATAGGAACATTTCCATTTTACTAAGACATATCCTGAAAAGAAAAAAAAAGTTGATTGTCTACTTCTCTGCTAAACTCCAGGTCCCTTTCACAACCGTCATAATCAAGCATTCAAACATACTACATTTAAAACCTTGGGGGGGGGGGGGGGGAAGGGAAAAGGCCCCCCAGAAAAAAAAAGAAACCGTGGGGGGGGGGGGGGGGGGGAAGGAAAACTGCCTCACAGACATGCATAAAACCAAACTGCAGCTTGGGGCTAGAATTTGATGGGGTGAGTCTTCATAAAATTCAACTGTAAGAAGATGCAGAAATACCTTCTGGAAATAACTGGCAATTGAGTGTTCTGTTCTTTACTACATCTATGCCCATGAGATTTTTAAAACTCAGTCCCTGAGATATGGAGTGTGGCCCTTGCCTTGGCAGCAGTTCAAATCAGCTGAAATAAACCTGGAGGTTTCATTTTGTCCAGCTTGCCCAAGAGACAACTCTAATCCATATGGAGGCTGGATATAAAGCACGTAGGCATGCAGTGACAAAAGGTGCCTACGGGCAGCAAAGGGCAAGAAATCAGGATGGGTCAGCTGAGCAAACATCAAAGACTCTCAAATAACTAACGGAAAAGTAAATATTCTCAAGCAAATGGGATATGCCCATAACACTATTGAGATTTCATAGAAACCAGTCTTTGAAAACAGTTCTGCTGGGGTGCCTCTATTTGTCTTTCCCGTTCTGGAATATTGAATTAAAACGGTCTGCTCTTAAAGTTCATCTGTTCTTGCTACTCGTTCCCCACCACAGCCTCTTGACACCTCAGTTATCTCTTCAGCAACTCCTGATAGTACCACAGATGTTGGTGGTGCCCATCTGGATATTTCTAATGCACCCCACCGTGAGACTTGCCTAGAAAAATACATGCAGGTACAGAGGATAAAAAGTATTTGTCCATAAGGGGACTGTGCGAGGTCTAGGAATTATTTAAAATCCACTTAAACACCGTGAAGGCAAGTAATGCATTTAAGGATTATTATTTGAGGGTATTAAAGGAACATATTTTAAAGACAAAAATCTCTACATGATTTCCATCGCTTCATCTCCTGCAGAAATTCGGATGAAAGATTAAGATACCCATTAATTTCAATGCTCAAGCCCGTAACTTGGGCTAAACCCAGAATTTTTGCTGTTCCATTCTCTCACGTAGCTTCCACTATTCTTCAGTAATAGCAAAACTGATATGGGCTGATGTAATCATTGCTTAACGTAATTGGCTGGGTTTTTGGTACGTCAGTGCCATTCTGGCTTAGGTGGTGATATCTCTAGTGGACTGCACATGGGAGTTGATCATTTTGGCTGCACAAGGAACCACCCCAACAGCTGATTTAGTCACTTAATATCTGGCATAAATGGTAGGATGAATGAATTCTGCTGGAGGCTAAATCTCCTTTAACAGCTGTAGCAGAAGGGAGGTTGCCAAAATCTCAGGCTGCAGCCTGTGATTCCAGGCTAAGGTATAGCAACTTTCTGGAAGCGCGGTGGGACAATAAAAGATGTGCTAAATATACAAGTCCGTGGAAGGCAAATAAAATATATGAGATTTCTTTTGGCTGGTAGTGGTGGTTGGTTGGTTTTGCTTGGGAAGCAAGAAGCGGACCCTGAAGTTCTTTCTTTGCACCTCCACCTCATCTTCTGCCCCTTCTGCTTGTTACTCCCTTCACTGGAGAGAAGACATTGCCACTGTACAGGCAAAGAAAATGGGTTTTTCTGTGTAACTGTTCCAATACCAGGTTACCATTACCTTTTACAGTACCTTTTGTGCAGCGGAGCATCGGTTTTTAATCTCACTTTGTCTTCACCAGGTGGGGGTTTCCGCGGGTATTTTGGTGCGGGTAGGGCCAGCGAGTCGGAGCCGGAGCCGGAGCCGGAGC
>NW_008794408.1:2634490-2635424 GCF_000699145.1 Aptenodytes forsteri
GTCCGAGATCTCCGTGCGTCCGCAGCGCGGCTGACGTTTAGAGGCCGCCACGGGTGGGTGTTTGCCGGGATGCCGGGCACGGGGAAAAGCGACCCGAAACGCCCCGAGGCGGGAGCGGGCTCAGGCACCCGTCACTCGGTGGCACCGCGGGTGGGAGTCGAGCGTCTCGCCCGGCAGCGAAATTCAGGGCGGCAGGTAGCACGGCCGAGGTGGGGAGGGGGAACCCCGCTGTCCCCGCCGCGGAAGAAGCAGGGGACGGGACGGGCGGCCGCGCCGGGGGAGGCTCGGCGCCCCTCGCCGCGGAGTCTGGGCGCTCTGCGGGGGCTGTTCCCGTGCCTGCGGCGCTGCGCGTCGCCGGGCTCGGTGACCAAAGCCTGGAAGTGCCAGGACGCACATCCCCTTCGTCACCTGCCGAGGGGAGCCGCTTCCAGTGCTTCCCCGGGGGGGAACAAACTGGCAAAAAAAATTAAAAGAAATTAAGCTCCTCGTCGCGTTGCAAAATTGCGTTCATCGGGTTTCGGGGCAAGAGCCGTCTCTGGCTTTTACCATTCATTCACCCCAACACGGCAAAAGCATGGAGCCCTCAGGGCGAGCGGGAGCAGCCCGAAGGACTTGCCGGTCAAATCCCCTTCAGCCGCGAGAGCACCACTTGAACCCGGGTCCCCCTTGCCTCAGTGAATCGTCGATGCTTTTAATTAAACGCAGCTACCCCTTTTTGTTAAAACCCCGCCTAGAAGGGTTAGGTTCCTGCTTCTCGGGAGGCAGCCGGCGTGTGTTGGCCGCTGAGCATCAGACTCTCCGACCGGAGCGGGCAGATCTGTGCGCACGAAGCACCTTGACAAGGAAAGACGTGGGGGTGTCGCGCCGATTTGTTACAAACCCATTAAAGGAAAGTCACGGGCCGGGTGAAAGAGGGGGGGCAGGATCCGGCCCC
>NW_008794408.1:2638687-2641744 GCF_000699145.1 Aptenodytes forsteri
CGCTTCGGAGCCGCTGGGATCGGGGATAAATCGGAGGGGCGAGAGGGGGAGTTATTTGATCTGTTTCCTGAAGCGGATGATCCTTCGCTTTGCTTTTTCTTTCCTTTCTTTATTTTTTTCTTCTTTAAAATAATCTTTTTTCGTCTGTATGCGTACCAAAGATAAACAAATGCGGGCAGGTATGTCCCGCTCTCCCTGCCTCACCCATCACTCCGACTGGCGAAGGAATGGGGGGCAACGCGAGGTCGCCCGGGTACCCTCCTCCGGGGCAAAAAACCCCAGGGGATGGAAGAAGAAGGACTTGCAGCGAAGGCCCCCTCTCAAACCCAAGTAGGGTCACTGGAGGAGTAGGCAGCGGGTTACCGGGAGGAGCAGAGATTAAATCTACCTTCACCCTACTCAAAATTAAAAAGCACCCCAGCGTCTGTGCCGCTGAGCAGCGAGGAGGCTTTTAAAACCCCGCTTTGCTGGGTAGAATTGACCCCGGGCACCTCTCCCTCCCGCAATTCCCCCCCCCCCTCCTCCCCCCCCCCCCAAACCTGCCGGGGAACGCGAAATCTGCCTGGTCCTGCCGGGCACCTCCACGGAGCAGGCCTGCAGGTTTTTCTGTAATTCCGGGATTCCCTGTTGTAGGCTCTTAAACAGAATATTGAAACCATTTTCCTTATGGTGCCTGTTCTAGCCTTGTAGCGCTGGCATTAAACAAATAGGAAAAGTGTGTTAAAGGGAGGCTACGGTTACAGCATCTTGGCCTGACATTCCCACATATAATTAAAACCATAGCCACAATAATGCATAAATAAATAACAGCAAACAGAAGGATCCGTTCCTGTTCCAGTCGGAATCAACTGTTTTGGCTCTGTCACCGCATTATTTTATTGGAGAGGTCTACGCCGTTCCGTCCTAATTTTATTTTATTTTATTTTGTTTTAGTAGGAGGGACAGCAGGGAAAGAAATGATGCATTTGTTTTTCTTTTAAGTCCATGTTTAGTTTTAATTTTCCCGTATTTTAAAATAAACACGTTGGCTGGAGCACGTTTGATCTTTGGAAGAAGGAAGTCTATATTGTAAAGGAATGTGCAGCAGTTTGGTATGAAAATGGGGTTGTGACTCACAGCTGCAGGCAGAAAAAAAAGGTGTTGCGGTGTCAGCCAGAGGTGTTCAGTCTAATAACTCAAGCTGTAAACTGTATCCTCTAAAATTACTTACGTAGTAAATCACTCAGGGGTTAAAAAGTAGACTGGAAAGTGTAAGGGAGGAAAAAAAAACTTTTAGAAGTTCCCTTCATGAAAATTATTTGTAATGACGGGAATTAGGAGTTTAATATCTCCCTCATTTTCTTACATGTCAGCCTGATACAGTTAATTGCCCCTATACAGCCGACGGTGCTTACGCTAGGTCGTCCGCGAAGCGACAGAAACTTGAAACGCGTGTTTGGGGACAGCTGTTTCATTGACAGCTTTACCCGCTTTACAGCTAATTTTGACCATCTCGAAGGGCAAAAAAAAAAAACCCTTTCCAAGCGGCAGCCGGGGCGGCGAGTGATCCTCGACCATTTACCGCCGCAGCGAAAAACCCTCCAAAAGGCGGCGAGTGATCCTCGACCATTTACCGCCGCAGCGAAAAACCCTCCGAAAGGAGCCTCCTCCGCCCGCCCGGCCAGGCTGCTCCGCACAGGCGGGGAAAGCGCCTCTGCAGTGCCTCTCTCCCCGAGACAACGGCGTTTGTCCATCTCTCCTCGCCTGCCGTAGGTGTATCTAGCCTGGGAACAGCTGGGAAATGCGGAGGCTTTGAAGAGAGAGCTCTCTTCCAGCTTCGCTGCCGGTTTTGCCGCACGGTCCGGGAGAGGAGGAGGAGAGGGGAAAACGAAAAACCCTCCGAAAGGAGCCTCCTCCGCCCGCCCGGCCAGGCTGCTCCGCACAGGCGGGGAAAGCGCCTCTGCAGTGCCTCTCTCCCCGAGACAACGGCGTTTGTCCATCTCTCCTCGCCTGCCGTAGGTGTATCTAGCCTGGGAACAGCTGGGAAATGCGGAGGCTTTGAAGAGAGAGCTCTCTTCCAGCTTCGCTGCCGGTTTTGCCGCACGGTCCGGGAGAGGAGGAGGAGAGGGGAAAAAAAAAAAACAAAAAAAAAAAACCAAAAAGAAAACCCAACCAACCCAACTCTGCAGCGTTAAGCTGCGAAGGAATGAAGCGAGAAATGAAGCAGGAATCCGAAAGGTGGATCCCGGGTCGAGATATCGCCTTTCGGAAGAGCCTTCCCCGCTTCCAGCAGCGGTTGCCTTCGCTGCGCCGTCTCATGGAAACGAGATGCGGGCGGTGGCTTTCTGGGGGCTGCGCCTCGGCTGCTGGGGAACGTAACTTGCTGGAAAGATTTCCAACGGGAGAGAGATTCAGCGGTTGGGAAAAAAAAATAAATAAAATGGGGTAAAATCAAATAAAACAAAAGAAAAGAAATTAAAATAAAACCGGGGGAAATTGCCCTACAGAGGTCAGCAAATGTTTACGGTGGAAATAAGGAGTCAACAACAATTAAAATCTGGAAGCCACGTTCATTAGTATTCAGGACGTAGGATCTAGCTTTTATGTTTATCTTTCTCCACGGATCAATATTGTAGCAGCATGTGCCGGGAACGAGCAGAAATCTGGCCACTGCATGTGGCTGACCTTTCCCTCTCTCCCTACAGGTCAGATCGTCTTCATCAAAACAGGTCAGATCGTCTTCATAACTATCATCACCTAATGCGGCCACAGCCACGGCTCTCATTAAAACCGGGAATTAATCTAGGGGCTGTGACTAAGAATCAAAGGAGAAGGGCTGTTTGCCCACACAGAGGAATTAGTGCTCCAGGAAGGGAAGGGAAAAAAAAAAAGTTGGAAGGAAAATTGCTCTTTTTTTTTTTTTCTTCCCCCCGCCGCAAACAACTGCTTTATATCGCTCCGCCGTCTCCCGCCGGGCGGCGGGGGCGGAGCTCCGCCGCCCCCCCGCCCCCGTCTTGCGGGGGCTCCGCCGTCAAGAGCTCCCGCCGGGCGGCGGGGGCCGAGCTCCGCCGCCCCCCC
>NW_008794408.1:2645109-2646928 GCF_000699145.1 Aptenodytes forsteri
GGCATCGCCCGGCGGCTGTCCGTCCCTCGCTGAACACACCGGACAACCCAAACCGCTCCCTGGGCTAAAAAAAAAACAGAGGGAGAGAGGAAAAAAAGGTCGAAGGGAAACGTGAGCTCTCGGGAATCGCCACTTTCTCCTCTCCAGGGCTGGATGGAGGCTACCAAAAATACGGGGAGGCGCAGAAGGACACGATTTACGGCTCAAAGCAATCCTGCCAGAGCTCAGCGCCTGGCCATTGCCCCTCCACCTTCGTCCCGGAGCGCCCCGCTTTGTCACCCCATGGGGCAATGAGCTCCCCAGCTACACACGCACCAGGAGAAGAAGCGTAAGCCCGAGTAAGGCAGAAGGCGAAGGGAGCTGCGCTCTTGCCGTGTGAAGCTCTTCCTAAAGGAGATCCTGCCTTGCAAGTCATTTGGGGAATATGCAAGCGCTCACCCTTTTCTTTTAGCCCAGAGGCTTCCCAGAGTGTTTTGGTTTTTTTTTCCGGACGGGGAGCCCAGCTGGAAGAAATCCTCGTGTTCCAGTAACCGGCGGATTTTTTAAAAGCATTCGTTTTGCAGCCGCCGCTCAGCCCCTCACATGTGTTACAGCAGGTTTCGAGAGCCCTTGGCATAAAAAGGAAACAGCTCGTGCAGTTTCAACACGTTTTATTATATTTCTGTATGCATTACTCTCAAAACATATCACAAGAAATGATGAAACCACTTAAACCTTCAAATAAAAAATCTGAAACAGTTTATGCTCACAATTGTACATATTTATAGTTAAGAAACATTCTTTATAAATACTGTTTCCTCTGTAGCAAGTTAATACCATAATTTAATTACAAATGGATAAATATGGTAACAGGTATTTACAGGAGGAAGGGTGTTATTACGGAAAAGCTAACGGCACGACGTTTATTTTTCCTCACAATCTTCCGAACAGGAACTAACAAATTGAACTTGCAAAAGCACTAAAACATCACATGTAAACCCAGCTAACAGAAAAAATACATTCACAAGCGTTGTTGTTCATGTGTGTGTCTGTGAGTAACAGAATGGAGACTTTGGCACGGTTTTTCTTCCCCAGTCTATAGTTGAAATGCAGTTTACAATCAAGTTGCCTCTTAAAAAGGAACACAATATTCAAGATATCACAATTACAAAAGAAACCATTTTTTCTTCCACGTTACTTTTTTTAAAGGGGTGAACTAAAAAAGGAGGAGAGAGGGAGGCGGGGAGAGGGAGCGGGAGAAAAGAAAACAAGTCCATCACTTTCTCGGGGAGGGAGGGAGAGGAAAAAAAAGAAAGGGGGGGGGGGAGAAGAAGAAGAAGGGGACCAATCCGCGGTTTATAAACGGGACGAACTTCTATACACCAAGAATCCAGGAAAACTTCGTTCCCCACCTCGCCGGAGGAAGGAGAGGGCCGCTATGTACAGAGTTCGTGGGGCGGGAGGGCGCTGGCTGCTCCGGGCGGGGAGGCGCAGGGGCCGGAGGACTTGGAGTCTCTGATCTTTTGTCTGGAGGCTCCGGAGGGAGAGTTTCTTTCCGCCGGCTTGAGAAGCTTTTTGCTGGGTGGTGTGTTGGTGGCGTTTGGGGTTTTTTTTCCCCTCTCTCTCTCCCCTTTCCGTTCCTCTGTTTATTTACTCATTCTCTTACGTTTTTCAGCACGTACTTTTATAGATTTTTTTTTTTTCTGGTTCAAAATGTTCTCAAAAAGAAAAAAAGAAAAAATCCAACGAAAGGAGACCCGAAGGCGGGAGGGGTGTGGGGAGATAAAGGCTCCCCCGTCCCCATCCTGCTCGGCCGTCATTTCGCTGCCAGCGGGTGCGG
>NW_008794408.1:2647975-2650307 GCF_000699145.1 Aptenodytes forsteri
ACCCGACACGGTTCTGTAGAGAGGCCACTGGTCTCTGAGCTCAGGTGGCTCTGTCGGATCAGGACGCTTTAAAGGTGCAACAGTCCTGGGGGGAGGGAAAGAAGGTAAAGAAAGGAGATTAAAAAAAAGGAAAAAAAAAAAAAAAAAGCAGCATCGAGCCGTTTCGCCTCGGTACCAAATCCGCTATCCTGTTAAACTGGAAACCATTACCGACAGATTTAAGGCCGGGCAGATTGTTTCGTGTATGGATATTCGAGATAAACGCACATCCGCTGGGAAAACGAGACGTCTGTAAAATACTTCATTTAATTTTCATAGGGATTCCTCTCGCCCGGCTGCCAGGACTCCAAATGCCGGGGAGTAATTTGGAGGTGAGAACTCCACATCCCCCCGCCTTCGGAGGGGGAAGCATTTAACATTAAATTCCATTAGCACCTAAATTGTTTCTTAAAGACATCCGCTCAGACACAATGACTTCAGTGCGGGCATCTCATGCAAATACATTTCTCAAATTTTAAACCTTGTTAAAGCTCGTCTCGCACCTCGCATCGGGCTTAGCACTCGAGAAAACAATAGGCCTCGAGATTTTTAGCCTTTCTCCGGGTAAATATTTAGAGTGGAAGTCGCTAAAATATTTGGCCGTCTTTTATGAAATAGTCTGGCACGGTTCGAGCCGGCAGGAGTAGTAAATGAATAATAGATGAGGCGGGAGGATGCGTTTATTTTTGTTACCCTTCGGCTCAGGCGATTTTCCGTCGGGATAAGCCTGGGCTCCTCCACCCCTCTTCCACCTGATTTGGGTGGAAGTTTCCGAGCCTCAAATCCTCTGTTCCCTATTACATAATTTAATAAACTGTTGCAAAAGAACCTTAAATCACCCCGAGTGAGACTTTAAAAACACTTTTTTTTTTTTTTTGGAAATGAGAAAATTTTATTGCCTTGCTCACACCATTTAAATTTAATGGAAAGCATTCCCAGAAAGGGACGTTTTGCCACTTCCAACGGGATTTTGGACTAATGGCGGATTTTGCACGTATTTATATAGTTTCTCTCTCTCGGTATCCATACATGAAAGCCATGCTCACAAGCGCTGAAGTTAAATGCCAATACGTTGCGCGTTGCAAACGCATAAGGCATTTTATGTATGTGTACATATATATATATGTATACGTCTTCCCGTCTTTCAGCAGGACGGCAGAATTTATTTTGCGCTGTATTTTGCGTTTCTGCCGAAAGACCCCGCCGAGCCTCGGCAGGAATCTACATCGCTCACCCCACAAATTAAAAGAAATCAGTAAAATGTCCTTTCGACATCTGGGAAGGGGAGGGGGATGCTGGTGAGGAAGAAACCAAAACAAACGCAGCCGTGTGATGGAGCGGGGAAAAAAATATTAAACGGGATCCTTATTTTCTCACTCTCATCATTTTATCTCTCTCTGCCCGAGCCTCCATCTCTATCTGTTTATACATACATATATATAGGCAGGGGCAGAGGGGGGGAATCTGCCGAAAGAAACCCGAATTACCTGTGTGCGTCCTTTTGTGAATTTTGAGGTTTTCTGATCTGGCGAAAACTTTTCCGCAGCCGGGGAAGGGGCAGGGGAAGGGCTTCTCTCCCGTGTGCACTCGGATATGATTGACCAGTTTGTATTTCGCTTTGAAGGGCTTGCCTTCCCGGGGACACTCCTCCCAGTAGCAGACGTGGTTGCTCTGCTCGGGTCCCCCAACGTGCTCCACCGAGACGTGGGTGACCAACTCGTGCATGGTGCTGAAAGTTTTATTGCAACTTTTTTTGGGGTTGTTCAGCTGCTCGGGGTCGATCCACTTGCAGATGAGCTCTTGCTTGATGCACTGCTGCCGCATGTAGCGGAAAAAGGCACCTGGGTGGTGGTGGTGGTGGTGGGCTGCCATGTTCATGCCCATATTCATATTCATGGGGCCGTACTGGTTGTGCAGCTGAGCCGCCGAGTAAGGGTCAGTCCTGGGGCTGGAGACCTGGCGGTACTGATCCGACCGGGCGAACACCTCCCCCGGCAAGCCCAGGCGCATCTGCCCGTTGAGGACGTTTTGGGAGGCGTGGGGGCCGTGCTGGTCGTGGATGCCCGGGAAGAGGAGGTGGCTCTGAGCGTCCGTGTGCGGGTGGTGCAGGCTGCCGGCCGCAGGGCCGAAGATGCCGTGCTGCCCGCCGGCCGGCGACGAGTCCCCGAAGCCGCGGCTGCGAAACAAGAAGTCCCGGGTGGAGTTGAAGGGCGCCCCGGAGTAGGAGCCGACGTGGGCGGCGTGGGGCCCCAGGGCGGCGGCGGGGTAGCCGGGCGCCTGCGAGGTGAACGCC
>NW_008794408.1:2651763-2653724 GCF_000699145.1 Aptenodytes forsteri
GGGGGAGAGGCGCGGCGAGCCACACGCACGGAAAATATCGATGTGCGCTTGGCCATGCGATCCTGCCTCGGGAGGCAAACAAACAAAGCGAGGGGCTTAAAACATAAACAGGGGGTTCGGGGGAGGCTTCCGCCTTTTTTTTTTTTGGTGTAAAATAAAATAAAAAAGAAAATAGAAGAGGGAACGGCCGCCCTGGTTGTTTGGGCTTTTAAACCACTTGTGCGGGAGCAGAGGAGTCGATCTGCATGTGTTGTGAATGTGCCTCCGAGAGCAGATGCTTTAGGAGTTTTCCTTGTCCCTTCCCTTTCTCGAAAAAGAGGGAACGGCCGCCCTGGTTGTTTGGGCTTTTAAACCACTTGTGCGGGAGCAGAGGAGTCGATCTGCATGTGTTGTGAATGTGCCTCCGAGAGCAGATGCTTTAGGAGTTTTCCTTGTCCCTTCCCTTTCTCGAAAAAGAAACAAAAACAAAACCGAAAAGAAAAAACCCACCCCCAAAACCCACCCTGCCATTGTTATTTGGAAACCGGATTCTTACATGGCAGGGATAAAAAAGCGTACAGCCAGCACACACACACACACACGCCCGTGCACACACACACAGAGCAAACAAGTCCCCTTCCCCTCCCCCTCCAGTAAATACATGTCTGGCCCCTGCTTCGGTTTGTTTTGTAGCGGTTGAAAAATAATCATCTCGGGGCCAGCAGCTCACCGATAAATAAGGCTTTGTGAAAATTAAAACCCGACGTAACATTTGTCGTCTTAACCGTCCTGCACTTAACCTTGCGTCTCGATCCCCACCGGCTCCGTGCTTGGCGGAGAAGCAACCCGAAATACAGGGGTTTGTGTGGTTTGGTGGGGCTTTTTGAAATTCCCCCTGCGGCATTCCTCCTGTGACTCCTCGCGGCATTAAATCCCGCATCAGGCACAGGCACGCTCAAACCTGGACCCAGCTTCCGAGCAGGGATTTTACAGCGAGAGAAAGAGATATAGACAGACAGACAGACAGATAGACGGAAGGAAGGAAGGAAGGAAGGAAGAAAGGAAGGAAGGAAGGAAGGAAGGAAGGAAGGAAGGAAGGAAGGAAGGAAGGAAGGAAGGAAGGAAGGAAGGAAGGAAGGAAGGAAGGAAGGAAGGAAGGCAGGCAGGCAAAGGTAACACTGCCCACCAGCTAGGGTTGTCTAAATAAGGTTTTCTCCATCACTGTCACTAAATAGTTAAAATATTTCCAAGCCTGTCCGAAAGTGGCTGAAATGTGCCAGTACCGGACATTACTTTTTGCACAAGGCGAGGATTTATTTTGGGAAGAAGTGGGATTCCTTCTAATCCGAAATGGGCATTAGAAGATAAACTGAATATTAATGTAGAGCTACACCTCTGATGCCAACAGCCCTCTCCTCTTCGCCACGCTGTCACTCGGTCCTGTCTTTGCAGGCAGGAGTGTCTGCTCCCCAGATACTGCCTTCCCAGGCTGCAGCTTGGGAGCATATGCTGTCCTTGTCCTGACCCCCCAGGCTCCCAGGGACAGACCACGAACAAATTCTATTTTCCTTCCCTGAAAGGTTCCTGAGGCAGAGGTCTGAGAAGTGTTCTCCACCGCTGCTGGGGATTTCGAGAGCCCAAGTTGGGAGGGGAAAGCTTGGTCTCCTGCATCGTCTGCCTCCGGATTAGTGAAAAAAATCATACGGACAACTAGAACCTTGAATGCACTTTCTTTTTTTCCTCCCAAATTTAGAAGAAGTTACTACATCTGAGATTAGAAAGGGAACCAAAATGTCCAGGAAAATTCCCAGTTAAAAATACTGTTTTGAAGGGGAAAAAAAAAAAAAAAGTGAATGTTCATGCAAATACCTACCTTCTGGATTTTCACCTTGTTCTTCTTTCTTCCCTCTCTCTCTTTCCTTTCCTTCCTTCCTTCCTTCCTTCCTTCCTTCCTTCCTTCCTTCCTTCCTTCCTTCCTTCCT
>NW_008794408.1:2654121-2654879 GCF_000699145.1 Aptenodytes forsteri
CTCCTTTTCCTCCCTTCCTTCCTCCCTTCCTTCCTCCCTTCCCTTCCTCCCTTCCTTTCCTCCCTTCCTCCTTTCCCTCCTTCCCTCCTTCCCTTTCTTTTCCTTTCTCTCTCACTCCTTTCTTCTCTTTCGTTATCCCTTTCTCTTTTTTTTCCTTTTCTTTCCTTCTTTTCCTTCCTTTCCTCCCTTTCCTGCCTCCCCTCCCCTCGCCCCGCGCTCTCCCCGCTCAGCGGCGCCGGCACCGGGGTGCTTTGGGGGGGACGCGGTGAATTCCAGCCGGAGCCCCCGCGGGCTGGCTGCGCTCTGCTATTCTTTCAGGGCTCCAGCCCTACTCTCTCTGCAGGAAACAGAGGAGCCGATCCAAGTTCAAAGTCACGTCGCCGTCCCTCCTAAGAAGTGCTTTATTCCCCTCCGAACCGCAAAACGCCTTTCCCCCATGTCACAGGGCAACAAGGGAAGGGAGCGAGGGAGCGGGGGCAGAGGCGCCGGCAGCCAGCCCCGCACTCGCCTGCCGGGCCACCGCCAGAAGGGCAGCCTGCGGCTCGCTGCGGCTTTCGAGGCAGGAAAGCAAGCGGTCACCCGAAGTCAGTGCTAAACTGCTTTATTGAAAAGAAGTTTGTCAACAGGTTTCTGGAGGCGCCGGACCTGCAGAGCAAACGTCAGCCTTCCCGGGAAACCGTTCCCCTCCTTGTAAGTTTTCCGAAATTTTCTTTAAAACTGCTCTGTCCTTATTCTTGCCGGCTGCTGAGGCGGGGGGA
>NW_008794408.1:2655154-2655803 GCF_000699145.1 Aptenodytes forsteri
GCGGCAGCCTCGCCGGGGAAAGAGAGGCGGAAGGGCCGACCGGGAGGGAAGAGGGGGGTCTTTCCCCCCAAATTCAGCCTTGGCTTCTCCCCGGAGTAACGGGACGAGGTGCGGGGCGGGGAGGGGGCGTGCGGCCGGCCCGTAGCCTGGGAAGAAGGGGCCGATTGAGCAGAATCACTTGCAGCGTTGTCTGTATCACAGACACTCATAAATTCAACAAGCTCATCAACAGGATATTAAGTTGCAGGTTACCTTTGATGGTGCCGATCCGAGGCACTTCTAGGCCGTTCGACCTATGACCCGTGAAGACCACATGTGTTGTGCTGTAGCCTCCCTCTGTAAAACACGCTGCGGGACAAAAGTTCTTTGTCAGGCTCTACCGGCAGCGTAATGTAAAAGAAAAAGGGGAAATAATGAAAATCTCAGCCAAAGCTGTAACTTTTAAAAGCCTTTTTAAAAAAAAAAAACCAAAACACACAAAACCACAAACCCAAAAACGCTAGGCACGGCGGGGGCAGCAGGAAGGAGCACCTCGCTTTCGTGCCATTAATATTTATTGTTCTCTCAGTTGCACTTACACATATAAAAAAAGAAGTTGCCGTATAAAACCCCGCGCTCGGCGGTGATGCCGTGAGGCGGAGGGGGCGAG
>NW_008794408.1:2655845-2656546 GCF_000699145.1 Aptenodytes forsteri
CGAGCGGCAGCCGGTGCCTCCGCCCTGCCCAGCTGCCGCTGAGGGACGCGCAGCGCCGCGTACTTTGCGCGCCCCGCGCTCTGCCCCGCTGCGGGCCTCACTCCGCAACCGGCGCAGACCCGGCGCGACGCCCCCAAAATGGGGTCTCCCGCAGCACCGCCGAGTTTTATTAGATGCACCTTTTCCCGCCTGGAGATGCCCATGTAAACGTTAGAGGCAGGGGAGAAGCTTCCCAATAAAGCGCGGTGGACTCTGTAAGACAATTTATGCTGTCATTCATAAATAACAATGCCATATGGTAACCATATTGCTTATACAAGTAAAGCCGTCAAAGTGTCACTATTTGATTTATCTCAACAGCTTCTTCCAACGGTGACGTTCAGCTACAGAGAGAGGGGAAGGGGGGAGAGAGAGCAGAGCGAAATTTGGCCTGGGTTTCCCGAGGCCGCCTCTCTCTTCATCTCTTCCTCTCTCTGTATGCATAAATATATATATGTGTGTGTATATATACAGGGATGGAAGAGTGGAATTTTTTGTCCTTATTTTGTTCCTATTTGAGCAAACCCCCGAAGGGGACGTGCGGGGATGGAGCCCGCTTTCCCTGGCGAGGCGCGCACTGAAAACGCCGGCTCTGAAACTTTAGCAGACGCCCGCAGGTCCCCGTCCCGAATATGCGGCGGGTCCCGGCCCCGGCAGCCCCG
>NW_008794408.1:2656652-2657204 GCF_000699145.1 Aptenodytes forsteri
GGTCTCTGCCCGCCCGTTGCGCCCGCCGCGGGGCTGTGACTCGGGGCGCTCCCGCCTGCTGCCGGCCGAACCCAGCGCCGGCCACGAGTGTTCGCGGGGGGAACCGCGCCACAGGCTGCCCTACGCCGCAAGGCAGCCCCGCGAGCGAAGAAAGCCACCCGCGACGGGTCGGGCGGGTGGTAAGGTATTTTAGCAGATTTGGGGAGGTTTGGAGGTCTTGCCGAGAAAAGCGGCAATCGCGCTCACTTTCTAACGGTTCCCCAGAAGAATGTTTTACACGTTATAAAATATTGCTCCCCGCTCCCTAACTATCAATAAGACGTGCATTAAAGACGATTGTTTGTAAATGGTGTTCACGATCATTAGCATACATTTACATAATGCAGCCTACGGCACAACATTTTACAGCAAAACACCTCCTAAAGCCGATAGCCCGAGCTCGGTTTCCAGAGGAACCTTTACGAAATATATTTGAGGGCTTCCAGGCTTTCACCCCGCCTCTGCAGCCTCCCCCGGTGTCCCTTGGCGGGGTTGCCGACGAGCGGGGCACCG
>NW_008794408.1:2657560-2658247 GCF_000699145.1 Aptenodytes forsteri
AGCCCGGGCCTGAGCTGGGGTCGGTGAGTTAATGGGCTTTAAATTCCTCACGACCCTTTTGGAGCTGGCACTGTCCAAAATTGTCCCGGCCCGGGCAGCCACCTTCGCTTCCCGGCGTTTGCAGCGAGTCCTGAAAACGGGCGAATTTCCACGTGAGTCTCGGCCAACCCCTCCCTCCCCACAGTCGCAGGTCAGCTGCCTATTACCCAGCTATAAAATATTTTCTTTGTTTTATAGCCCCTCATAAAAATAAATTGATCGGGGGGATATATTTGAATTAAGACATATTAAATCGATGACAGATACATATCACGCTGCGTTTAACAAGAGCGGGACAGGGAGGCGTGCGCAAGGTACCGCGTAGCCGCGATGCTGTTCTTCACCTCCACAGCATCTCCCATCAAACCATTACATCCCGGGAGCTCGGTCCAGCAACGCGCCCAGAATTTGGGGAGGGAGGAGGGCACGTTTTAGATGCACGTATAGAAATTATACGTATATACATACGTGTATAGACGTACGGCTAGTTTGCGAGGAGAAGTTTTTACTGTGCAATAAAACCAACGAGCAGCCCCTTTTAAAACCCGGGGATTATTTGTTCCCGTTCCTTGCCTTGCAGCATCACTGAAACCCCCACCGCGGCCAGGCGAGCCGGGAGCATCGGTTCGGCTCCCGGCGAGGCGGGGG
>NW_008794408.1:2658363-2658847 GCF_000699145.1 Aptenodytes forsteri
TCCACGTGAGTAGAGGGGGAGGGAGGAGGGGAGGGCTGGAGCCTGGCCCAGGAAATGCCGGACGAGCACGGGGCTTCCCTTGGACGTGGCTCGGCAAAGGGCAGCGGCGGGGACAGGCAGATGTGCCTCGGTCAAAGGGATTAGGCGGCCGGGGAGGGCCGGGAGGTGTGTGCGTGGGGGGGGGGTCCGCTCGCAACCCCGCTTCCTCTCCCGGCGTGGCGGAGGAACGTCCCCCGCTGCCCCGCAGGCAGGGAAGGACAGGCAGCCTGCCTGCACTTTCTAAGGAGCGCGGGAGCGCCAGGCGTTCCCAGGGGGACCAGCAGTCTAAGGAAAGCAGATGACATGTCAATAAAGGCAACCTCTCCTCCCGCAGCCTCAGAGAAAAATCACGGCAATGCTCTTTTCCCCCTCTTCGGTCGGCAGGGAGATCCCCGAGCCCGTCTTTTCGGGGAGATCCCCCGTCTTTTCGCCACCCCCACCCCAG
>NW_008794408.1:2662563-2663276 GCF_000699145.1 Aptenodytes forsteri
GCTGGGCCGGCTGCGGGGCTCCTGGAGGGGCTCGGGCTTACGGGGTGTGTTTGAGCCTTTGAGTCTTTTTTTTTTTCTTTCTTTGCTTTGTGTTTTTTTTTTTTCTCCCCTTTCTCCTCCTTTCTCGCCACCCCCGAAATACGCATTTCGCTCGGGGTGTAAAAACTCTGCCGAAAACGAACGAAGCCGGGATTTATAGTGGTAGACAAATATTATTCCTCGGAGGACACTTAAGGAAGTGGAGTTGCCGTAATTGCTTTCTTGATTTATTGTGTGCTTCTCGGGAAGAGAAAAGCGGCGACCGTGCAACGTGTTGTTCCGATGTAAAACCAAATGGCCCATGGCGGAAAGGATTATAGATTTTTATCTCCAGAATATGTCAGGCATGACCCATATGTGGCTGCGGAGACCTGAGGATGCCCAGCTCTCTGCGCCCAGAGCCGGGGGGGGGAGATGCTCCTGCGGGGGGGCTGACACATTTTTTTGGGGGGGTGGTGTGGTGTTGGTAATGGCACCGCGGAATGAGTTAAATGCTGGAGGCCCGTGTTTTTGTCATCTAGCCGTTCCCATCTGTCTTGATTTGGAAAACAAAACTTCACCGCGGACCTTTCTGGGCTCCTCAACTCCTTCCCCATCCCAGCTCCGAGGGGGGGAAAGGAACGAGTCCGGGGGAGGCTTGGGGGGGGGGGAATTCACGGGGAAAAGTGGCCCCC
>NW_008794408.1:2663405-2664018 GCF_000699145.1 Aptenodytes forsteri
GAGGGCCGTTGCAGCAAACCAGCCCTTGGGGCTCGGGGTGGGGGACAACAGCCCCCTCGAATGACAGCTCGGGGCACGGGAGGGCGAAGGGGACGTGACTCTTTCCCCACACACAGCCCTCGAGTGGACGAGGGATCCCAAACCTTCTGCCCGTCCCTATCAGATTAATTGCTGTAATTTTGCCGCCTCAGCTTTAATTTAGTCATGTGCAGCCTGGGAGAAGGAGAGATTTACAAACTATTCGGGCAAACTATTATGGGCATTTTTTGGGGGAGGGGGGAAATAATAACACCGTAATCGTATCATTAGGGGATTTTGCGCGTTTCTGGTAATCCTGCAGGGAAGAGAGTATGTCGGTAATTCAGGAGGCGTTTGCTTGCTTGTTTTTTTCCCCCTTTTCCTCGAAAGCATCACCCCGGGAGCTGCACATCGCGCCCTTCGCTTCAGCCCCATTTTGGGGACAAATCGCTGTCCCCACCCTCGGCGGGGGCTGCATCCCAACGGGGACCCCCCCCCTCCCGCAAAATCGCTGCCCTCTCACCGAAGACAGTGCTCAGGATCGCCAGGCTTCCTCCCGAAGATTCCTACCCCCCCCCCAACAAAAGGGTGTACC
>NW_008794408.1:2664453-2665881 GCF_000699145.1 Aptenodytes forsteri
GGCGGGGGGACGACGCGGTTTAGGCAGCGGCTCCGCGCCCGCTGCAGCCCGGGGGGCTCCGAGCATCTCTCAAGGGGGGCTGCGCTCGGGGCTCCGCGGACCACCGCCGGCAGCGGGTCGTGTGAGCCTGCACCCTTGGGGTAAGACAGATATAAACCGGACAAACCCTCCAGTAGATTCGCTTTGTTTCTTCAGAAAAAGCAAAACAAAGCAAAACAAAACCAAAACAAACAATAAACGAAGCGACTCGAGATTTGTCTCGGTGGGAGTGGGAGCGTGCGGGGGTTTCCGTGCACGTGAAAACTCCGCTTAAAACCCACGAGATTTTCTTAACATCTTCTCTTTTTTTTTTTTTTTAAAGGATAAACTTGCTCTTTCTAGTGCTACCACTTTGCTGGTAGGTGAGCCGATTTTAATTGAAAAAGTTGACGCGTAAATAGGCTGCGGAGGCACATGTTTCTGTAGTAACAGCCGAGAAATAGCTAGTTTTAAAAAATAAAAATAGTTTTCTTTTTCCATTATTATTTTGCTAAACATGATACGATTTTACAAACGGAAGGAGCAGTAAAAAACGCCTGGTGAAAATTAGAAAATGTCCACCGATAGAGCTGCTGAGTTGCTATTTTCGACAGCTCAGAGCAAAACAGATCTGAAAGTACGCATCAGCCATGCCTAAACCGACAGCTTTAGCGACAGCTCAAGAGTCGCAATAGTCGTGACAAGGATTATCAGTGCAGGTCCGTCTGCGCCGGGCTGACGTGTAGCACGGCAGGGAAAGAAAAAGTTGCTGTAAGAAACTCCAGTCCGTGTGCAGTACAGGGATCCGGCACATTTTTTTCCCCTGGTCTCTCAGCGATAAGGCATTTACTCAGCCCTGTTCGGGAGCTATGGGGAAGGGTCGATCCGGGGCACGGCTATATGTACCAGAACATACATGTCCCAGGGTATGGTATGTCAGGAGCGGGGGTGGGGGTGGGGGTGTGTGCGTGTGCGCGAAAGGTACGGCAGGCAAACCCGCCCCGGGCTGATTTTCACAACCCCTTTAACCGTTAAGCAATGCGTAAAGCTCTTAAAATAGATCGGCCGGAGATTTTTAGACCCAAATTAGCCCGAGGTAACCAGCTGCGGTAACAGCAGCCCGCTGCTGTCACCACCAGTGGCCGGGCGGCTCTCCCCAGCCTGCAGGTTCCCCGTACGGGCCGCTGGGTGCTCCCTCTTTATATCGGGATGCTTAAACAGGTGTTACTTTTATTTCCCCCAGACTAATTATTCCCCCAGCATAGTGCCCCATTGGGAGAGGATTACGCAGGAGATGTGCCAGGCGAGCCAGGCTGCCGGCAAACGCCAGCCCTCGCAGGCGAAGGCTTTGAGAGGTTTTGTTTGGGCTTGGTCATTAGGGCGGTAATGAAGGTCCCTCGTGTGGGAGGG
>NW_008794408.1:2666767-2667729 GCF_000699145.1 Aptenodytes forsteri
CTGGCACGGGGGGCTGGCGTGGGAGTGCCATCAGGTTTGACTCGCGCTATTTATTCCGTGTACGAAACCCTATGGTGTTTGTACGGTAACTAATTTAATTAAAGAGACTCGGACCTTTTTTTTTCCCCCCCCTTTTTTCTTTTGGTAAGAAAAAGCATTAATAACGCCAGGCTGGGCCATCTCTGCGACCCGAGGCGCACGCTTTGCAGGGGGACGGTGCCAAGGGAGATGCCCGGCTCCCACCCTGCCCATGCTGTACTGCTCTTGACAAGAGAGAGAGCCGGGGGAAGGCTGCGAGCTGGCAGGGCCCTGCCGTTCCCCGGAGCGGCTCTTAAATACTTTAGCTGCCACCCCAGCGCCTCCTCTTCAGCTTGGGTAAAGCCCCAGGTTGGCAGCGGCCTCCTGACTGTAAAGCAGCACCTGCTGAAGCTCCAGCCAGTCGAGGACAGGTTACGCATCCCTTAAAATAAAATGAAATAAATGCATTTTTTTCCTCCCCTCTTGAAGTTCAGCTCCTTTGTAATTGTTGGTTTCTCTCCCCAGTCGTGGGGTCCCACCCGCACCCGGCATTTTCTCTCCAGCCCTCTTTCTTTCTCCCTTAGCTGTAACCATGTGAAAACGATTTAGGGAAGGAAAGACAAAAGATGCAGCGCTCCCTTACCGCTCCTCCATGGTTTCCATGCGTATTCTCCTAAAACGTAGCCGGAGAAAAAAAGAAACCCGCTGCTATTTGACAACTGCGATACTGTGATACATTTTGGTTTTTTTCCCCTAAAAAACCACATGAAAACTGACAGCGATTTTCCCTTTTCTTGGGGTTGGTATTACTATTACTCTCTTTATTATTATTTTTTTTAAAGTTCGTCTCGCAGAGGAAGACCTTGCCTCCAGCTCCCTCCAGCCCCGTGTGCAGTCAGTTTGTGGATGGGAGGGGAGCAGCTCCCCGGTCCCAGTGAGCGCCG
>NW_008794408.1:2668146-2670238 GCF_000699145.1 Aptenodytes forsteri
CGCGAGAGGAGAAGCGGCAGCCTCCCTCCCCTCCCCCAGGGCTTGTGGAAATGTGTTTTGTGTGCCGTGAATGGTGGATGTCGTCTTGTCATTGTTAATAACGTGTATGTGAACGCGATTATTTTGTACAGTCGAATTAATTTATTTTCTGACATCATCCTTCCCCCCCCCCCTTCCCCCCCCCCTTTTTCTTTTTCTTTTTTCCCCTGGAAGAGTTCAGAGCACACCAAAGAATTCTCTTACTAATTTTGGTGATAGATTGTTGTTTATGATGCTGTGGTTTGTACAAAACAAAAAAAAAATCATTATATTTTTCAGCTTACTTGAATGAACGATGTAATGTGAAACAGACTCTTCCTGCATGTCCTCCGTGCGGTGTGTTGGTGCTGATATCCCCTGGAAGAGTTCAGAGCACACCAAAGAATTCTCTTACTAATTTTGGTGATAGATTGTTGTTTATGATGCTGTGGTTTGTACAAAACAAAAAAAAAATCATTATATTTTTCAGCTTACTTGAATGAACGATGTAATGTGAAACAGACTCTTCCTGCATGTCCTCCGTGCGGTGTGTTGGTGCTGATATATATATATAGTTCATAGACATATTATATTATTAGTACAGTGCATGGTGCTGTCACTCTGGAAGCCTTTTAACGTTGTCTTCATATTGTTGTGTTGGATCTAAAGAAGCAGGCGTTACTTTAAAAACGAAAAGAAAACTTGAATAGAAAATAATTTTTTAAAGTTCATTCGATTTGCTTTTTATTCGTTTTTCAAAGCCTATTTGAATAAATAGAAAATAATAAAGTAAGGTATGGACTTTTTAAAGAATAATTTATGTAATGTAATCTTATTAGAGATATTTTGGTGCTGATTTATAAACGAACTTTTTAATTTATGCTTTTTTTTTCAACAACAGATTGCACTATACATTACTACATGGCAGGGTTTATAAACGATGGCTCGGGGGGATATATCACTATTTTTATGTACTTGCTACACGTAGGGTCACACACTTGCCCATCAGTTTTATGACACATGATACCTCCTAAATAAAATAATACTAATTTAAATCTTTTCATCTCTGTAAACCCCATAAAAGAGCAAAAAAGAAGATATTATCATGCAAATGAATAAAAATATTATTTCTATGTATTGCATGTGCCTTACTGACAGACGAGGGGCAGAGACAGACCAAAACACCCCCATCCCCCCCCCCCCGAGGGTCAGCAGGTAGAGTCAGATAAAGTCGTAGCCTCGCAGCGCGGCGGGAGCAGCACCGGGAGATTTGGGGGCGGCTGAGATAACCCCGGCTTTTCCCAGCGAAACCTGTGAGTAAAAACGGTTCTCCTTCGGATTTACGTTTCGGTTTGCAGCCACGCAGAGGGAGGACGCTCCGGCCCGAGCCGTCCCTGCCTCCCCCCGCGGCTGCAGGCTCTGCTCCCGTGGGTGTTTGCCCCTGGAAGTCAGCCGGGCTAATGGCGGGGGGCGGGGGGGGAGGGGAGGGGTGGGGGTTTGGCTCCTCTCCTCATGGTAGCACTTGGGTGCTCTGCTGCTGGCTTTCCACGCACAGGGGAAAGAGAGGGACAGACAGACGGACGGATAGACAGATAGATAGGTAGGACACGGGCAAAAGTCGGGCATTTATACGCACGATATTCTTCATCTCTCTCAAGGACAGCTAATCAAAGTATCGAATCCAATCAATTAAAATGTTAATATTTCTGTTGGGGAAAAAAAAAAAGTCTTCCTGGCAGTCTCCTCTTACAGGCACCGGTGAGTTAAACAGCACGAGACTTCAGTAGAAGACATAGTGGCAAAACCGTAGGCCGGAAGATTATTCTGAAATAGAGGGTCAGGTCAGGCGAGCAATAACGCCAGGAGATCACTGGGGGGGGGGGGGAGGGAAAAAAAAAACTTCAAAAAAAAGCTTTCAGGAGCTGAGTGAGGACACACGTTTCTCTTTTCGAGAGAGAAAAACCGAGTGAAACCCGCTGTCGGAAAGATTCCGGGCACAGTCGTGTGTCAGCATCCTCCGGGACTATTTCGGTTTTTTTTTCTTTTATTTTTTAAAAATAAAGTAAAATAAATA
>NW_008794408.1:2670413-2671251 GCF_000699145.1 Aptenodytes forsteri
CCCCGGTAATTTACCAGTGCTCGAAAATGACTGGTCAAAATGTCAAGAACAGTTTCACCAAAAGGTTAGAGTGTTTTTTAAGTCAGTTTTGTTAAATGTGGTAAAGGTGAAACAGGTTGCAAAGAGTTGTTTCAAGCAGAATGACAATAACCAACATACGAAGCAGAAAAACACTCATAAATGAGGGCTCCAATCAATGGGAAAACTTATAGCTCCCTAATGAAGTTTCTTGTGAAAAGGAGGGCGACACAAAGCCACCGAGACATGAATCATTCATGGGAAATATAAAAGATAAAAGATATCTGACAATGAGCAGAACCTTGTATAGAGTGTCTAAAACAAGTTTCCCCTTCTTATTTTCTGCTCCCCCCCCCCCCCAACCTCCCTCTCCTAGTGTTCCCTGCCCGCCCTATAGAGTTAACATTGACCAGTGCACGTCCTGCCCCACTTCAAAGTAATTTAGCCCAGAACGGAAGGCTTGGCGCTTGGACAATCTTCATGGTGTGTTAAGATTTCTATGGCAATTGGCAAGCAAGACGTTCCCATCTGAATATGGCTCAAAGAAAGCCACTTATTGACACCGAGTTGGCCATCATCAAAGACTTCATCTTTTCCTGGGCGAAACGTGGTCCTAGCAAACACTGTTTAAATCATCTACCTTTGTAGTCGGGGCTGGGAGACATCTCGCCACACACTATTGCTGGCGCTCGGCCCTTTAAAAGGCTAGAGCGGCGGCAGCGAAGTTTGAAGGGGCTAAGAAATTTCGGGAGTGTGGGAAATGGCATTGCGGGGCTGGGGGTGGGGGGGCTGGATAAGCGCGGGAGCTCTCGGCGGAGAG
>NW_008794408.1:2672349-2672794 GCF_000699145.1 Aptenodytes forsteri
CTTTTTTTTTTTCCCCCCCACCTAAGCACTTTTATTTGCAGAGCGATTGTTCTTTGTTTATTTAATACAAGTACTGTGTGAATGGTGAAAAATAAACACGATGAAAAATAACCAAACAGATGATTCCGCCAAGTGAAAAAGCCCGGACTTAATAAAAGTGCGAAGCAGTCACCGTTGAATGAGAAATCCTTTGAAGTGGAACTTATTATAGGAAGAATACTTTTTGGTTTCCCTAACGACGCTGCTGAATTGAAAGGGCTCGCCTTTGTCAACGATTTGTTCTCCTTTGCCGGGATGCCCGCAGAAATTACTTACATGGGCTGCCTTAACATGCAGCCTGCAAATCAGTAACTTCCCAGCTCAGACTCGCAGACGCCGCTCTCCTAAGGACAAAAAGAAGTCAGGAGGAAAACACCCCAACCTTTCACTCAGCCTCTTATTTGGG
>NW_008794408.1:2675079-2676187 GCF_000699145.1 Aptenodytes forsteri
GCTCCTCCGGCAGCGCCGTGTCTCTCCTTCCCCCACCCCCGCTCCCCCTTTTTTCTCCTCTGCCAAGTGATTTTCCCAGGCAGAGACATATTTAATAAGGGTCGTTTATTACGAAGGCGCTTTGAAGGGTCGCCCCTGAAGCCCTGTGTCCATTAAAAACATGGAGGTGACATTTAAACCTCGTTTTGAAGGAGCTCTGGGGTAGTTCAATGATCCCCCTTTTTTCTCCTCTGCCAAGTGATTTTCCCAGGCAGAGACATATTTAATAAGGGTCGTTTATTACGAAGGCGCTTTGAAGGGTCGCCCCTGAAGCCCTGTGTCCATTAAAAACATGGAGGTGACATTTAAACCTCGTTTTAAAGGAGCTCTGGGGTAGTTCAATGAAAGGCAACTCGTTTGTCTTATGAGCTTGGAAACAACCTCCCTTCTTCTCCTTTTGACCACATGGCATAACTCAAAAACAATAGTTCAAAAGTAAAATGGCATCGTGGTGTTCAGCCTCAGACAGGCACCCATCTAGCAGGAGAGAAAAGGGATAGTCCATAACACAATGTGCTTTTTGTGTCCGACTCTGTCACAAGGATTTCGTTGTTTGCTTTAGAGGCTGCGCCTGTTATACTTTCTTGAAAGTGCTTGTGTTAAACAAGAGTTATAAGTCATCCAAAACAACAAACATTTTGATTTTCTTTGCCTAAAGGGTTTTCCCTGGCCATGGGCACCGTGAAAAAATAATGTACTTGCTGAGAAAGGAGCACCAGTAGTAGCATTACAAGCACAGTACATTAAATATTGAATGACACGAGGAAAAAAAAAGAGCTTGTCGAGGGGCACTCAGCCTTAAAGTCTTTCTTCAACTTTGTCTTCAGTGCCTGTTGGACTATTTAAGATGGTGTTAATTAAGGGCTGCATCTGATTCCACTAGCCCCCAGCTTTGTCTCTTTGCGGCGCTCCCGTCAATAGCCCCTCTCAACCGCGGGCTTTCCCCACACGTTGGTTTAGTGGTGCATGTGTCACTTCTTATTTCCAGGCTGAAGAGAAACCCGGATCGTGCTTTAAGGGCAACGGGGAGATAGTAATCAAGCGGTATTGTAGGGCCGGGAGGGGACGG
>NW_008794408.1:2680800-2681538 GCF_000699145.1 Aptenodytes forsteri
CCCCCCCGGCCCCCGGCTGCGGTCCCCGCTGCCCGTCCTGCCCGGCCACGACTGTTCCTGCCCGTGCCTGCCCGTCCCTGCTTGTGCCTGCCTGTGCTTATCCGTCCTGCCGCTGCCCGCCCTCCCTGCCCGTCCTGCTGGTTCCCGCTTCTCCTGCCTGTCCCTGCCTGCCCTGCCGGCACCTCCCCGGCATGCCCTCTCGGACTAGCAACCCCTCAGCCTCTGAAGCTGGCGCTGTTAATAGCTGGCAGGGAGTTCATATGCATTTATTGGAGGCTGCACCCTCTCGCAGCCGACCTTTTCATCTTTAAGGAGGAGGAAAGCCGCCTCCCGTGGGAAACCGGTGAGGAAAGGAGGTTCAACAGGACAAACCCAGTCAGCTCTCCCCTCTCCTAAATCTGGAAGGGGCTCCCCGGACACCCACCATCACCACCCTGGATGGCAGATAGTGTTTGAAAGTTGGGGCTGTGCTACAAAATATTTTACAGCAGCTGTTTAACATTCCCCTACCCAGTTATTAAACACGAACGGGAGTAGATGAAAATGGAAAAATAAAATGAAATAAAAGCCCTCTTTTCATTCTGCTAAGAGACAACACCTAATTAAGGAATATTTGAATCCCACAAAAATGCAGACTCTCTGCGGTGACATAAAACTTCTCTTTTAAAACCGTAACCAAACACAAGCCAACCCAATCCAGCCCAGGCTTAGGTACAGCCGCGGGTCCAACCACAGCTT
>NW_008794408.1:2681582-2701427 GCF_000699145.1 Aptenodytes forsteri
GCCCAGGCTTAGATACAGCCTCGCCGCGGTCCCCGGCTTGCCGAGGGCCATGGCAGGCCAGGGGTAGGGGCTTGCTTCCTTGACTTTACCCCAGCCCGGATCCTCTCGCAGGTGGCTTCCTTTAGGCTTTTATGTTCTCATTTCTTGCAGGGCAGGGAGGCAGGCTCGGCCCAGAGCAGCTTTTCAGATTCCGAGTTTGCTGGTGGAGAGCCAGGGCAGCACCAGCCGCTGGCTTCAACAGCCGTGCCTGAGAGTGCCTAACTGTCGGGGAGAGCCCTTGGATCTCTTTTTCCCTTCTTGTCTAGCATAGAAAGAAAGTCTCCCTTGAAACGGTTCATCATGCAATCCCTGGGAACCTTGAATTATTTTATGCTGTGCCATCACCTCACCAAGAGCTCAGAGCAATCTGCCTAGGATTTTAGCAAGCTCTTCCTCCCTGTCCCCATTTACTTCATCAGGACTTACATTTCTATTCTCCAGTTGGCAATGTTCGTATGCCAGATGTGTTTGCCATTTGGTGCATGCTGCAGAGGTCAGAGAAATATAACCCAGGAGTGAGCTTAACCTGCCCCGATCGCTGGGAGCGTACCTGTGCGGTTTGATGCTTGCAGGTGGCACCCGGGACCTTCCCAGGGGTATGATCCTGCCAGGCAGTGCTCGGAGGTGAAGCTTTAGGCTCGGTGCATGCAATCCCGCACCAAGCTGCTCTTAAGCAGAAAGCAGGGGGAACGGGAACATCTTAAGCCCAAATATACACACAGTGAGGGCACAGAGCTCTTCCAGTGGGGTAGCGAAGCAGGGAGGTGAATAGCCCCAGTTCCCCAAGATGTTCACGAGCTGGCGAGCTAAGGATTTAGCAGCATTTTATAGCCATGCAAATGAAGCTACATTCATTGTTTCATAAGCCACCATAAAGTGTGAGTTTATCTGCCTCTTGGCTGCTCCAGTTCTGCTTTGTGTCCTCCCCAAAGAAAGACCATTTCTGCAATTGCAACTAAAAACCTGCTACGCACAGATAACGTGTGCACGTACACACACCTGGTTCCCAACCCTCCCCTCCACACAGACACCGATCTCATCCAAATACCCTCAGATCATTAGGAGAGTAAAATCCACAGGGATTTTTCCAGGATATAGAGGAAAGAAAAACCCAGCCTTGGAAGGAAGGCAATGCTGCTGGCATTCAGCCGCCTTCTCCCTTGAGCTCTCCAAGGACACAGCCAACCCCTTGTCACCGCGCAGAGCCCAGGGCGCAGGGTGACAGCAAGGTCCCTTTAACAGCAGATGCAGCTTTATATGAATGGCCTGTTTTGTAGTGTTTGCTTTCTTTTTATTACTGTGCCACTTAAGAAGCAGAGTCCCAAGTTTGCTCGGAATCAAAGTATTGCTCCCTCCCTTTCTTAATTGCCCCTCTGTTGAGGAGCTAAGAATTTTACAATGCCCATTTATTGGATCGAAATCAAATTAAAAGGGGGGTGTGGGTGGAACATTTTATTTAAAAAAAAAATTGCTCTGAGCTTCAGAAAAGATGGGGCCAAATCATGCTGTCCTGCCCAGGTCAAGCCTCTCTTACCTGCTGCCCTGCCAGAAGCATCACTTGCAGCTTCCCCTCTCCCCAAAGGCCCCGTGGGTCTGACCAGCCAGCAAGGACAGGGCTGGGGGAGGAATATGCGTCCCATCCTCTGGCCGGGCAGGGGTAGGGGCAGCCCAGATGTGGGCTGGAAAGGGTAACCGCTGAAAGGCCACAAATGTGCAGAGAGCCTGTGTTGGTCCCCAGGCAGCCCCTGTGACCTCCCCAGGGGAGACCGACGGACATGCACCTTTTGTATACTGCCTCCTGTCTGCTCCTTTGAGGAGGGCCACCTTCACCTCCCGAGAAAAAGACCCCACCTCTACCCTTGCACAGCTGGGGCAGTGCCTGCGCTCTGATGTGGCGCGACACCTTCCAGCTCAGGATCCCCCACGCTGACACCGAGCTCCCGACTCGCAGAGGGCAGCGGTATCATTTGCTGGGCTGGCACAGGGCTCTGGTGCTCCCCAGTGACAAAGGGGATGGATACGTGGGCTGCTGGTGACATGGATGTGCAGGCTTGTCTGTGGCTGCCAGCCCTGGGAGCGAGTGTAGATCAGTGCTGGCAGAGGGTGCTTGATTGATGGCTGGGTATTACGGGGGGGGTACGGTAGATGTGTCGTGCCAGCTTCAGCGTACCCGGTCCAGAAAACCAGGGATTATATCAAAATGGCAGCTTACAACCATGCCTAAATAAAGGTGTTTGCTTACAAGCGCAGTGAACCCAGCCATTTCCTAATGCCAGCTCTAGATTTGCATTCCACATTTGCATCTGTGGCTTGTCTGAACTCTGCACGTCGGGGAATTTAAAAACAATCATTCGTATTTTCTTCCTTGTTTCTGAATGAACCAGGCTCCTGCAGAAAAATAGCAGGGGGGAATATATTTCTGTTCGGGGATATAGCATTCTAGTCAAGGCATTTGGAGAGTAAAAGCGTAAATGTATAAAGCTGCAAAGAGATAATACACGGGGAAATGATTTTTAAAATACAGAGGTAAAACCAGGATTATACTTTTCCAGAAGCAATTTGTAGACTATGTGGCAATAAGAATTGGCACGACAAGTGCAAAACTTGGATATACATATATAGGTGCTATAGGGATCCTACACCCACCATTTAAAACAAATGATTAAGGTCACAACATTACGGTGTGCAAACATTAAGGTGTGCATGCATGCACACTTACATACACAGACACGTATGTGCATGCACACGTCTTTACAACTAACACTGCATGATTATTCTTTTGTTTTTGGAAGGTTTCAAAATTTTGAAGCACTCTGGTAATTTACACCTACCTATAGGGTCTCAACCATTGGGGTGGCACCTGGTTCGTTTCTTGGCGATGCTGGTATCAAGAACTTATTGAAATGACCAGAGGGGACGTGCTATGCATTAATGATTACTTACGCGCTCTATACATATTCAGATTTTGACTCCTGAGACTGTGCAGGTTTAGTTTGCCAAGAGATGCTGCTGTCTCTCCAGCAGGTGTTGTTAACAGAGGCGGCGTTAAAGCGGCAAGCGGGGTGATGGGAGAGTATGTCCCATAGCCGAGAAGGATCATATACTAAACTTCAGTAAAGCTGAAATATACTCAGGACGTTATTTTGCAATCAGATTATTTAAACCTCGTCTGCCTTTGAGCACAGAGATTATAACGGGATCTGTTACATTTTAGAGCCAAATCTGTGTTGCCAGGTTACAAACTCGCATTTCTGTCACGGTCCAGTCGCTGCTGGCTTACCATCTCTTCAGCCACCAGCACTACATTTTTAAAGGACGGTTTGGGAAATGCGGGACTTGGGAGGAACCAGGGATGCCAGGGAGTCGGTCTGGTTCAGGACTGACTCTCTCTTTTTGTAGCATGGGAGGGAGCACCGGGCCCACGGCATCGTCAGCTCAGAGGAAGCAAGGGAAGCACAGACAGAATTACTAACCACATCTCCCTCCATGACAAACTTGTTTCCCTTGTAAGAGGTGAGATGCCTCTTCAAAGCACAAAGGAGGGAGGATAACTGGCAGGTGGGGCTCTGCTTGTGCGTGCAGAGATTTTCTCCCTCCCCCCCTTCCCCGAGGTCTAGTTTTTGTGGTTGTGGCTGCCTTTGAAAGGCAGTAATGAGGTAGGAAATGTTCATGCTCCTCCTGACGTCAAAGGGATTCAGAGCAGGATTGATGCTGGACAGCTGGAAAGAGAAAGTCCAAAACGAGAGCAGTATTTGGGGGTAGTGTAGACCAAAGTGGTTTTTTTTGGTTGTACGCATGCAAATCACTTGATATATGTGCCTACATGGACACGGACCGAAAGCACAGCAGGATCATTTAAAGAACTTCTTCCTAAATGATGCTTCTTGTGGCTGATCACCATTGTGCAAACTTGGTTATTCTTCCTTGTGAAAGCCTATCTTCTTTTGGGTCTCTTTGGGACAGTATTAAATTTTAACTGACAGTATGGATTTCTAACTTGGCTAATCCTAACAGTGCCCTTAAGACAAATCAGCACGGCATTGGTAAGAAGAACTAATTCCCTTAGTGGAAGCTGGAAGGTGTTTTTTTCTCTCCTGTGTCAGAGAAATAACAATCTTCCTCCAAATCTGCTCCAAGAAGCACATTCTATGCATGGGGCTGAGAGCTGGGACCCATAACCACTCACCCCGGCTCTGAGAGACCCCCTTGGTGGCAAATCTCCCCAACCTCCCTTTCAACACCTGTAAAATGGAGATAATGAGAACCATGTCCTCCCTTCCTCAGGGTTCGATGCGTTAGCTATGTGCCGAGCTGTTGGAGGCTGGTCCCGCAGGCATGCCTGTATACAACCAGCTCGTCCCAATCTCTGCGCTGGTATTTTGCTGCCATTTGGTTGGCATAAATATCCCACAACAGCGCAGTGCTCCAGACTATCATGGGCAGGCATGTAGCAGTCATCCTTTGTTTTCTTTAAACGGTTTCAAGCACCAAATAACATCTCTTTTCCCGGAGCTGCAGGCAAACCATTTGGCCTCCTGGCAAACAGCTTTCCTAGTCCTCCTGAGCCCGCTGCCATTTGCCGGGTAGGCTCACGTTGCGTTTTCTGCCCCTTCCATTCAAAATGTTTCTTTCTGAGGGGGGGAGGATGCTCTCATTTTATTTCATTCAATTTTTCAAGCCCCAGAGCTAGCAGAAAATAACTACCTCTGAACAAGCACGGCTGGTATAGAGCAATGGCCATGGTGGGGACGCTTCCCGGCTGCATGGGCTGTGCACCTGTCTTGTTTAAGATCAGCGTCGGAAAGAAAGTGGCACTTTTAGAGGCTTTTTCATAAAGCACCCAGCAGACCCCGGCATGAAATGACAAGAGATCTGGGAAACACCTAAACAGCACTCGAAAGTGCATTTTTTTGTCCTTGGGGAGATTTTTAAAAAACTTTTCTATATTGACAAACTGTCAAGGAGCGAACAGGAGAGATGTATTTCTGATTTTCAGGCTGAAACACAGCACGACGACTCGCTCTACAGCCGTAACAAAGGCAGGCAGGTGAAAAAAGAAAGGGGAAAGAAAGGGGAAAAGACATGCTTCCTCGGCTCCCGCTTCCACACATTCGGCATCGTCTCTGCGACCCAAGCAAGCTGCTACCTCTGCCACACGGCTGCTACCACGGTGGCCCGCAGTGTCATGGGGAAACTGTCCAGCAGCGGCCACCCCGTCCCCACCACGGCCATGGATACCGGCCCCGTCCGCCCAGGACAACCTGCACCGATGGCTACCACCATCTCTGCTGCAAAACACCGAGCAGAGCCACCGTAATAATAACAAAAGCCACTCTCCCCATTGCATCAATAAAGTACTTTTTTTTCCCCTCATCTTCCCCAAGAAAGCCGTGTATGAAATCGTGGCAGAGAGGGCCCAGGCCACACCGAGGACTAGAATTTGAGAGATGTAAATCCTACATCCACCTCCTGTCCTGTTACTCCAGCTTGGAAAAATCATGTTGCCTCTCTCCCTCTTTCATCTCCTGTTTTTTAGGTCAGGCTTGTTCTTGCTATTTGTACCATAGGTAGAACCAAGGGGGCTCCCAATTCACCGTGGTAGTAGTAGTAGCAGTAGTAGTAAAAATAGTAATTATAATTATATTAAGAGACTGGGCTGTAGCCAAAACAAAATCCCTTTTCACACATTTCTATTTAGCTGTAATCCATAAAACCGCATTTTTATGTCAACACATTGGCAATGCAATAACCCTGTAGTGGAGGCTGGAATAGGCATAGGCATAGCTATATGCATATTTATTTTATATCAGCTCATTTTTACATGAGTGCGTGTATAATTACATGGTACGTAAGAATTTATTCTCCTGTGTTCACTGGGATATACATACATAGCAGTGTGCCATTTACACAGCAAATGTTAAATGACTTCAGTTTGTTATTCTAGGTGGTGCGCAGGTAGCCTAACCTTTTTTGATCAGCTGCAAGCTGGTCTAATTCGTTTATGGCACCAGAGGGGATCACCAGGCTTATAACTTCACAGAGGCAAGGAATTGGCCCTTGCCACTTGTAGCTTCAAAACCAAAAAAATTACACTAATTGCATGAGGTGCTACCACTTCCCTCCTCTGATCTGGCATGTCCCGTAGCAGCAGATTGTCTCTCTGGCTCGTCCAACCCTGGAGTCAGGCGGTTGTCAAGAACTGACTTTTTCCCCTCTGGTATTTTGGCTCTAGGTCTCTGGGTTGGAGGCCACAGTTTTCAGCACCTGCTAATAATTTTTTAACAGATGCTAGAAAGGAAAATTTCCAAATACAGCAGATACAATCTGATGTAGCCTGGGTCAAGCGTGGACCACAGGGTTCATTTGCCCTAGAGATGGGGAGCTAATGATGTCCGTCGTTTTAGCAAAAATGTTGTCTTCCTTGAAGACGGTGGTCAACGCAGCGCCTTTGCTGCAGGGGGGAAGGATGCAGTGTGCAAGCTCTCCTCTTTCCGCTCTAACACCAACTGGCTCCTCCATCAGTACGGGTAGGAGGAATCCACACTGCCAAGAACGATCATTTGCATTTTTTCAAACAAACTTTTATTTAAAATCCAAAGGAAACATTGAACTGATTCAATATATGCAGGTTCATGTTGCACTGGCGCCACGGGAAGAATTCAGAAGCTCTGTTCCTCGTAGAGATCCAAGTCTAAAACAAGTCTTGACATAAAACCCCACTTCAATATTTCTGGTAGCTCTCTGTCCCACGACTTCCACCACCCTTTGCTAAGCAAGTCCCCTGCCCCTTCCCTCTGTTTTTCTTGTGATAGCGTGTGTATTTTAATCCACTATAACTATTTGTTCTCATAGCCTTCCCTGGTCAGCAGGAAGTAACGGGACCTCCGAACGGCTCTTGAGAGGCAAGGGAAATAAATACAAGACAAGGAAATTGAAACAATAACAACGAAATAGCGTCCAGGGCAGGTTTCCATTAGGCTCAGGAGGCAAAGGACAACAGGCACGGAAGGCTGTAGATGAGACAAAATGTCTCATAAGGTTTTGTCACTCTCTCATGGCACTGGCTAGATATAAATACACCTTTCTGTCTTTCTCCTGGGTCCTAAGCTGACAAAAGGCTCAAACCAGGAGAAATATAGAAGGATGAGCGTTTTTAGAGTGCACGTTACAGCTGGGGCTTCTTCCACTGTCTTTTCCCAGTATGTATGTATATAGCTACATATGCATGCCATATACATATATAATGTTAGCCAGGTCTCTGTGCTGGTAACTGGTATGGGAGAGCTGCATTGCCTTCCTCCGAGGAGTCCTCCCTCATCCTCATCCTAGCCCACAGGTGACAGGCACACATGCTTTTTCCCTATCTCGGGTGCAGAAGTTACATTTAAGCTCTCTTTCTGTCTTTGTACAAATTAATTACTTTCAAACATAGCCAAAATCACAGGGTCAGAGCCTGAAGGTGAAATCAGAGAGTCCAGGTGAACGTTATTTCCCCTCCTCCCCTTCCTTCCCCCCCTTGCAATACTCCTTTTCAAGTTTGGAAATTAAAGTTATTTTCCTGCCAATGTTTTCTGCTTCCATGTGGCAAACATTTCTCTTTCCAGTGGAGCAGGAGCCAGCATGGCTGCCTTGAGTGTGCATCGATTTTGTGTATCCTGTCAACTCTTTCCTAGACAAAGTGAACAGTCCTGAGATCTGTTCCGCCCCCCCCCTAATCCACTTGTGTGTCACCCCTCAGTTTTAGTACATCACGCATGAACCTGAGGCAAAGTACTGGCTACATTTTTTCCTCAAAAAAACAATTTTGAGGACATTGCTCATTTTATCTTAACTATGAAATCTTTTCCAACTTTTCCCTGTACCTTTTCAAGCCTGAATATACTAAAAAATGTGACTTAACATCCAGAACACAGACTTCCACATGATTTTGTCTTGGTGACTACTCATCTTATTTGCTCAGGTTGCAGGTGAATGGATAGTTTGTCCTAATTGTTAGTTTTGCACACTTTTTGTAAGGACCCTGGTCCTTACAAAATACAGACGACTGTCAGTGCAGGGTCTGAGACAGTGCAACGGGCTGGGCTGTCTCATTGTCCTTCACAGACGGAGGAGGTGAGTGGGCTGTAGAAGTACATTGGAGGTGTCAATGCATGCCTGGCTTGCTCTTCTCCTTTTCGTTAGGCATCTAGCACATGCGCCCTTGGAGATGGGCTTCCTGGCTTGACGGCCACTATCCATCCTGAACTACAATGGTTGTGCTTAAATAAGAAAAGCATGAAACATAAGGGAAAAGAGATTCAAGATGGGATACAATTTTTTGTCAGTGCATCTTAAATATTCCTGTTAGTTGTTCTTGCTACATTCATATTCTTTCGCATACGTACATATATAAAATCAACAAGTATATTAGTTGTAGCTGTTTTTTAATGTATAGGGCTATGCACCACTTCTGGATAAAAGCCATGGTTGTGGATGAATGTTATCTTGAAGCGTGTGTATTCTGTCCCTTTGCCATGGAGAAGTCCCAATCCATGGGAACTTGGGTAATGAACTGGAGATTAATTCATGTTTTCTGTCATATTTCTGCTTGCCTCTATTAAGGAGGCTTCTTATGGAGCCAGTAGCTCTAGGTCCTAAGGAAGTGTCTCAGATGGTTTTTCTCTCCCTTTTGTCTCAGATTGTTTTTCTCTCCCTTTTGCTTTGTTTTCATATTTTGCACTCTGGAGAAGAACAAGTCTAATACTGTCCATGTACTCTTCCTTTTTCATATAGTATGAGCATTGTGGCCTCTGCTGAATAGTCTTTAGCTATTTCTAAGGATGTAGAAAAAAACCCTCTTTGCCTCACATGAATACACCCTGGAAAACCAGACCTTAAATATCGTTTGGGTTTTTCAAGCATTGAATCAGGTGGTCATGGGTGGATTTTTGCATGCTGAGTTAAAATAGATGTAAAATGAAACAGGATTTCAGCTCATAGCATAGATTAAGTGCCAGCTTCCAAAACCTGTATTTCAGGGTATGTTTTAAGTTTTGCTTCAGTCTTCATGATATCGTGGTTTACTGTGTTGTCAACAGACTTTTGCTTCTGCTGTACTTCTGCCCTTACGATACATGTATTGATGACTGCTTAACTCTTGCCAGAGCGCGTCTCCCATACTGTGAATAAATTGCAGCTTGAAGTTGCCACTTTTTGCTCTCATTGAGGAACCACTGTTTTATTTATTATGGTATTGCTATGGTTCTACCATTATGGACTTTGAGTATGATTCTGTTACTCTCAGCAATTACATGGAAAAATGATGGTGTCTTGGCCTCTGATCTGCCACCTATAAATCAAACAATATGATTTGACATATAGCTAGTCAGATGCTTGCCAAAGATATATGCCAGTTGGGACAAGCCCAAAATGATGTTGAAAAATAGCTGACAAACCCATGGTCAGGCATATCACTCAGGGCAGAATGCGCCCCTGCAACTCCATTCAAGTAAATCCAATAATGCCTCCAAAAGCGGCTGCTGCTTCACATCTGCCCTCTTCTTTTGGGGCTACATCTTTTTCTGTCACTGTATTAGATGCCATAACCTAGCACTGGTACCGAGAGCTGCAGAGGTTTGCGCCGTGGCCAACTGGAGTCTTGGATCAGCTGCACTGCAGCCTCCCATCAGCCGTATGCTGGCGGGGCAGAGACGGAGGTGAGTTTGGAGACCGGCAGCCAGTGGGCGCAGCACGAGGGCAAAGGCTGGGACTGGTGGCGATGATCCGGGAGCTTTTGTTTTCACAGCAACTTGCAGGGAAAGGACGAGGCAATGAAGGGAATGAAAGGAAGGGTAAAGACTAGACAGCCTGGATGTCTTTTCTAAACCTCTCAGCAAATAGTGTGGGACGTGCACTTTGGCAGCTAGCCGGAGCCAAGTAGCTCAGAAAAGTCCACCAAAAGGCAAGGGACAGGAATGAATGCAAGCCATCCTACACTGACCTTGAGCTCTGACTAAAGCCAGGTGGTCATTTCTGCAGTCCTTACCCAAACCAGACCCTCCTTTGACCAGCGAGACTTTGGCCTCTGTACGGACTGCAGATTTGGGGCTCTGTCACACCCTGCAGTGGCAGATTCCTGCAGAAAACTGCTGCCGCGAGGCCATCGCTCGGGGCTTCACCAGGAGAGAGTGAGCATGGGAGGAAGGGACGTTTCCAAACGAGAAATAGATTATTATTTTTTTTTAAATGAGTGATTTGTTGGCTTCAGGCAATGGCAGAAGGTTTTACTGAAAAGGCTTCTTTATGGGATTGTGGTTTTGCTTGGGGTAGCTGAGAGAAGTCTGTAAACCCCAGGAGCTCAAGGAGTTTGACAGGTTTGACAGGCCTTCCTGCTACTTATGAACAGGAGGCTGGAGTGAGTGTTCCCGAGATCACCTCCCTGTTTTCCATCAAAGCATGCTGGCAAGACAGAAGAAGAGAGAAGCTGTTTTTTCCCCCATTTTATTTGCTTATTTAAAGACAATCTTAGAAACTTGCATCTCTGGATCTTTTCAACTTTCTATTTTCTGGGCTCCCCTCAGTCTGAAATTCCTGTCAACCTTTCTGGGCTTTGGATTAGACCCTCCCACAGAGCCCTGAGCACCTTGAAATCGGTACGGCAATAACCATTAGTGACAACAGGAGAGTCACACCAAAGACTGGTGTACATCACCTGTAAAGAACATGCCAGCTCTAAAGAGCAACGCTCTTACATTGACCACAATATCACTGTCATCCCTTCTTGTGTCCACTTGCCCCACTGCGCTTCGCACGCTGCCCTGGCCCAAAGTGAAAGACAGATGAGGAAATGAAAATGAAAATGAAAATTACTGTAGAGCTGCATCTGTGTCATATGAAATGATAGTAGGGGCTGCAGCCGCTGGTGCTGACAGGGAGAAGAGCCCTCTTCACCTTCCTTGGGTCAATCTATGCCTACACACCACCCCTGATCTTACTCAGTAAGGGGAGTGAGCACTTCTAATTAACATCACATACTTCCCGAGTTTGCAAAGCGAAGGGCTTGGATTTCTGCTGTAGCAGCAGTGGCTGCTGCAATACTTAAACCTTTGCTGGTCAGAGAGCTGTTGCAGTGCCTGAGCTGGGGGTCACTGCCCCGGGCATGTGGCAAAGGGAAAGCCTGGAAAGAATCAGTAATTCATGAAAAATGTACACACAAGGAGGAATTTCCTATTTCTTTGAATGTCGGCAATTTAATTTAAAAGGAAATCCAGTGACAACTTCCTAGGAAATAAATGCCTTTTTGTAAATGCCCGTTTGTGGTGAAAAGGTGCTTAGCTGAAAATCAGCTGAATTCTTCTTACTCTGATTTCTAATCTTGCCTTAGTTCCTAACCCAGCCTAAAGCTTGGGAAACTGAAATCATCTCTGACAACATGAACAGGCTGCTTAGGGCAGAACAAACCCAAGAGATTACGTTAAACTTGCCAGCTGAAGCAAGCTTCTGAGCTTTATCAAACATGCAAGCTGGAGAAAACTCTGGAGCCAACGTGTGACCCTGCTAATATCTGAGCCCGCTAAATGTTCCAGCCGCAAGGAGCTCCTCAGACCTGGAGGAGTCTTCTACCTTCTGAAGAGAAGGAGCAGCTTAGCTCCAGAGGCCAGCCTTGTAATTCCTTAGCCTTAACCCCAGCAGCACCTGACCAGCCCACCTTATCCAGCTGACCCAGCCTGGAGGCCCATGGGCAAGCCATTTTATTCAGCACCAGCTTAAAAAATAGAAATGACAATCCCACAGGCAAAGCACCAGAGAAGGCTAGTTGGACTGAAGAAAGAAAAGCAAGCCCTCTGGTGTAAACCCTGTAGCTCTCTTCTACGTTCTTCTTTTTTTTTAGTCTTATTGAGGTCTTTTAATACAAATGATGTATTTCAGCCATTTCATTCTCATATAAAGCCAGTTTCTGGTTCTCTGTGCTCACCGTGGTGGACTATGTCCTACCATTCTCAAGTATTTTCATGGAACAAGTACTTCTGGATGGAGAGTCATGAAACTTTGGGGCTTCTTCCACACCACCTAGCCACTTAGCTGGTTTCTTTATGCAAGTCGATAATGTAGCCCCATCCTTCGTATATGACTATTCAATTAGGGTAATGACTGCAAGCTCTAAATGACTATGCTAGGACTGTGCAAACATGGCAAGAGGTCACCTGTGTCCCAGAATGCATCATCTAAATAGACAAGACAGAGGAAATGCTGATGTTCCGGCTGCATGAAGAGGAACTGAGGTACACCTAGTTTAAGAGAAATTTCCCCATAGAAAGTGTATGCTAGAAGCAAAAATTCAATTTGATCCTACCTAGTGCTTTGCCACCTCGTGGTTCTCTCTCTGACTAACTTTTCTCTCTGTGGGATTAAATGTTACCTCCCAAGTCTCCTCCTTGTAGGTGCAGATCAGCCAAGGGGGCTAGAGCAGTTATCACCACAGTTCACAGATTTCTCACGGTGAGCGCAGACCCGATGATGCACGTGCTCTGAGTTGCAGCTAGCTGCCAAGCTCTCCCTGTTTGCATAATCATCTGCATCACATCCTACAAATGAAAACCAGAGCATCCTTCAGACACCTCAGTCATTAAACTGTGGGTACAACCATACGAAACCCTTCCGGAGCGGCGGGAATTTCCCTACAGCTCCCAGTCTGGGATTCGGGGTGCGCCTCCTCCTGTACTCCTCACTCCCAAAGCATCCCTGCGCCGGTGAATGCCCTTTGCTTGAGTAAGGGATGTCCAACACAGCTTTTCAATATGAACTCAGCTCCCACTCCACAAGTCATTTTTATTTTACTGGGATACCAGTGAAGCTGTAGCTCAGTAACTGACGTTAAGAGGAACTTTTAACACCTCAACAGCAAATGGAGGAGAGTGTTTCCCATTAGTGGCTGAGGAAGTAGTGCTCCTGTAACTTCAGCCTTGAAAGCTAATGAAGCTCAGATTGTGGCCGTGGCCTTTGATGTAGAGATGCCTGAGGTCAGTGTAGCTTTCAGAGGTGCCAGTGCTATGCTATGTCACCGCGTTCGTCTGGGCGAGGGCCCAATACGGGAATTTCTACAGCTCCCAGTCTGGGATTCGGGGTGCGCCTCCTCCTGTACTCCTCACTCCCAAAGCATCCCTGCGCCCCTGAATGCCCTTTGCTTGAGTAAGGGATGTCCAACACAGCTTTTCAATATGAACTCAGCTCCCACTCCACAAGTCATTTTTATTTTACTGGGATACCAGTGAAGCTGTAGCTCAGTAACTGATGTTAAGAGGAACTTTTAACACCTCAACAGCAAATGGAGGAGAGTGTTTCCCATTAGTGGCTGAGGAAGTAGTGCTCCTGTAACTTCAGCCTTGAAAGCTAATGAAGTCCAACACAGCTTTTCAATATGAACTCAGCTCCCACTCCACAAGTCATTTTTATTTTACTGGGATACCAGTGAAGCTGTAGCTCAGTAACTGATGTTAAGAGGAACTTTTAACACCTCAACAGCAAATGGAGGAGAGTGTTTCCCATTAGTGGCTGAGGAAGTAGTGCTCCTGTAACTTCAGCCTTGAAAGCTAATGAAGCTCAGATTGTGGCCGTGGCCTTTGATGTAGAGATGCCTGAGGTCAGTGTAGCTTTCAGAGGTGCCAGTGCTATGCTATGTCACCGCGTTCGTCTGGGCGAGGGCCCAATAATTCTAATCCTGTAATCATGTTTCTGTAAGCAACAGCATTTATTGTGCAGATAGTGGGGGATAGCTGCAGCAGTAGTTAAAGCAGGGGTACGCTATAGAGGAGGAGCTAATCCAACCCTGTAATATCATTTCCAGTAGAGGAAGTTACAGCCAACTACGTCAGCAAATACGTAGCAAAATGTTGGAATCAGTTTAGGGAGAGAGCACGGGGATAAAAACGCCCTGTTTGGCCTTCTAATCTGTCTCCTCGCCAGTACCCTCATTCTGTTAGAGGAGTGATGTTAACACCCTGGCAAAAGTCAGGAAAATCAAAGTGGTGCCTTGACACTCCATCTTTGGCTCCCACTAACACACGGGGGTAAAAGCACCCACTGACGAGTCTGGCACCGTTAGCTTCGAATTTAATACCTTATCAGGCCACATACTATGTATTTTATGTCTTCTGACGTAGGCTGTTGTCGCCCAGGTATACGTGCATTGTCAGAAGAACGTGACGGCATATTCCACTCTAGTGGGGGGAAATACACATATACGTGTAAATATGGTTCATCCAGGAGATGAGGAGAGCCTCCAACAAGCTGTTCTGTTCTACTGATTAGTTTAGACATTCCTGTTATTTTATTTCTCACAATCCACTCAGCTCCATTATAGATAAACCTCTTCTTATGTATATCTTTTAAAATCAGAGCTCTTTTTTATTATATAAGCACTAGATATTAAAAAAAAAACCCACTATTTTAAAAAGGAGAAATGAATGGGAGTACTTCGTACCCCTTTTCTATGCGGACATCTCAAACTTTGGTGGGGGTTCTGTGTGCGAAATGGCCGCAGAATTGGTTAGGAAGAATCAGTTCTATATACCAAGGAAGAATGAAAAATGCTTCTTTAAAGAAAATGTGATGGCAAACTGCAGACTTTGGTTGTACTACACACAAATGCACGCATGCACGTATACACCTATATATAATATGTATGTATATATATAAAAATATATATACACAAACCCTTTTCCTTTAGCTCAGTGCCTGAGAGTTCATTTGTGGGCATCCTGATTCTTGATATATTATTTGGAAACAGAAGGCCAGGGGACTGGAGTATTTCCTTGACTTCAATGGATGATGAGGCCTCAAGCTGTGAACTCAGATTGGGACCTCTAAGTATCCTGCTGCTACCTAACAGCTTGCTGAAAAATGACATAATTTGTGACATCAGCAATATGCTGCTTTAATAGAGGTTTGTAAAACAGTTTCCACCCCCGTGTGTCAGGACAAAGACACCTATCCTCACTAAACACGAGGCGGTCCCCTCCTGCATTCCTCACACACCTTGCATCCTTTGTACTTTTTAGGTGTATGTTGCTATAAAGTCCCAATATCCGAAGAGCGATAGGAAATAGTTTGGTAATATCTGCGCAAGAACTCCCGCCCCATCGGTGCCAGGGAAGATGTCACTTTTCAGGAGAACGGTGGCTGCCAGCGGGAGGTTCAGCAATGCAGATTTTAATGTGGAGATTTAATTTCAAATACAATTCACAGTTTGTACGTGGTTGAAAAATGTTTATTACTACCTGGATGTTCAGGACGCTGTTTTGGAGGAAATAAATTTCACTTTGGGAAATGCCTTGTCATTTCAATTGATGCCTTTAAAGCATTTCACAGCTCTGCAAACAAGATTTTTTTATACAATTCTAATAGTAACAGCAGAGAACACACCAATTTAAAAATCATCCAAAATAATACCAAAAAAACCCCTGACAGCCTTGAATAACAGGACACTAGCCTGAAATTGATTCAAATGCAAGAGTTTTAATGATTTTTGCAAATGCTCCATTCTATAATACGAGAAAAGAATGATTTGCCTCTTGGAAATGACATTGCTTCTGGGGTAAGTTTATTTTAAAATAAGATGCAAACTAAAAAAAAAAAAAAAGGGTTTTAAAGGATATAAACATTGTCAGAACCTGAACGGCAGCAGGAGGGGTGTGCCTTAACATGAAAGAGTTGGCGCTCTGGATTCATTGCTGCGTCGCTGGTACCCGAAATGAAATCAGTACCTGTTAGGAAACACACCTTGGGAGTCACGACTGCCCGGTCACAGCTTCAGCAGCTACTGGGATTTGTGGTTGGAGGGAGGCTTGACACACTCATGGGAGAGGGCCCTTCAAGCATGGCTCCTTATAAATGGTAGGGGAAAGTACCTCAGGAGACAGACCATCTCCGCAAGTGAATGCGTGGTGGATGAGGCAGCGTACCTGCCTGTTCGGAAGACCGTACCCGGGGTTTTCCAGCACACCGCAGTCTGCTCCCTGAGGCAAAGGTGCACGAGATAAGAAGACCATTGAAGGCTCCACGTGAAAATACAGAGACTTCTTCATCTCTCTAAAGAGCAGTGTTGTAGGCTTTCCTCACCAAAGGAAAGAAAGAAAAAAGTATTTTTCAAGGGGGGAAAGAGTCCGTTGGTGTAGATGTTTAGGCAGGAGACTAAGGTGCGAGCACAGCTTGACAAAATATAGGGGTAGGAAAGTAAATTTCCTATTCTTCCCTTGTTCCTTTATTTTATTTGTTCTCTCCCCCCCCCCCCCCCCTTTTTTGTTGCATTTCTGTACATTTTATAGCAGCAAAAAAATGACTAGAAAAGACCTTAGGGTTCACCTAGTCCACCCCCCCTCATGAAAGCCCTGCAGCAGATGCTTACTTAGCCTGCTCTAAAGAAACCTCATCACTTTCCTTTAGTGACTTATCTCATTGTGCGACTGGTCTTCAATTAGATACCTTTTTTCTTTTACAAATACTGAAGATGTTCACACTTTCCTTTGCTGCAAATTAAACCGATTTCTGCCTATCCTTCTGCCTATGGATGTGGAGAGCAAGGGGTGACTCCACCGCAGAGTATGAGAGGACAGGCATGCATCTGTCCTCTCCATCCCCATCCCTCAACCATTTCTCAGCCACTCTCCCCCAGTATTTCCCCACCCCTTAGGCCACCTCTCTGTTAACATTTGCTCTCCAGCTTGTGGTCCATGCCCACCTACTTCTGACTTGTAGTCGGCTCTCTGTTCAGGTTGGTAACTGGATGCACCAGAGGAGAAGTAGCATAAGGCCTTCCACAAACAGCTCCAGAGAAAAATCACCTTATATGAGCTTTTGCCACGGGAAGAGATAGTTTATCAGATATTCTAGGGCCGAATGGGAGGCGTGCATGGAGGGGGAACTGCAAAGGCAGAACTCAGTGGGTTCTGTCAGCTCCTCCTCAAACGCCGTCAGGAGCCTGGGGGGTGCAAAGACGATCACGTTGAACCCGAAATGCAGTCGGTGGGCTTCAGCCCTGTCTTTACATCCGTGATAACAGAAATGAAATACGGTGTAGAAGCACAAAACAATTTCTGCTTTTGCCGGTAACACTGACTTATAACTAACCTCAGATCTCTGGTGATTTCTGGCCCGGGTTTATGCACGTTGGCTGTGGCAGGAGGGAAAGCCACGGCTTCTATTTTCATACTTGGTTCTCAAATGAAATAATGGGGGGGGGGAGAGAGGAGGAAGGGGGGAAGATGCAGCTGCAAAAACAGTGAGTGAAACATAAAAATCCCTATTGTTTTGTTGTAATTCTCAGTGCCCTTCAACTTCTGGGCACAGACAAGGCCTCCTCCTGCTCAGGTTCAATACGCAGGGGAGCCTTGGGGCTCAGAGCTCCCTCCCTACTTTCCCTAAGCCTCGCTGTCAATTGTGCTTTTGTTCACGGAAAAAAATTTAGCCCAATGCATGCTAATTTATAGCCAGGGAAGCAATTAAAAAAAAGTTTATTATCCTTTCCCCCTTGCCTCTCAAATGGAGTGTTACAGCAGCAGGGTTTTTTGGTAAACCTGACACAAACTGATGTCAGTAAGGGGGGGAGCAAGGCCAGGAACCGAGCACAGATCTTTACATCGCCCCTTCACGTGAAATGGGACAGCCTTCCAGCTTTCTCCGTCTGCCTATACTCGGGAACGTGCGTGCTTCAGGAAAACCTAGGCACGAAGACACGCTTATTTCCCTAGGCTTTGACAGCAAACGCGCACTGTACACATCACCCTCACACACCCACTTTAACAAATGCTAGTTAAACATTAAAGAAAGAATTGCCTAATATAGCTACAATGTAGAGACATATTTACATTTATTACTGAACTTACTGTGTGCCTTTTCCTGTAAATTTGGCATATCTTTAATATTCAACAAAGTATTAGACACCAATTAATCTGTATGGTGAAGTCAGTTAATCCAGTTCACCTCTGCATTTTGTAACTCCTTGCGAAATCTTAGAACTGCACCAATAGAGATTTTGCCGTTAGTACAGGACTGCCTTTTTTCTGTCAGGAGGAGCTGTTTTTTTTCCAAATCGATTGTAAAGAAAGCAATAGATGTCTCTACCTACTATAGATTTTAAGCAGTCTCTGAGTAGAGCGTCATGATGTGAAGCTGAAAGTGCCTGAATGCTTTCAGATGAGCAGGTAGGCTTTCACTTGTACCCCAGCAGTCAAACGAGTGCTGAGGTAGAGGCATGGCACCGCCGTGGGGCAGGCAGGGGCGGGCAGCCTCTGCAGGGCGAGCTCCTTCTGAGGCATCTTGTGGGCAGAGACCAGAGACCACAGCTCTTCCCTGCACTCTGACCAAGTACCACCGACCTGTGGGACCTTCTTAAAGTAAAACACAAACCCTTCACTGATGGCCCGAGCGCTGATGATTGAAGAGGGTGGAGGTGATTTTTGTTCTCCCACCTGTGCTCTCACAGCAATGCCAGCGATGTAACCGGACAGTCCTTGCACATCCTCAGTTGCAAGTATTTAATTCTGTATTATCCAACCACAGGACTCTTGGTGACAAAACTGGAGGCAGGGCTGTCAGTGATGGTCAGATTTGCAGCGTTACGTGCACTACCGGTTGTAGCTGAGCTGCATTTTTACACAGGATAGGACATGCAGAGTTAACATGAAGCATTTCCAGTGGCATCCCATAGTGTCCCAGATCTGCACAAACACTGCTATGTATTAGGGACTACTGCAAAGAAAGCCAGGAATGAAGTCAGGTATCAGGAAGCCTAGACCAGGTCTTCCCAGCAGCATGAACGTGTCTCCCATAAATTCTAGGCTATTGCAGGCACGTCTCACACAGGGACAAGGTTCTTACCTTCAGCAAGCTTGACTTTGGAAAATTCCTAACTGATGTGTGTGCTTGATATCACAACTTCAGTCACATTAGCAGCGCTAGCAGAAATAGGAATAAAATTACAAGCATAAGACCCAAAGCTACGTGGAGCCACAGCTTAAATTACAGAGGCCCGAGAAGGCAGCATAGGTGTTTAACACTCCTCATACTCACCAGGATGATCAGCTTCAAACGATGCCAGCAGGCAGCGGGCACCTACAACAGGTTTAGGAACCGGGCCTCTCGCATTTCTAAAGACAGCATTCTGACCGGCACCTTACGGTATTGACTTTGCCATCACAGATTTGGGAGCTTCAGACTTAATTTGGGAAGCAATAACCCCAAACATAGTGAGGATATCTGATCTCTCCCCTGCTTGCTGTATGGGCACATGCAGGACATCTCTGCTCTGCATCCCATTCCCGGCGGCCCCGGACATGGGGAGGAAAGCCCCCCTCCTGTTCCCAGCGAGGGACACCCACTGCTGGGGGGGGTGAAGGGTGGCCTGGGGTGCACGGAGGGAACCAGGAGACCCAGTGGGGACTGTGAGGGGGAAGGAAGGTGTGATGGAAATGGAGGGCAGAATTTCTTCACCGCCCCTTGCAGGCACCACTGGTGCCGGGCTGGTGTGCGTGTACCTCTCTGCAGGTGGCCTTTGCACATGTGCCCTGGCCCTGGCTGGAGGGGTGCTGTGGGCATGAGGGCGGCCAGAGGAGACCATTCTGGTGGCGGTGTAAGGGGTGCGATTAAGGCACCCCTTCCTCCTTCCCCTTCCCCCCTTCCCTTCCTCTGCGGTGTCTGGGGCTCCTGGCAGCAGCCCAGGAAGGCGTGGGGCTGTCTCGGTCCCCGCGGGGCCAGGGGCTGCCCTCCATCCATCCATCCATCCATCCACCCATCCGGTCCCCGCAGCCGGCGGCCCCGCGGCGGTGGGCGGTG
>NW_008794408.1:2701898-2704022 GCF_000699145.1 Aptenodytes forsteri
TATCGCCTCTTTAAAACCAAACCAAACAAAACAAAAAAAGTTTTCAAAGCCTAATTTCCACCAGATACATTTATTTTCCGTTGAAAGCAGAATTAAAACAATACGCGCGAGTAGATGCCATTAAACCTAAGCCATCTTTTGCTGTTAATCACAGGAGAGAATGATTACAAAAGTCAGTAAAGGAGCACTGTGTTTTAAACGCAAAAATCCAGATTTTTAGGAAGAATAAGCTCAGAGGAGGAGGAGGACCGAAGCAGCCCAAGTAACAAGGAGGGACCCTGAATAAGAGTTAAAATTCAGTGTCAGGTTACTTCTCGATATTGCAGGGAACATGCCGTTCCTGGAAGGGATTTGTGGTTGTGAAATGCATCCCTTGCTAAAATACCGTTTGATGCTTGTGTCGAAGAGGAAACCAAAACAATCTTTGCCTTTTAAGCCCCGATTTCAAAACAAAACCAAAAGAAAAAAGAAAAGAAAGAAAAGAAAAGAAAAGAAAAGAAAAGAAAAAATCTTTGCCCCCCGATTTCAAAGCAAAACCAAAAGAAAAAAGAAAAGAAAAAAGAAAAGAAAAGAAAAGAAAAGAAAAGAAGAATTTCAAACTGCAGCTTTGAACAGCTTTCCTGGCGATATTTGCTTCAAACCTCACAGGCGGAGTGCCCCTGTGCTCCCGAGGTCTCCCTGCCCTCCCTTCCCCCGTTTCTGCTGTTTGGATGGTAGGTTCAGAAGCAAATGCCCTGCTAAATAATTGCTAGAATCTGGGGAGGGGGAGAGGAAAAAAAAAAAAAGGAAGGGAAAATGCGCACCAGCATTCAGGTGCTAACCTACTTATTTGAAAGTAATTTATTTTCCATTTTGCCCGTTTTCCCCCTTTAGAACAGAACGCTGAAAGAAAGAATAAGTGCTTTAACATTTCAATGTTGTGCTCTGGTAATTACTTTTTCACTTTTCCCCTAAGTTCCAATGTGAAAACCTCACAGGGGGGTCTTTGCTGTAGCAGGGCTACAGTTCGCAATCCCAAGCGCAAGATCTGCAATTACAAACCCATTCGGTGCCCTTCCCTATCATTAATATGCACAAAATCCAGCCGCTAATCTTATAATCTGTTTTGTTTCATCGATTGCTTGCCTAGCGCCAGGCGGGAAAGAAAAAGAGAGACAGAAAAAGAAAGAAAGAGGAGAAGAATAAAGCCGGAAAAACACGGGAAGCTTCCTAAAGTAAACGAAAAAGCAAATAAATCGCATTTTATGTCTTATAAAGCGAAAACGGTTAAGACTGTTAAATGGAAGCAGGATTTTCCGCTGAGGGTGTGCGTCAGGGAAATTTAAGGAGAAATCTGAACACATCCAGCGGCGGAAGGAAACGCAAAGACTTGCACAGTTGATTTCTCCGCGTACGGGTCACGAAATGAAGTTCCTTAAGCAGTCAGCTGCGGGAGCAAGAGGTTGCGCGTAAACACCTCAAGAAAGCTTATTATTATTTCTTGGGTTGAGTGCGGGAGCGGAGGCGGCGGGCGGCGTTCGGGTGCTCCTCCGCCGCCCCCCGCGCTGCCCTCCGCGGCCGCGCATCTCCCGCGGGCTCGTCACACGTTGTCACGAAGACTTCAGTAAAACAATGAAGACATTATTTTTTGAAATCCTCTTCTCTCCCTACACCTCCCACCCCCCCCGGCGCGGTATTAAGGGAATAAAACAATCTACGCCACACGGGTCCTATTGAGATTAATGAAAAAATTATGCAAAAAAGCAAAAAAAAACCCCCAAACCAAACCCAAACCCTGTATCTCATAAATCTAATTTTCCGTTCCCTGCGCCAGGTCTCGCCTCCGTCTTGCCTTGCACCTGATGATTTATTAACGTAATCTGCGGGGATAACTACACATGTGCCCAGCTCCGGCTTGTCCCAGCTCATCTTCTAAGTAATTGTTTCTCATTAGTTCTGATAATGTTTTAATAGTGTTACCCATAATTTAGTCATCCAAGAATTAATAACGGAGGGTGCCCTGAAACGCGGGGAGGCTGGGGTGAGCTGCGAGGCGCAATATAAACAGGTAGTCTTTAATTAATCAGATTAGGCGGTCCCCGCGCTGTAAGGGATCACCCGGCCCAGCGCCCTCGGACGGGCGGG
>NW_008794408.1:2704240-2732105 GCF_000699145.1 Aptenodytes forsteri
CCTCCCTTCCCTCGCTGCTTCCACGCGGGTTGGTCGGTGGGTTTTGGTTTTCTCCCCCCCTCTTTCCTCTCCCCTTAATTAAACCAAAAATAACCCAAAATGTTTAAAATCGCTGCTGGGAGACGGAGGGGAAACATACTAAGCGAGCAGATGGGGAGGAATAAGCCACTGTGACTCCATACATAAAATGGCCATGGAGGCGGGGGAAAAAAAAAAAAAAAAAAAAAAGTTTTCTATTTACAAATTTAAATAAACAGAACAGCCTTCCCCGCGGTGTTTGTCTAAGTGCAGCAGCATTGCTGCTGTGTAGGTCATGAAAAGGTTGGTGCATAGTTTAAAACTTCCCATTCTGCTAATTTCTTAAAGAACAGTCGTTCATAGTCTGAGCACAAAAGCTCATGATTTAATGAGGAACAGAAACAAAATCTCTGATTGTTGGTGTTTCAAACTTCATTGGAGTCCTCTGGCAACCACAAGTTGATCCTCTGCAGCTTCAATACCCTTTAGCCCTCCATATAAGAGTACATGCTGAATAGAGGACAATGCCTGGTTGTTATGTTTATTTACCCTTACTACAAGCTGGGTTAACCTCTTCAAAACAGCTTTACTAAGCCCGTTAACCACACGGCCCACATGACCTGTAGCCGTATCCCTAATGTGATGTAAATCTGACTCGAGACCATATGCACAAGTTCTGCTGCATTGTGTCTCCGAAAACTACAAGTTTATTGCCGTCCAACCCTTCCCGGGCTGGATGCTTCCAGGAGGAAACGCTCTGAATAGCGACCGCTTAAAAAAAGAGAAGAAAGTCAAGAGTCCCGCATTGTCGGAGCAATATTTTTAATGGCTGTTGCACATTTACAGAAGGGGGTGGGAGGGGAATGCGAAGCCAGCACAGGGCAATGATTTTCATCACCATTATTTCAACCGGTGCGTAATTATTCGAGGCTTTGCCCTTTCTGACGGGAGTTCTGCACTGGAGCGGGAAAAAAGCGTAGATACAAATAGAAGCGATTGACCCGGTTTTCATCTGCTTTTTTAACAGAGCTCACAGCTTAGTGAAGTCATAGTCCTGCGTTCGTAGTAATTATCGTGATGTCACACAGTCAGTGATGTAACTTCATCGCAGGCTACGAGTAGTACATGGGCTGTGCAGGAGCGAGCAGCGGTTTGGGTCGGGAATAGTTTTAGTAATTAGCAATTCTGCCAAGCAAATTATGACAGATCTGCAAAATGGAAATGAATTTCTGCTTAAGCTTGACGTCTTTAATTTTTTTCCCCCCCAAGTATTATAGTCATCTTTTAAAACAGCTACTGGGGCCCCATGGTGAGAGCTTCATTTACCAGCTCATTTTTTCTTGATGGCTGTGGCAAGCGTAACAATGTTCTGTGCCTGCTTCAGTAATGGCATGTCGATCATGCTCCCGTGGAAAGTGAACGCTCCCTGGAAAAGAGAGAATATAAACTTCCTGAGAGGACCTCTGGAAATCATAGTTTCCTTGTCTTTTTCTTTAAAAACACATCCGTTCGGCAAGAAACATTAGCTCCCACAGGAATCCTGAACGAGTTTTAGGAGCCAAACTAACCGAGACGGGGCAAATGTGTTTAAAGAAATGCGGTGGGCGCCGAGTGCTGCGAAGAGGAGGCAAAAAGAGACAGAAAAGAGAAGCCCAGCGTGCAGCCTGCCTGTGTCAGCCTCTCTAGCTGGCAAACATCGAAGGCCAAGAGCAGCGAGGCCGTGGGTGCCGGGGGGGGGGCTGGCGGACACAGCGCCTGGGGGGGCAGCTCTGCTCCCCACGTCCAGCATCGCCCTCCAGCGCCGGGGCTGTGCCACAGGGCCGGCGCGAAACTGTCCGCGGATGGAGGGCAAAGCCAGAAGCGTTCTCTTTGTCAGGAAACAGCAACAGGCGTTTGGGGGGGGTGGAGGGAAGTTTTCCTGACTTGGGAGTGTGTTGAGGTTGTGCTGCTGCACCTCTCCATCAGGTCTCCGGTGCTAAAGATAGGCTGGGCCTGTGCTTAGAGCCAGGGGCTGGGATGAAAGCTGAAAAAAACACGTGGCTGGTGCGATAATATTGCCCAAATCTGCTCTGGAGCCAAGGTAAAGCCCACCTGGGCACTGCATACAGGGACTTTCCCTGAGCGGGTACAGAACTAGCCAGTGTGCCTCAGAGGTGGCGATCGGAGAGCCAGGTTTCAGCAGTCACGTTGTATTTCTAGGGATTTTGTGTTGGTACCACGGTGACAAGTTTAAAATAATTAACTATGAATCGTAGTTAAATCTTAAACAGAAGACACATGTTTCAAATAGGGCCAAACCTGACTTGTTCCTTTGGATGCTTTAATCCACACATGTGTTGCTGAGGTAGGATTCTGAAGATAAAACACCGTGCATCAAGACATGCCAAGGTTCAGTAGACAAAAAAAAATAAATCTTATTTGTAATTCTGACAGTACTTTGACACATTCTTGAAAAAAACAAATACAAAGATGCAATCCCTTCCCTGACCCCAGCGTTGCGTAGGGCGTCTCTCTGAAGCACTGCGCACCCTTTTAATGTCCTGCTGCAATCGATAGGGGATCACAGGCTGGTCTTAGATTCGACAGCGAGCGAGGCTAACCAAGAACAGGGTAAGAACGATAATGGCATGTGTGGCTGTGCATGCATAGGGAGAGAAATGCAGAGGAGAGCAAGCCGTTTATTGTTTTCTCGTTTTCATTTAAGGCTTGATAATCATTAAATAGAGGACTCTAATAAGTAAAGTGAAAATATAACCCATTTACAAAAATGTTTAGGAAATGTGTTGCTCCAGTGACATATCTCGCTTGACTGAAGCGGTATTAATTAAATACTAAATCACATTCTAGAACAGTTAAGACAAAAATCCACCTTGAACAGTAATCTAATACAAATCAATATTGTTGCATGTAAGAACAGGCTGTATTAAAGCCATTAAAAACCTAATAGTTAAAACTATTATTTTATTCTGAGTAGGATTTCCTACTATAGCTTGCAGTATTTTAGGTGGGTTTGGAGAATAATGGGACTGACAGATACTCAATGGTAGATGCTTCAAATCAAATTTCTTGTTTCCAGAAATATTATTATTACTATTATTATTTTAAATAATAATACACCACTTTTTATCTTAGCTACATCTCAGCCGTTTTCACTTACACTTTTAAACCTTTACAGAAAATGCAGCCTCAGACTATTCAATTTATTAACTGTTGTGAAAATAAATCGGGAACTAAGTAAACATTTTATGACATAGGAATTCTTCAGAATAATTCAGGTCTACGCAGTGATCTCAAACTGCAAGATTCATCTTTTTCACTGTAAGAAAAACATGTTTTATCTGTGCCTATTTTTCTATAGGCATTCAGTCAAATAATAGCTATTGCTTAAACGAGAAATTCGCATGTGGGATGACAGTGACAAGTAGAGATACGTTAAGGTCTGGAATCATCCTTCCCGGTTCTGTGAAATGGCTGACTCAGGAGCACAGTTATCCTAAGTACCTGCAATAGTCTGCAGAAAGAGATGGGCGCCTAGCAATGGCAATTCTGATCTCTGGTGGTCTGAATCATGATCGGGAGGGTCTTATCCCTTCCACTGACTGTACACAGGGTGCTCTGAAGTCAGGTACCTCTGCAGGTGTCTAAGTTGGAGCATGATGAATCTGGGTCAGAATGTCTTTTTTGAAAGCAGGAGTTAATTAAACAGCATGCCTGTCCTCTCTTCATTAAAATAGCATGTTTAGAAAGGAAACCAGGATAATAGTGCGTGTGTGGACACATGAACACTGAACCACTTGAGATCTGCCGTACGTTCTCTTCTTGTCAGTGTGCAGCTGTAGTTTGGGTTGCTAGGAATTTGAATTCTTGAAGGAAAAAAATGCCTTTTTTTTCTAACAACGAAGAGTAACACGAAGAAGTTGGCTTCTCTGCCTGTTCACTCTGAGGCTTATTTTCTCCCTGCCAATTTGCAGCGTTGAGCTAAAGTCCAGAAAAAGAAACCGATTTTAATGCCATTGAATATACTCTATTCACCGCCTCTCTTTCCACCCACAGGTTTCAACAGATAGGAAATACCAGTAATTATAGCTTTGTCCCCATGCTCTCTTTTCCAATTGTGCTAGATGAAATTTGCCTTTAGCATTCTTTTGATTTTCTCTCACATGAATATAAAGAAAACAAGACTTTCTATAAACACCATTTGCTTTGATAGCGTTAATCTGGGGATTAATTTAGTTATAGATCTAAATTTTCTTTTTGGCTAATTTTCTCAATAATCTCACACTTCCAGCCTGTGCTTAGACTTCCAGTAGTTCAACTGTGGGACCAAGGGTCTGTTCTTAAGGAAGCTTGCAACGTGAATGGGAGCGACGGCGGGGGCGGGGCGCGAGGCTGGGGTTTGCATCCATCGCGTTCGGTGGCCGTGGTTCTCGCTCGCCACGTGGCCGCATACATCATTCAGTGGGGGCCTTTTCAGAAAGCTGCAACAGGATCCTGCCGTCAGGCGAGTCAGACATGTCAGACCTGCCCTGGTAAGAGACAGGCCTCCAGGTAAAGGCTGATGGAGGAGCTGGGAGAAGGAGCAGCCGGGAGGCAGAGCCGCAGCCGGTGGGTTCAGCCTTCGGGTGACGACGCACGGGTGCAAGTAACTTGGGTGGGATGAGAGGTGGGGGAACGGAGGACAACTGTGGCACCCACCATACCGCTGGCTGGAAGTGCAGCCCTTCTGAGGAGTGGGTGGCCAAAGAGACTGCCCCTGTTTTCAGCAATGCAGCACATATTCTGCTGTCCTTACCCAGTGCCAACCTTCATGCAGCAACACAGTGAACGTGCTAAGGGCGAAGCCCTGTGAGAAATAGGGTGTCTTTGGCACTCACCAGCCTGCAGGGTATAGGAGCTGTAAGAGCGCTTTGGCTGGCCTATGCTGTACAGCGGCGAAGGCAGCACAACACAGCAGAGGGGTTTGTATTTGCACAACCTTTGGCTTCCCTCAGCCAGATCGCTGCATGCCTCTGCCAGGGCAGACTATCAGGGAGAAAGCAAGGAAGAAAGGTGAACAGGCAACGTTTCAAGTTTTGATCATCACGCAGACCAGCTAAAAGTCCTTCCCAGTCGACTGACAAGCGAGGAAAGACTCAAAGTTGTTTCCTTCTGGATGGCTCTGTGAGAGCAGAGCAACAAGAAGGCGGCGGACCCATCTAGCTCCTCTTCTCTCTGCCCGGTCATTGGAGCTGCCCACAGAGCCCACCAAGTCGTCATTTCCCCATCTCCATCTCTTGTATCAGGCCACCTTCTCCAGGCTGAATGATGCAGGTCCAGTACTGTGCAATTTGCTGCATCCCCCAGGAGCCACGTAGTATTTGAATGCAGTAAATTCACAATGACATTTAATGCTCTGTTAAAACAGTAGTAACATCTTTAAAAACGTAACAGCTATTTATGCAAGATGCAGGCCATGCCGAGTAAGGCCTTAACAGCTCTACTTTGAATTTCAATACGTCCTAAAGTGCTTTGAGAATGGAAAGGAGAGGGCTTTTGGCAAACACAGAAAACAGCTGGAAGGGAATTAAAATTATAGAAAGCTGCTAGTTTTTTTTCAGAAGGAAACAGCAAAAAATGATAGTTTTGGGAAAAAGAGAATTAAGCGTGGTCAGCCCCAAGTGATACAGACAAGGGAAGCGGATAAGGCAGAACTGACAAAGAACAATCATTTTCACAGGTCAGGAGCTGAAGATACAGGCTTATGAAAAAAGGGGGCAAATCAAGTTATGCATTAGGAATATCTAATGCAATTAGTTTCCAGGTGACTGTGAGGAGACCGAAGAGATTCAGAACCAAACTTTGTAAGATATCAGTTTGGCAAAGCTTATGCTTGTACCTTATGAACCTCCTTTTAGATAAACGTAGTCACTACCAAACCCAACTCAGATCTAACAAAGTTCAACATATAATTGAGGGCTCTTCTTTGACAACTTAGAAGAAAACTCTGGCCATGTGTTGCCAGGAATCTTGGACATGGCTCTTGTCGTATCTGTATGTCATCCTTAAAGATTTCCTTTACCTATAAGAAATGACATGTATCAAGTAGCAGAAAGAATTTCAGCGTTGGTCTGTTATTTGCCATGGCCAGAAGAGGAACACATTAATGCAGTGGTTCCTAGAACATGAAGACCTCCTCTTTTTCCGTGTGTCTGTATGTGGCAGCATCTAGGAACATTTGCTCTGTGAAACTTTTGGGAGTAGTTAAGAGCTTGGTAAATCTATACGACCATCTCATAAACAGAGTAATTTTTTTTTTATGGCAAGAAGCATTTTACCTTTCTAGAAGGTAAATGGAGGGGATTCAGGGTCAATGATTTCTGTATCAGCTGGGGATCAGTATGTTCTGGGGGAACCAGGAAAGGGGAAGAAACGATACAGCCAACTCTCTTGCTAGCATTTATCATGCGTGGTAGAATTGTGTTGACTTTGACTACAACAGGGGATGGACAGGATCACAAGTGAGGTACCTTTCATGATTTTCCAGAAGATCAGGGAAAGTAAAGTTTCATACTTCTTCATGTCTCCTGAAACCTTTCTATATAATATGCAATGTTACATGGGGTTTTACTCCCACCATCTTTTGTTTCCTTAGGTACCACTGGTTTAACAACAGAAACAGGCTGGCTAAAACTATTATGATACAAAACACTTCAGGCACCTCGTAGTTACGTGACACGCTTCTCTCTGAGCTGTGGCTTGGATTAAAGTACATGAGTTAATTAAAGTAAAGTAATAATTGTTCTGGGACATGTGGGACAGTGATCGGACGAGCTAGTCCCCTTTGGTTGACAAAATGGAAGAATTAGAGGCACTCCTGCACCTGGGAATGCTTGTGGCTTCTTCCTCAGCATTTGCTCTGTCTGTGGTCGTCTGTGCCTCTATCCACGTCCGTCCCAATGACTGCAATGAACTCACTAAGAGGGTTACTGCAGACCCTCGGTTCCTAGACCACTGGAAACTACTAATAACTTGCATCAGTACTGAATGTGAGGATCGGCTTTCCTAATGCATAGCAAGTATATAAATTTCGAAGCACCAAATACGTCCTGTAAGTTCCAAAAAGTCTATCGGCTTCCTGATTGATTGCAGATGGGACTCCAAACGTGAGCACTGGTTGCGAGAACTCTGCGCTCCGTTTTGGGAACCACTGCTGTTGTTATTCATTATCTTGACTATTGGTAAACCTTTGCTAAGCCTTTGATTTGATGCTCTGTTCTACCAGATCTCACCATACGTGTAGCCAACAACTTTAACTCCCACGTGACAGTGGCCAGGCCTTTCTTAAAGATTTTTATAAAGACTACATTAAGCCTGTGGCTTGTCTATAGTAGAAAAAAAACCCTCAATTGTCTTGCATCGCATGAAAGAATATAGCCAATAGTGCTATATTCATTTGTTGTGTGTGTCAAGGTATGGGCTGCCCTGGGCCACTATGTAGAGACAGCCAACTTTTTCAGAAGCAGGTTACTTTGGGGATCTAGTCAGGCGATTTAGATGACAGGGTTGGAGATGCTAGGGGATACTGATGAGTAGGTAGGGCTTTGGCATGGGGTGGACTCTGGGTACCCTGACCAGCGGAAGAAAAGGAAAAGCAAGCAAAAGTCATGTTCCATGAAATTGCAATAGGGACAAGAAAGCACCTGCTGCTGAATTTTGAATTAAGTATAAGTCTAAGATATATCTAATGCTTATGGAATTGCCAAAAAAATCTCTGCCACTAGTTAGGTGACTGTTACTCAGAAGACAAGCAAACTCATGAGTGAGGGGAGGTCCTTTGATGGCACTGTGCTGTCACAGGCTTGGAAATACTGCCCTGCTGATGAAGACTTCTTTTTCTTCAATTACTTAATGGTTTAGCTAGCAATACTTTCCTTTGCGGACCAAATCCCTGCAATGAGTGTGTGGCAGTCGGGTTATCTCCTCACCCTACTTGGCTGCCTTCTGAGAGGACGTGCATCTAGGACCTAAGGGAAATGGGCGTAGGGAGACCAGTGAGCCAGCCACCCTTCTCTCCTCCACCCCCTTCATCATTAGGAGATGTGGTGAATCAAACAGAGCTCCCATACCACTCTGGTAACATGGGCCAAAGGCTGTATGTGAATACAGCCATTGTCTAAATAAGTAATTATGTAAGTCCCCTTCCAACCCCTGTGACCTGTATCGGCATTCGTGGGCAGATGCCAGGATAAATGGAAACAAGCAGAACGGGCGATGCCAGCTGGCCAGTGCAAACCTTGCGTACCTCCCACAAGGGGAAATGGAGAACACGTATCGACAAGCATCCTCGAGTCCACAGATGCAAGAAATCTTTGATCCACAGCTACCTGAAAAACATGAATTCTTTCCATGGTAATTCAGTGCCTTGCCCACTTCTGAATCCCAAGGGTCTAGTTATGACTTTTTGGAGACCGCAAAAATACATAGAATAAACCCACTAAAAGCTGCTTGGGTCTGAGACCATTATCTCTAATCCTGCACAATGTTAAACTGCTACAAGGAAATAAGAGTGTTGTGCTCTGGAAGAAGGGCAGATTTGCTTTTCTGAGGAGGGAAGGAACCAGGTGGATGGCAAAGGGTCCCCGTAAAAAGCACGGCATTCAGGAAGATAATTCCCCTGGGATTAAATGAAAACAGACTTTCTTTAAGCAACCCCCTGCAGAGGAAATTTTGAAATCTTTGCTTTGGGGCTTAAAAAGAACGCTTGGATTTGCTTACAGGTAATGAACAAAAGAGAAGAGAGGCCTGGTCGCAGCAAATAGAGTTGGGTCTGTGCCTGGGGGAGGAGTGATTATGCTGACTACAAAGGAATGACTTTCCCTTGAAACAGAAGGTTGAAACCATATTTTTGGGGAAGTCAAGAGGAGGAAATAAGCTAACAGCTGTGATGGTGCTGAATGCAGGTTTAATTAATTTTTTCTTCTGCAAGTTGTAGTCAAAGAGCCATCATAAAGAGCTGGGTCACGATTCCACCTTTCAGTGATGAACTTCCAAAGGTTAGTGAGCTGCTAGGAGGTGTTCAGCGATATCTGGGTCAACTGAACACGTTTTTTAGGCTATAACAAGATAATGTCTCGCCCTCCTCTCTGCTCAGGCCTGTCCTGCCTCCCGATCAGGTTGACACACAACTCTTGGCCTTCTTTTAGCATCTTTGCAGTAGGTAGGAAATGCCCAAATAACTAGTGTAGTCACATGTGACAAACTGAAGACTCCATGCACAGCAAGCTATACAAACAGAGCTTTTTGGGTTATGTATTTCTGTATCCTCTCCTTTGAACCCTTTGACATTCGCCCCTTTTTTGTAGCAACATTATAGGAGGAAAGATGCTTACACACAAAACCTTTGGGGAAAATAAATGATCCCTGAAAAGGTTTGTCAAAAATGTCTTTTTGGCAAAAGGAGATGCTCAGTGGGTCTCTGTGATCTGTTGAAGGAAGGGATAGATGGGGAGGGAATTCTGCGAAGTATCAACAGCAGCGAGTTTCTGTAGCCATTTTGTTGATATGAAGAAAACATTAAATACCTTTTGTTTCTTTTCACAGTGTAAACTTTCACCAGAGCAGAAACAGTTAGGTAGTTCAGAGGATAAATCAGCTTGTAATGCCAGAAGCAGGCCTGTTTGTATGAGATAGGCTTCTACCTCTAGGAGCAGATGGAAGGACACAAAGGGTCAAGAAAGAAAGAGCAACAACAACATGAAATAGAGATTAATTTTTACCTCAAATAACTCCCTAGCAGCAGTACAAGAACTCTGACAGAAAAAGCCCTTTCTAAAGCTCGACAGGTAGGAAGGACTTTGTGATCCCTCAAGTCCACTGTGGGGCAGGAAAGATGAAAAACAGGGACCTACGAGGTCCTTTACTTCTCCTCCGCCTGACATTATCGTTCCCAGCCCATGGATGAGGGTCTTGCCCTGCTGTGTGAGCCAGACAAGCTGTTTTTCCCTCTTACAGCCCCCAAGGTGCCTGAACCACTGGGGACAGCCATTTAGGCTGGGATGGGCCAGGGGATCCTGCTTGGTCCAACTCCAGAAACTCCTTCAAGCCACCAAAGTCTCTACCTCTCACTGAGCAAACAGCCTGTTCAAGATCCCTGAATGAAAGGCAGACATGAGGGGTTTTATTGCTGTCTTTACATTTTCTTTCGTTTCCTTCTCATTGTGGTTGTTGCCTTCCTGTGTGCTCCTCTAGAGTAGGAAAGAATAAAACTAAAGGAACAGAAGAAAGTCCTAGAAATCAGGAATATTCTCCGCTGGTTTCCCTCCTCTGTCTTATAATGTATCGGGACCGGAAGAGTCCTAGAGAGCACACTTGCTGCTGCCAAGCAAATCTTTATTTTATAGCACAAAAGCAGTTTCCTGGACAAACATCCTATCCAACCATGCATTTTTTCCCCTAGTCAGCATCATGGTTATTATATAGAAAAATGAAAAGTAACTAATGTTAAGACTTCAGTATCCTCAGATGCCCTTAATTAAGTCATTTAGAATTAACTTCAGGTTTATAGTCATGGAAGCAATTTATTAAATATAGACTAGAAAATTTCATCTGGAAGTAAATGACTACAGGACACACAAAAGGCATTTGATACTGAAGGGGAAGGTAGCTATAAAATACAACGCAGGCGAGAAAAGTAAAACAGTGAAGCTCGTTCTGTCAACAAGAATAAAATCACCATTATTTTTGTAGTCTATATTTTTTCTAATTTCACATTCATTTTCTGAATAGGATTGAACAGCCTTTTTTTTACTGCCATTCTCTATTTCAGCTGATGGAGCTTTTGCAGAGAGCTTCTCCAGGTCCCTGAAAATGCCAGCTAGCACAGAGAGGAGTGAAGAGGCAGCAAGACCACTGCTACTTAAATTAACTGAAACAATATTTTGGCTGTACAGGCTTCTGAATTCCCTCAGTAAGCCTTAAAAAGAGCCATCTGGTCAGAACATTGCATCTCTGGTTAGAACCTGCTTTGGAAATTGAAACGAAGCTCATGAGTGCTTGTTAATGCTTTTTAAAGAGGGATTTGGGAGATGGGTAGTTGCCTCGGTGGATTGCTTGGTGCAGAGCAGGTTTGGGCATGACAGTGGGCAGGTGTCTGCAGCGATGGGTGTCTCCCCACGCCATGCCTGCAAAAAAGCATCGCCTGCACTGGGAGCACGCCGGCATGGCATGGCCCTTCCAAAAGCAAGGGCACTCACCCTGTCTCACCAAGACCCCGCACGCACCTCCTTGAGGTGACAAGGACAGAGGGGTCATGCCTTGCTGAGGAGGAGCCCAGAGGGGTGCCACCCCTTGCCCTCTGCAGGGCCCGCATCCCCCGGGACAGCAGCCGCCTCCTCCAGGAGCTACCTCCGGGGGGAAAGGCTATGGAGGGGCACAGCATCTGTCCTTCTGCTCCCAGCTCGCGGAGAAACTTCTCCCTGCGGGAAATGTCAAAGCGCCATCCGAGTCCCTCTCCCGCCACGTTTTGGACACATGTCTTTAATGAGTAGAGGAAAACAGATTAAGAGCCACCGAATGCCTGCTGGGGAGTGGGAGGCGGGGGGAGTTGGCAAGAAAATGTTTTGTATGAGTTTCTGCCCTGCTTAGGAGCTTTTGCAGCCCCGCATAGTAAAATCTGTCTCCTTCTCTCCCCACCTGGCATAACTCCCTCAGGACTGATTGCGCCAGTGTAGGAACCAGTATAGCACAAGCAATTAGCTAATACAGCCCCTTCTGCTCTTTTGTAAAGGTTCGAAATTTGCCCCCAGATGGATCTTTCTAAGAGAAAAGCCTTCAACTGTGACACAAAACACGTTTCTAAAATCTTTTTCAAATAATAAAATTGTGTAGAGAAACTTTAAGTACTAATATGAGCTCTCTCGATCTCTATTTATTAATCAATTTTCACATTAAAATTTCACTTGGCCATTTTTAAAAACATAAACAACATAACAGTGGCCCATGCTTAAATCCCACCAGCGCTCTCCATCTTTGCGTAGAGATGCACCTGAGCCTATACTTCTTAAGGCCGAAGCTCATAAAAGGTGGCAATTTATCACAAATCCCTGAATCCCCCACTCTGCAGCGTGAGGAATATACATTGCCTAATTAACATAAAAGACAGCAAACGCCTTGCGTCCTCGGAGCGAGGGCTGACAACGCTGCAGCCCAGCGTGCACAGAGGTACCCTGTGCTGCCGGCGTCGCCCCGGGATGGGATCCAGCGTAGTTGGTGGCACCTCAAAGCTCTGCCTGCAGTCTGTCCTGGGCAAGGGGAGCGGGGAGCTGGGCTGCTCCCTCACCCCCAGCTCTGCGTAAAGCCCCAAGATATAATGCCTTATAAAGTGTGATATAATCCCTGCGGATTGATGGGGTCCCACACCACCCCATGCCAGAGGGATGCTCCAGCGCATCCCTCCCAGGAGGCAGCCCGGAGGAGCCTGCTACCCCTGGGGCACGGTCCTGCTCTCCCAGCACCCACGGGCTGGATTGGGACAGGATGGATCCCTTGTGGCTGGGGCCGTACACAGAGATCCCTCCTGGGGGCCGCGGCACTGCCAGGAGAGGGAGGGCAGCGGGGAGAGACCTCCCCGGGTGGCGGTGGGAGCTGGATCTAGCCCAAGCACGAGGGCGCATCGTCTCCAAGATACAGTGGCTTGGGGTAGCTTTTCCTAAACAAAGAGCATTATAAGGGAGCCACTGCTGGAAATTTCCATTCCTTTGTTGGGTAGATGCTGTGTAAATAAATGCATTCCTAAGATTTTTCATAATCCTGGAAAGGTCCATAAAAGAAACTGTATAGTTTGTCAAATCGCTGGAGTTCATATATATTATTCCTCAGCCACTGGGAACATGATATACAATGGCACAGAATATAATGCAAGAAACATATGCTAAAGGTCTTCTTAGAAGCACTCTGTGCATTCGTACGTGGCATGTACAGATATTTCTTCTGTTTTGCCCCGTGGGATCTAAATATTCAACCCATATTACAGCTTGGGTTTGTCAATTACTTACCTTAACTCTAAATAATCCTTACCTGACAGGTGACTTCGGCGGCAGCATTTAGCTATTCCCTGGTTTAATGTGCGGGTGCTTTGAAAGCATTTATAAATTAGTACACGAGATAAATGTGTAAGCAACTTCTTACTTTACTCTTCTGCTTTTCTTTCTGTCTGAATTTTATTTAAAAACCAGACGATTCAGGAAGATCCCGTTACGATAATGATGTTGTGCCTGATGTATTTACAAGTTGAATGGGTCAAAAACACATTTTCAATGTCTTACTTTCTTGTCATGTATAAACACTAACTACAAATAGAAGGGATTATATTCCTGTATCCAGTGTATTGGTAATGCAAATGCAGGAGTTACTTACGTAGTAAAAAGACTGTTGTACCTTCATTGATAGAAGTCAGATCTTTTTCTTGAAATAAGCTAGTAACTTCTCCCACTAACTCTACCCCCTTGGACTCAGTTAATCTGGATTTATAAGAGCACTTCCCTGTTTAATGTACAAACACTTCAGAAGTTTAGAACAGAACTGTCCTGTAGACTACCAGGACAATGCTTGTTACCCTTCTTTCTCATTTTTGAACACACTCTGACATTTTTCTTATATTTAGACTTTCCCAACAGCTACACCTGCTTTCTTTAGGATGAATTTTTTAATTTTGAAAATCATATCCCCTAGTAAAGCAATTCTACTGGAAAAATATTGAAATGATACGGAAATAATACTTTTCTTTTTATGCACTTTTCATTTTTAGATCTCAAAGTTCTAGACAAAAGAGAGAACTTAATAAATAGTTGTATAAAATACAAAATGTACTTTTTCAACATTTGTCTTCTAATTGTCCAAAATACGTTACCATTTATTTCCTAGAGATGCTATTTTTCAGTCAGATTAGAAATGTAAAAAAAACCAAACCAAACGCACAACCAAAACAACCTAGAAGCCAAACCAAACCAACCCAACCCCTCAAACAGGACTATCTGCGTAAGGTAAGCCCAAATACTTTTGGCTAGCTGGTTAGCTCTCTAATTTTCTTCTGTTTGGACACTGCCACGGCATCTCCAATTCCGCAGCGCTCATCCGAGATCCTAATTTTTCCTGACCTCAGTACTCACATTTGGGGGCTACTATGTCAACGCATTTCAGCCTCCAGGATGAAGTAGCCTGGTTCAGCCTTCTCTCAAAGAAAGATTATTACAGCGATCGTAGCTCTCAAACTGGAATAGATTATAAAAGCTTATTACTCTATTTTAATATAAAATATTGTTGACTAAGGGCATCAAACTTTAAACCCAATTAATAACAAACTATGATCCCAGAGGCTGCAGACCAGTAACTGATCTACCACACAAACAGCTGCACAAATCCCTCACATTTATTTTTTCCAGGCTTTCAACTTTGATTAATAACATGGCAAAACTATGCAAGTCTCAACCATATTAACCACAGCTATATTTTTAGTCTTACTGACATGAACACTTTAATACAATAAAAGGAAAAGGAAAACAGAAGAGGTGTTTCATTAGGACATGAGGATTACTAAAACCGCTGTGTGGAGTATTTGTCAGGAGGTAGTAGGGGAAGAGTTATTACTTACATTTTAGCATGTCGCTAGGACGCGGAGCAAGAGGCTCCCTCGGTGAGATATGTTTGCTTTGGAAAAAAAGTTCAGTAATCAGACCGTCCAAGCTCTTCTGACTGACACACTTATAATACCAAATTGCAAACTCGGTTAAGAAGTTTGCAGCACTACACGGAAAACGATTTTTCCAATTTTGCTATGAAGCCCGGCAACAGGGCAGTGATACAAGATCCAGAAGTTCACATATTAACCTGCCAGTCCTTTTTTATTGATAGACGGCTACATGCAAAAATATATGAAGCATGCAACCTGGTTGGTTAAAAAAATAGCCCAAACCACGAACCCTCAGCAAATCTGTTCTTGCAGCTGATTATAGAAGCTTATAACCTATTTTAAAAGCATTTGTTAAAAAAAAAAAAAATCCCCCAAACCCAAACAACTCCCCCCTGAATGGCTGATAGAAGCAAGAAACCAGCATTATGTCAGTAAAATAACAGCTTCAGAGCAAATCCAAGGACTAATGCTTGCCTAATACAGAATTGTTCAATATTAAACGTTTGGCTTCATGATTGTGTGATACTGGGACTAGAGTTAAATTTAGTCCAGTCTCCCCATCGATTGTTCGTATGACAGGGGTATTCCTTAGATGAGTTTCTGACACTAAATTCAGCTGAATGAATAGTATTATATACCGCATAAACATAAACGATATTTGGCTGAGTACGTCGTTTGAGTTTTTTCTTCCTGCATCTACCTGCCTACACACTTGCACCAGCAGTATGTTTATAACGATGCCTTTTGTAAGAGAGCCAAGATTTGTAAATCGAAATAGTGAGCAAAACCAGCCATACATTTTCTATTTCTAAATCGTTTGCATGAAGACAGCTACGTTTCAAAATCGAGGGAACAGAACAAAGAGATACAGGCATACGGCATCCTAATAGTGACCCTGAAATAACTGCTCAGGACAGCACCCAAATATCGTAGTCATGGACGTATTGGAAACAGCCAGGTACCACAGAGGGGATGCGATAGCCTAGCAAAGAGAAGGGCAGAGCAATGGCAAATACCTTGTCAGACTTCTACCCTGAGATGAAAGCATCATTTCTGCTTTGACCTTTTTAGCATTTCTAATGCACAACATCTGCAGTATCAGAAATGCAGGGGAGCGGGGAAGGCACACACACCAATCTATTTCTACCCACCACAACGCGAAGAAGTGTACGGAAAACCTTTATACGGCACCGGAGAAAGTGAGACCCTACGCACAGTCTTATATATGAACCTTGCTACCGAAGAGATTTGTCTCCCACTCGAATGCCACACAAGCACACGCGAGCCGTTCCCGCTCATCTGCACTCCCCGTTCTGACATTGGGACTTCGCTTTTTAACTAGCCCAGGCTTGGCTGCAACTAAGATAAACATATTTAGCTGCAACTTTTTTTCTTTCAAAAAGAGGCAAACTGGATTATAGCAAATAACCTTTGAGATAATTAACTGACAATGCCGCAACGAGCATAAAATCTTCCTTCAGGCGACCCCTAATTTAAGTATTACTGGCACAAAGTGGAGACAGATTGTGCATCACCACCGCAATATTTACATAGCAGAAACCCACAGAGCAGGAAACGTGAGACTCAATGATGCACTAAATTAGGAACAATCATATTCTAGTGTTAATTTGCTTTCTCCTCTATCCAAATTTCAGGTCCAGCAATTGGTACAAACGCACATAAAACATTCCCATTTTTAATGATTAAGAACCACAATCTGCAAGCAGTTCTGCTCAAAAGTAAATTCACTCGCTACTAGGGATGTTTGCAGGATCAAACCCCCAAAAGTGAAACAGGTTTACCAACGACTTCCTAACCTGTTTATTTCTTCCCATAAATGATGTCTGCACAAGCAGTCTGAGTCATCTGCCAGGCTACCTGCCTTTTGATTGCAAATATTTCCCTACCACAGTAGCGCCGTGATTCTGCGGCATAATGGAGAAGCGGTTTTAGTTCACCGATGCTGTAGACATATGCAGGTACTCAAAAGGCTGTGTAATCGAAGAATTAAAGTTAAAGCAGGGGGGAGAGAAAGACAGCTGTCTATTTGTAAATATATTTGGAAGTGACACATTTACAATAAATATACACTCTACAGTCTATCTAGATTTCACGAGCGCTACTCAGTTACAGCACACTTCGTAAGATAAATGCAAAGAGCCATCACCAATCTTTCTAAATGTCAAATATTATTCCAATTTGGTTTCCACTATGGCATATTAACAAAATATTTACCTTGCCTAATCGCTGATGTTCTTCAAAAGCAGAAATCAGTTCTTGTGCCCACTTTATTTTTTCAGGGCTCGGAGAGAACTGTTCCTGGACAACAGCAATTTGGTTGGGGTGAATCACCTGCTTACCTACAAAGAAGATTAATAACACCAGAATCATGCATCGACAAACAGATGTTCAAGCAAAATGTTCCAACCACTTGAGGCTCTCATATGCCTCGCAGACTTTCTTGCTCTTTAACTAATTATTTTACTTGGTTTCTTTTATTTTTTAAACTGGACAACAGGCAGGTAGCCTTTTGCCAGATTTTTTTAAGGATAAAAATAACTTGAGCTATGCTTGCATTCGGTATAGTTTGAAAGAACCCACGATTCTTTCTCCTCCCTCCCCATTTCAATCCATACATCTTCTCTCAGTCGTTTCAGGCGCAACTGTTTGTCCGGGGCAGTCAATAACACTTAAGTATAATGCATCTCTGAGTTTAACTGTATAAATAACAGCTCCAACCACTCTTAAATAAGTTGTCTTAAAATGCGTTCAGAAAATGAGATCTGAAGAAGATGGCAAGAGATTTGTAGCACTGAAAAGTTACCAGTCACCTGAGGATCATGCCCTAAATTCTCAGTGTTGGCTTAGCATCATAAAATCCTCAATGTTGTTTAAATTGTTGTTGTTGCAATAGTTTTCAGTTGCAGGTAGGTTGCCTTATTTATTTAGTCACCGGTATGTTAAACAACTACCAGCGGTGCCCCGAGGTTTTATGAAGCACTTTTTTTTTTATCCTTTCTTGTATAAATGTACGTTAAGAAAATAAAAAGAGATGTTGCCTTTTTTTACTAGAGATTTTCAAACGTGAATAGACAGCCACATAATCCCTTTTAATCTGTTATTGTATTTAGCTGCCTTAAAACAAATACATATCTAATTTGTTTGACAGTTTTAAAAGTGTAACATTTGACACTGTTAGTTCATTTCTAAGGGAATTTCACAGACCGGTGTGAATTCTGCACTTCGGCTTCGAAGTGTTTTAATAAAGAGAGGCTACCGTCATTCCCAGCTTCCCGCGGAATAAATGACTCTCCTCCGTGCCAGATAACAAAACTAGTTGGAGGGATGAGCCTGATCCTGCAAACCTGCCATCGAGCGAGCAGCCTCCTGCACACAGAGGGTCCCGCGGCCGCGCCGTCCCGCCGCGCGCTGCAGCCTCTCGCGGGAGCGAGATTTTTGCACGCAAGGAAAATCTGAAGCGTCAGGACCTAAGGAGGTTTCCCGCGCACAACGGGGTCTGCTCCCGTGTTCCTACTGACGTTAAGCCAGCCGTACGGTTAGAAATCAGCCCCTCACTCGGTATAAGAAGTCTCATGCGTGACCGCAGAGATACACCTATTTTAAATGAAATTACCACTGCAAAAACCCCGGGATTACTTTTAGCAGACTGCAGCGGGTCTGAGTGATAACCTGGAGTACAAACAAAATCTGGGGATGCAGCAGCACAATCTACTGAATTTAATGAGCAACGAAATAGTAATTTTTTAGTGTTGCTACGTTTCTTTGCTAAAAAGCCAAAGGTAGCTCAATTTTATTTTATTTTATTTCCTATTAAACAACATTTAGTTTATGATCTTACGGGCATCCAAATATTCAGTTTGAAATTTCAACGCCGTAACTATTTAAAAAATAGCTTAAAAATAGGTAAAAGCTTAAAACTCAGTAAGAACTATATTTTTTGAAAGAAATTACATGGAGACAAATTTTCTTAACTGACGTGTTTTACATTAGGGCTAATCAAAGGTTTTTTAGTCAATTTAATCAAATGTCACCATTAATAAGATTATGATGTTCCTTATTTGTAATACAACAAATTCTCCCTAGCTAAAATACTAATTCTAAAATTGAAGGGTGTACAGATAATTCCTGCAAAATCCTAAGGAGCTTAACTTAGCTTAACTTCGGGAAAAATGTAGAATATATTTTAAATTATATTTAAAGGCAGTCTATAATTGTAACAAAAATAAAATATTTATACATGATTTTTAAAAGTGTAAAACATTTCTGTAAAAAGATTTGCTTTTGATAAAGATATCTGTAGCAGTAAGCTATACTTCTTATAATTAAAACACTACTGAACAATTTACAGAGGATATAATCTAACTTTTGATTTATAGCACTCAGTTGATTTTTGTCACAGATTATGTATCCAAATAACTGTATAATAGACGTAATGCCATGCAGGAATGAAGCAAATATTTTAAACAGAATTGTTGTTATTGACAAGTTACCGAGAGAGTGCAAAATTGGAAGACATTAAAATTTATGACCATGAAATCCTTTTTACAGTACCACTTGATATATCGTGCTTTAAATCAATACCTGTCAAGTCTTTTAGGTAACTGTATGATGGTGTCATTTTAGTCTTCTACAAAAGACTGCAAAAAGAGAGGAAACCTATAGCGTTTCGTATTTATATCTGGCTTCTCAGCATGTAGCACAGGACTTTCGATAATGGCTAAGTCAGCTGTTAAAGCTTATGGCAAGGTTTACTTAATTTTTTACATAAAAATTCCTAAAACCGATGACCATTTATATAGGCAACACGCTGACTTTGAGTCCACGGGTTCTGGTATTGTAAAACATCTTGCCGGGTGTGTATGCGTGTGTGTTTGGGTGTATATATATATATATATTTATATGCGCCCCCCCAATAAATATCTACTAATTTGGCTAAATTACATTTGAAAACATTTGATTTTATGTAAACACACTCACTGAAGGAAAAACAGGCTGCTTTTAAGATAACCGGAAAAGAAACTTGGCTACAATAAGCAATGAGGGTCACAATAGTAACTAAATAGCTGGTAAATTCTTCCTTATATTATTTCGCTTGTTTAATCTTGAGTGAACATATTTGATTACATTAAGGCCAGTTCTACCGGTCTAAATCTGAATATGGGAAAATGTGAGGACAGATAACTTTGCTGAATATTTTGGATTTGCATTAGTTTTGAGGGTGGTGAATTTGGCCCTATGCAGGCAAAAAAGCGTGTGTTCTCCAGCTAAGAGAGCAATTTGGAAGCCTCAGCTCGTTTCAGTCCTGTTGATTTCAATGCTTTTGATTCTTTGTGAAAAAGTAGCAGGAAGGGATCTTAAATATTTTAAAATAACAAGAATCGCGTGTTTTGAACTTGTTATTAAGGCGACATTTCAGTATTTTACTCTCACATTACCAGAGGACTGTCAGTGGCAAATACGATCTGCAGACTTCTGCTTTATACAAGGTCATGGATTAAGCTAAAACCCTTTTGTAATTTTCTGTGATGAATATTAAATTGGAAATGTTAAAATGTTTCATTTAGATAGTTTTGGAACAAAATGTTTTGCTCTCAGTTTTGAAACGACATTTTATTTTAATCAAAACAAGCAAGAACGATTTATAAAAAATTAGATAAACTGAAAGCAAAAGAAACAAAAGAACAAGTGAAACATTTTGGATCGACCCCAAATATTTTTTTCTTTTTTACCAAAAATATGAAAAATGCTGTTTTGTTTTGACTGAAACAGATTTTTTAAATTTTTTTTTTTTTGGCCACTGAATCAGAAAAGTCGGTATTGCCCCGTCTCTAATTATGGTTGGACTGGTTGTCAGGCTGTTTGCTGGAGTTTGGAAATGTGTTGATGATAGCTGCGGAAAGGCAGGCGGCGAAGAGCAGGAGCTGTGAGTTCGCCTTAATGAAGTCTGTACCTTTTACAGATCTTTCCTCCTCGCACGGAAAGGCAAGACACTTCTACGGCCGAGTTAGAAATTCACTTTACGCCCTAAATCGCCACACGTGACCTTTTTATTTGTCTCCTATCTGGACCCTATCCTGATGTCAGACAACCTCCACCGTAAAGTCAGTGGAGTCCAAACCACCATTAACGTTGTTTATGCTGAGCATTTCTAAATTTCCTGAATTGGCAGCCTGAGTTAAGTGTTTAAATACACATTAAGCATTCAGAAGGAGTGCTCTCAAAGGTGCTAGGCATCTGCAACTCCATTTTCTGTCAACAGGAGGTTCAGATGCTTAACTTTTTTTCAAAAATCAAGCCTTTCCTTAAGCTAGGAAATATTGGTCGAGATTAGGTAGCCATCAGCAGGTGCTACCATTCAGGAGCTCTATTATTTTCCCAACTTCAATCGCAGACGAATGAAGGGTGGAAGGCCACATGGACGTGGATAACGTAGCTGTGAGGAGCTAACCGTTTTGCCTCTGAAACAAGATCTGGCTTTGCAAACGTTGAAGCTCAACAGACAGTAAGGCAGAGCTTGTGCTGAAGGGCATCAATTGCTATTCTTTCGCTGGCACGTCGAGATCACTTAAAACAACGCTTGTTTTTTTGCTTGGTGCTTTACGATATCGTATACCGCTAACTGTAAAAACATAGTCTGCTAGATGGCATCGCCAGCACCCATGCCTTTGGTAACAAAATCCTAAGAGATGTGCTATTACCGTGCATATATCCTGAATGATGGTCAGAGACAAAGAATGTAAAATGTTCGTCCTGTATGCTAGAATTCTCTAATGCATGTGTCAAATGGCTGATTTCTATTGCAAAACCCCAATCTTTGGTGGCTGCACTGTCCCACCAGGGTGTCCGAGTGATCTGGTACACCAATCACAGGGTAACAGCCTGCCTTACAGGACGCTGGGGCAAGGAGCCTGCTGCTCTTGCTGTCTGCCAATACCCGTAGGTGTCACCAGCACTTACTGGGAGGGGAGCCAGGGGATGAAAAACAAATCAAAGAAAATAATAAGAAAATAACTTTCCCCTAGCAATTAGCATACGAGATTTGCTTCTCAACTCCTTCACCTGAAAAGTATTTTTTAACAACCGCCGTTTAAAAAAAATTGGAGAAAGGGGACCACGTATTTTAAGAAGCAATCGTAGAGCGGTCATTGCAGAGTACAGTACCGCCTTTCCCCTGCTCTGTGATGGGAGGAATCACTGCACAGCCTCTACCCCAACTTCTCTTCAAAAACAGTCACACGCTTCATGGGATGTGGTTTTAAAAAGCAGCCTGTGACTTTTCAGGCAAAATTTCCAGCCCCAATTTTAAAGGTGCTAATAAGCATAGAAGAGCTTGGTATTACTGGGGTTTTTGATAAACGACCTGAAATAAAAACCAAGTTACTTGTCTAAGTGACAGCAAATGTAGCAATATATTTAAATTGAAGAAGCTATGCATTATTTTGAGACATCGGCAGAAAGCCGTACCAGTGAATCCCATTGAGGCACCTTCTCTTGATTGCCTGCGGAGCCCATCTTCATCTCGGAAATCGATGTAAACAAGGTCTATTGCTTGAAGGCCAAATGCCTTTGCTGTGACTATTATTTTTTGCCTGGCATATAGAATATCGTGAGTTTCCTTACTGCTTGTTGCACCTACGAAAATAATGAAAACAAAGAAAAGCTGACAGGAGTGGTTTAAACCTTTCTATTTTAAATATTTCCTATGTAAAAAAAAGAAAGTTAGAGATTTCATTTAACCAATTTAGAAAACAAAAGAAGGGTGCAAGGCTATATTGTCAAAATAATACTCTTATGAGGAAAAAAAAAACTGCTTTAGCAAAAAATAAATAAATCTTTCTTTAAACACTAGCTTATAAAATTCAGATTTTGATTCAGTTCAAATCAGACGTTGTAAGCCTGAAGTCAGTGGAAGCTTTGGCTGGTAAGGACTGTGGAGTTAGGACTAACGTGAAATAATTATTTGATTATATTATTTACTGTATGTACGGTAAGAAGCATTACAGCAAGAGAAGCTTTACACAAATTGATGTACTGGGTACAACTAAATGGTTAAAAAATTCACACTGAGAATAGAATTGCACTTTCCTTGGTTGTGATTCTTGTCACAACTGATGTCCTAAGCTGAATATTTAAGCTTTAGAATTTGGATGAAAAAATGATGGTAGATGACTTCTGAGAAGAAGCAAAAGTATTCATGAGGCTTCATGTGCTCACAGGGCACCAGCTAAGCAATGGGCTCACGTGAAGGCTGGTGTGAAAAAAATCATAGTATGTTCCCTTTCCTTAGGGTCACTATTGAGACATGGATTTCCAATTTGTAAGGAATAATTTAGTAAAGCAATGCTAATTTTTCATTAACACACTTATTTTTAATTTAAGTGTTGATAGCTCTGAACTATTATCTTTAAACTGAATCGGATTAATAAGAAGCTAAGCGGCCTATCATAAAAGAAATTTTGAAATACTTTTTATTTTTGAGGAAGACTAATAGTGCTTTCGCATGAGTACATGGCTGTATTGACATGGGACATATTTAAAGTAAACTTATGAAAGTAAAATGTAACAGGAGAGTATTTGTGCATGATGTCAAAAGCTTGACCGATAATTGTCTGTGAAACAGTGATGAAGCAGACACCAGAATTTTAGGACTTTAAATGCAGTTCTTAGAAGCACGTGCATGTTTCTTATGCATATCATATTTTTAAATAATTTCAGTGACTCAACAGGGTTTTTTTTTTATTAATTTTTGGTACTGCATGGCAAGAAGCACAAGAAAGCGTCACTGCCCTGCAACACACAGGGACCACGTTTTAGTGTCCCGGTGATGCATTCTGCATTGAAAAAAATCAAGGAGAAAAGTGAAAATGTAAAATGCAGAATCAAGTGTTGTCATTATTTCAGTTATTGCTGTCGGAAAAGCAATGGTCATAAATCACATCGGGCTTCTCCAATGCAAATGCCATACATTAACATTTATAGTAAACAGACAGGTAACAACCTATGCTGGCACGGAAATCCTCTCCTCCAAAGACGACTGCGTCCAAATGAAAGCCAACCTGGGATCCTGTTCTCAGTGCTTCTTCACAGACAGCCTTCAAATGGGAACAGAGTATTAATTTCTACAGAAAGGCGGGACGCAGAGAGACTAAAAGGGTATTACAGCAACTCGGCGTTACCAAAAGCCTTCAGCTAAAATTGCTCCTATTAAGCAAAGCCATAGTAGGTGCTCGACTATGCACAGTGCTTTAAAATGACTCAGCAAAAGAGAAAACATTATCTTTCCCTAAGCACCTATACGCCTAGGCTGCCTAAATACAGGACATCGTAGCAGATTCCCTACCTTTTGGTCGACATAATGCCCTGGGTATTACTGCGATCGGTACCTCAGATATTTATGTAACAATACAATACAAAACACTTGTAAAGTACTGCTTAAAGGCAAACCAAAAATATTAAATTTGATTCGTTTGACATGTAATATATCTGCATGAGAAACAGAAATAAAGATAAGGATCTCTTTTATTAAATAAGTAATACGAACGGTTTAAAATGGTTGTGGATTCCTTACAGGATATAAGGATTCCTTATAGGATTGCCAATTTAAAGTCTTCTGCTACATATAACTAAAAAGTAGCTAAGGAAGTTAAAAATGCAACAAGTGCTGCAGAAAAGTATCGAAATAAAAGCAAGAAAAATTTCGCTGCTGTAGCTATTCTACGACGAAGTGCATTTCAAAATATTACTATTTTATATCAAAGTTTGGATAGTATTAATATTTTCTAAGGCTAAGGTACGCGGAGAGAGACAGATGTAATTACAAGTTCTACTAGTGGGTGTTCTTCTATGGCAGCTTATTCTTAACCAGAGTGCTTTAAAAGGCAACTCTCCTGCCAACACCAGGAACTGCAATATTAAAAATTCCACTATAAAATACTGCATGTGAAGAAAAACCTCAGCCGGTTTAAAATAGGATTTAATCCTGTGTATGCACACCAGACAGGAGCGTGTGTATTTGGTTACTGCTTTATTATGTTCCCAGATACGTTAGCGTGTGTTGTAGGATAAATGGCTGTATCAAACGGGCAGGCTGCCTGCCAGGCCCGCCGGTACTTCTGGAGGTACTTCTGATGTGTATGTCCTCAGCTGGTCTGAAGCTTTTCCCTTAGAGCTTGGGAGGGGAACGCTGAATTCCTGGTGCACGCACGAGATCTTCCGTTTCATTACCACGCTGCCTTGCCTTTCTGAAAAACCTGGACTTGATAGTAAAGGTTGGGGAGTAATTTATATTAAAACGCACTTGAAAAATAAGATTTGATCTAAAATTACCCTAAAAAAGGACCACGTTCCGCAGATATGTCTTATTTTCAAAGTTAATTATACTTCCAATCTTAGCATTAAACACCCCATCATACACACAAAAAAACTGTAATGTGAAACGTGGTTGTAATGTTATCAGCAGAAACCATTATGAAGATACAGTTTAGCAATAGTGAAATGATGATAATTCTTTTTTCTTACTACAGGTTATACAAAAGTCCAGTTCGATAGCTACTAAATAGCCGAGTGTATTGCGACAGTGTGAGTATTTCAAATCTTTGGAGAAGCCTGTTTCCACTCCAAGCGTGGAGTTAAATGATCACAGTAATGCAGAGAGGTTTTGTTATTCGGCATGGGCTATCTGGAACTGTTCCGTCACTGAAATATTTTGAATTTATTAAGGCCTTTACAATACAAACATGAGAGTTAAACATACAAATGTTTGGGGGGATTGAACAATACGTTTAGTATTTTTTAACCTCTCTTCCTTGATGAAATCAGGGGGAGACTGGGGAGTATTCTGCTCACCCTAGTTCGCTGAAATGGCAAAATATGAACACTTCAAGACCTGCTTACCTTAAAATTGAGCAAGCCCACTGCAGTTTCCACAAAAGGGATAAAATTCATTGGTTCTACAAGTGTTCGGCCTTTTAGGTGATGTAAGAATTTGTCTGAAAACTAAAGCTAGACAGTATGAGTGATCAGAGAAAAAAAACCAAACCAGTCTACGTGTATATATAACACATTAAATTTTCACCTGGCTGTAGCAGCACCCCTCCCACCCCCAAAACTTATAATTAAAAAAATTAAACCAGCTTTTAACAAGGCCTGCGATTCGAAACCGCAGCATTCCCATACATTTCTAGGTTTCCAGGCTGGTTTGCAAAAAAAAAAAAAAATCCAGGCTTAGCACCTCTCACCCTGGCTTAGTGAAATGCAAATCCGCAGGCCCTGGAAAACAATGAAGTGCTGCTGTACCTGAGGTCCGGTTTTGTTTCAGGTCCAGCACTGCCATCACTGGAAGTGCTCCCCAGCCTTCTAAGTGGCATCCGTATTATTCATTACGGCACCGTTACCCTTTTTTTCAATAGGCTTTTCTTCATAATTTTTTAGCTTACCTAGGAAGGCCTTAAAAAGGAAGTTTAATTCTTTGAAGACCAAAGCTTGCCAATTTTTTCCATGAGACCAGTTCACAGCTAGCTCTGAGCTGCCAGTGGGGTAGCCCAAATTCCAAAATCTATCATCTGGAAACATACAAAAGCTCTTGCACAGATTTTTCCCTTTTCAAAAGGGGGAGGAAAAAAAAAAAAAAGAGAGGGGAAAAAACCCTGGGCCCTATATTGTAAATCTATTGTGTCTGTCCAGATTGAGTAATTTGCGCAGAGATAAACATATCGCAGGTATGGCGAAAATATGTTAGTAAATAAAGTCAAAAATAACATATGCATATATTTTAAATTTAAGGAATATTCGACTATTAATGGATATCAAAGGAAAGGGAATTTTAATCATCTCTCCATTCAGTCTCAGTTGGGTAAATCATATCTAAGAGATTTGCATAAATATAAACCATCAAAGACTTTTCATCTTCAAAGGGGGTTTCAAGACCCTATAAGCTTTGTACTGTAATCATCGCAGGTCACAACCCTGCAGGAATAAGGCTGCTATGGCAACATAAAAAACTAATGCTTAAGGCTTAGCATAATATTCTGACTAATAGAAAGGAAACTCATTTTAAAAGCTGGCAGCCTATTTACCAGAAGCTGGATTAGAGGTGTTATTTCCCCTTTTAGCTTCCCCCACAGCCCCTCCCCAAAAGAAGGAAAATCTAATCACCCAGATCTTGGAAAAAAGCTTTCCAGCAATTTGCAGTAACTTTACAATTAGGCCAAAATAAATCACAGCTTTCTTCGACGAAGAATTCTGCCCTTCCCACCCCTGCTTTGCATCGTCACCGTGGCCCTCTCGGTAACTTTTCTTTGGAGAAGAGAATTCCACCCACAAATGTGCAAGGAGGGAAAAAGATAATAATCAATGCAATTCACACGTGCCAGTGTACAGTATGGCAGGTGCTATAGTGACAGAAAACAGTAAACTTCATCCAGGCAAATGCAGAAAATGAGGTAATATAATGGCATCAGCATATATTCTTAAGACTCCTATCTGATTTTTATTTTTTAAGTGGAAAAAAGTAAAAAGCGCTACCGTGTTTATATTTTAGGTGCAAGTTAAAGCAGCAGAGCTCTTCTTTTATTTTAAAATATTTTAAAAGTCACCCTCCTGGGACTTTTGCTATCTTTTGTTTTGAAGGTAAACAAAAAAAAAGCACGTTTAATTAAATAGTCTCCCTTCCTCTCCCTTTTAAAAAATTTGCAATAAGCACCAATACAAAAGGTAACGAGTGGAGAAGTTTCAATTAATTTTTTTTTTTTTTTTTTCTAAAGGAGACGATTAAATGTTTCCGGCCCGGTAAAGTGTTCATTTCAGGGAGAAAGGGGGGAAAAAAAAAAAGAAGGCGGAGGGTAAAAAAAACCCACAAAGCTTGGGGAGGGGATGAAGTAGCAAGGCCTCAGCAATTCTTTCAATTCCAGTGCACACCCAATAGTGTGTCGGGAAGAATGCACACTGGTCGGGATTTGTGGGAGAATTGTCCCGCCACAAAGGAGGGAGAGTTACGCTTGTTATAGTCCAATAAGCCATGCCAGTCAAACAAGTACCCACACTAGGGACAAAAGGAAAGCAAGAGATTCTCACACAAAAGAAAACAAGTAAGCCCATCTTTTAGTTGTGCATCAGCCTCCAGGTTTTCTGCTGCAAAGAAATAAAAATGAAGGGGGGAGGGGG